>NC_091256.1:81758571-82080714 GCF_042477335.2 Ovis canadensis
GCCTGGTTCCCTCCCACTGCCCCGCGGAACTGGCGATAGAGGAGAGAGAAGGTGCTCTCCTCAGAAAGGCCCCGGGGTGCCCCGTGGGTCTCAAGGTGCACAGGCCTGCGTCTCCCCGGTGGGGCCCCGGAGGGAGGGAGCGTGACCGATCGCAGCGCAGAGAAAGTCCCCCGAGACTGTCACCCCTGCGGGCGGGGGGAAAGGCGGGCGGATGCGCAGGAAGGTGCCGCGGTGGGACCGGGAAAGAAAACACCGCCCCCCCTCCCAAACCTCCCACTGGAGTTTCTCAGCCCGAGTTCTCCGAGAGCGGCCGAGAGACGCCCCCCAGGGCTGCGCGGCGCCTCCACGACCGCAACCTGTCCCAGCCTCGCTTCTGGTGAGGGGGCTTCGCGCTCCCTTCTGGGTTTCGGAGCCACCACGTGACTTCCACGAAGCAGGGGGGCCCCAGCGGAAAGCGGCGGCAGGGGTGGGATCTGGGACCCCGGGGTGCGGCGAGAGGGCGGGGAGAGGAGGAACGGAGCGGGGGTGGGAGAAGGCGGGGCGGGGCGGACTCGGGACGGGAAGGACGGCGCGCTGGGACCGGGGGGTGGGGAAACCCGGGCGCCGCGCGGCGGAGCCGGGGGAGCGGGAAGCCCGGGGGGCGGGGCCGAGGCGGCCGCCCGCAGGTGCGGGGGCGCGGGGATGCGTGAGGCCCGAGGGAGCCGGTAGGCAGCGCCCCGCGTGCAGGGCGCGCCGGGCCGCGCGGCCGCTCGTCCGCGAGGCTGCGCGGCGGGCCGGGCCGAGCCGGAGCAGCGCCCGGCATGTCGCAAGGGCTCCCGGCTGCCGGCAGCGTCCTGCACAGGAGCGTCTCGGCGCCCGGGAACCAGGCGCGGCCACAGGTAGCGAGCTAGATGGAGGCTCGGGGGGGGGGTGCCCGGGTTGCGGGGAGTGGTGGGCGCGCTACGAGGGGCGCGAGGAGGTGGGTGCTGGGGCTCCCGGCTGGGGACTGATGGGAGCAGGGGTAGAGGGCAGTGCGGGAGCCGGACGCGAGCGGCGCGGGGGCACGCGGGGACCCCGCTGTGCGCCTCTGCCCGGCCGCCCCGAGCGCACTCCAGGTGCCCGGGGCGTCCGGGATGGTGACTGGGCTCCTGAACCTGAGAGGAGCAGAGGTCGGAGGGCGCCGACGTCTGGTAGGGCTGGGCACTGTTCACGCTGCCCGGCACGTGGGGTCTGGGCCGCCCTGGGTGTCGCCATCCGTGCGCCGCCGCTGGCTGCCGCCCCATCGCCAGAGCGCGTGGTCCTTCCCCGCCGCGCCGAGCTGGGGCCAAGGTGTGGAGAGGGGAAATTCCGCTCCGAGGGGCGGCTCGTGCCCAGGCAATCTCAGCGTGTACTCTCCTCCGGCGGCCTCCCGAATGGCCCAGGGACGCGAGGTGGCGGCCCGAGGTGGGCAGACTCCAACCTCAGGGCGGGTGGAGAGCCCTCGGCGGGCGCCGGCTCCTCTGCGCAGTCCACCACAGTGTTTACAGCCGCGTACTCGGGGAAACACACAAGGTTGCCGGCAGGGACGGCAGACCGAGAACTTCTCACTCAACTACGTTAGGATCGAGTCTTTTCAGGGTTATGCCCTGCTTCTCAGTTAGGTGCCTGCCGCAGAATGTCATCGGGTGACGCTAGAGAGTCACACAGCTGAGTCTGGGCCTCAGCGTTGCCACACACAGGCTGCGTAGCCTTGGGGAATCTGCTTCACCTATCTGAGCCTCAGTTTCTCCACGTGTAAAAATCAATATAACTTCTTGTGATTTTTATGAGGACTAATAGAGACATGGTTAGTAATATATGAATATATCAACATTTTGCTGCTCTCTTTCCGCCTTGATTAAATATTTCTACTGGTTGTCAGGTCCGACCATGTGGTAGGTGCTAACTGCAGTTTGGAGGGTCCACTTTTACAGGGCAGGATGCATGCTCCTCCCTTGGGCCTTATGAATCTCCAATGAGGACCAGAGAGGCATGATTTGGTGATGAGTGCTACAAGGGACTCAACAGAAAATAGCAGTCTTAACAGACGTTACTGAAGACACACCATGTGGCGCTTTGGGATAAAATCTAGTTTTATCTTATGCAGCTCCAAGTGCTGGGCTGTTAGGATAATCATGGCAGAGATTGCTGACCACTTGTTCAGGACATGCATCTCTAGTGCTCAGGACAGTGCCTGGCACATGGCAGGTACTCAGTTAATACTCACTGAAAGAATGAATAAATCACACAGCAAATGAGAAAATCAAAAAATCAGAGAGTGTAAGTCATTTACCCAAGGCCATATTGCTATAACGGACAAAACCAAGAACCTATATTTCTAAAGCTAAAGTTCTGTGTGTCAGACCCCCTGTTGTGTTCTGATTACCTCCACCAAGACTTCTTTGCCTCTTAAAGACTACATCTTAACAGCTCGTGTCTGGTCCCTTAAACACTGTCTTCAGGCCACTTCTCTCTGTCATGTTCTTTCTTCTTTTCCTTTCATAGCTTTATTTTCTTGCATATGCTGAAAATTCTCTACTCACTGTAACTTGAGGAGCTATGTATCTTTCTTATTTGGAATATTAGATCTGATAAAATGATATCTGAAAACATCTGTTATTTCATGTTATCAATATTTGCTTTCCACTAATAGTAATAACTGAGTAGCTTTCCTGTGTTTGTATCCCACTGAATTCTTGATCTCTAAACTCTTTAAAGGTAGTATTTCCATGGAATCTTCTCACGGGTCTCTGGGAAGCAAATACTCTACCCCTCCTCTGTTTTCTATAACTGGATGAAGTGTTTTTACCATTGTAGGTGCATTTTTCTGCCTGCCTTTTCAGAATAACTCTTGAAGGACTTGACTAAGTTTGGTTAAATCTCATATATAGCTAAGAGCTTTCAAGACACATCATCAGTTTGCTTTAGGATTCAAACTGCTCTGACCTGTGAAACAAAATGTCAGTCAAGCACTGTTCAAAGGGATGAGCTGCCTGTGGCCTTTAGGACCACTTGGTGTGTTGGGAGAGTTGCGTGGTTACAATCGGTAATCAGCATAGTTGTGATTTGCACACAATGTCAAAAGTACCTGTTTGTGTGTGGTGGCGGAAGGCCTGGCCCACGGCAAGTCCCAGATAGCAGCCGCCTTTTGCCTTTCCCGTCCTCAAGTGCACACCAACACCACACCTCTTCCAGGCACACGCCCCAGGAGGTGGGTGGGGGAAAGGTTTGAGAACTTGGTTTGGAGTCCAGCAGACGTGAGTTCCACTTCCCGTTCGACCCTCTACTAGCTGTGATACCTGGAGCAAGTTCCTCAACCTCTCGGAGTTTCTTATTCCTCATCTTTTAGATGGCAGTCCCACCACACAGGTCTCGGGGGCGGCGAGGGCGGGGGAGCAGCTAACCCAGCCATAGCTCATGCGTAGTGCTCCCTCGACGCGGGGCCACTGATTCCCCCGCTGATGGAGCAGCAAGCGCTGCTGTGGCCGCAACGAACATGGTGATGCTCCCGAGCAGGGCTGGATGAAGGGAATGGGCAGAGGAGGGGCGGCGAGGGGCCTCAGCATCCCACCTGACCACGCCCTTTCCCCCAGAGCCCTGAGGATGACGACAGGAAGGTCCGGAGGAGGGAGAAAAACCGAGTTGCTGCTCAGAGAAGTCGGAAGAAGCAGACCCAGAAGGCTGACAAACTCCACGAGGTGAGCGGGTGTTTGGGGCTGAGCCACGCGAGGGCCACGGCGGGGAGTGGTCCTCCGCCCCCACGCCCTGGTCATCACCACTTCCGGCCGGGTGCATCTAATCCCGCTGCCTCCCTCCAGCCCAGCGTTCGGAGTCATCCCTCTCCGGAGTCTTCATTGCTCCTTCACTGGCTGTATCTCACAGTTCTCTTTTAATTTTAAAGCAAGGAAACTTCCTTTTGATCCTGACTCCCTTTCAAGCTAGTGCCCCGTTTCCTTTCTTTCCCTCCTTTATTTACCTGGTTCTTTTTTTTTTTTAATTATTGAATTTATTTGGCAGACAGGATCTATTTTCATGGCATATGGGATCTAGTTCCCTGACCAGGGGTGGAACCTGGGCCTCCTGCATTTCGAGCATGGGCCACCCGACCACCAGGGAAGTCCCTCCCTGCTGCTTAAAAAGAGACCTGCTGTCTCGATGTCCCCAGTTCCCATTTATTTCCCAGGTCACTGTGATATCCTTTTAGCACCCCAAACACACACACACACACACACACACACACACACAGACATGCAAATTTCCTACAGAAACGGCTCCGCTGAGTCTGCTAGTGTCTTGACACTGCCTGGTCCAGGGACCTCGTTCTAGTCCCCTGATCCTTGACCTTGCTGAGACCTCTGACACCACTAACCCTCAGCTTCTTGGAACATTCATGGTCTTTAGCTTCTTTATTTTTATAACTTTAAAAGAGTGTTTATTTGTATTTATTCCTTTGGCTGTGCCAGGTCTCAGTCGCAGCGCTCAGGTTTTTCAGTCTTCATTGCAGCGTGCAGGATCTTAGAGTTGCAGCATGTGGAATCTAGTTCCCTGACCAGGGATTGAACCCAGGACCCCTGCATTGGAAGTGTGCAATCTTAGCCAGTGGACCACCAGGGAAGTCCCCCCGCAAGGTCTTTAGCTTCCTATTTCTCCTGACCCTCTTAACCACTTTTTTCTGTTTCTTTGATCACCTTTCTACATGTCTGTTTTCTCACATGTTGGTGCTGACCATGCTTTCAGACTCTACCCTTTTGTCCTCTCACCTGGGAGATTTAATCTGTTGATCTGTTGGCTCCCAGCATTGCTCACCCTCAGGTAGGCAGTGATCACTGCAACAAGACCTCTGTCCTGGCCCTAACCCCGCATCTCCAGTGTCTGCTTCGAGGCCTCCAAATGGGTCCCCGCAGGCTCCTTAGTGGCAGCCTGGCCATAATAGTGGGATTGTTCATCCTGAGACTTCCTCTTCTCAGCTGTCTTCAAATTGTAATATGAAGCTAATGAACCGTCGACCCATCACCCCAATCAGGGACCTGAGGGTGACGCTAGACTCTTTCCTTCCCTGAGATCCCTGTGTATTATCCCGTATAATCTCGCAGCCAGGACGAGGGAACCACTCTGTGTCAGTAAGTGATGTAGAAGGCATCCCAGGATCTGTCCAAGGAATCGATGGCAGCTCTGTGCTCATCTTCACGCAGGATTGATGTGGTCATTAAGGGTTTTGGTTCTGCACTCTCCTGCCAGTCTTTCTGGCCGTAGATTGTCTCAGCATGGCCAGTCTGAGGGTGTTGACAGCATTGGAGCCTGTGGGCTTTTATGAGCGGGAAATGACTATCTCTAAAAACCCCTTCACAGTGAGCAGAGAACATATTTAGAATGCACAGCCTCCAGGGAGAGGAGACCCATTGATGTAAATTCACGGAGGGCCATACATTATAAATGCTAGATTCTTTCTTGAAAGTAGGAAGTCTGCATTGTAGAAAGAGATTAAGACCTTCAGACCAGGGTCAGGGAAAGCCTGTCCCAGACTGGATTGTTCTTTAAAATTCCTCAGAAGAATTGGGATGTCCTTTGCCTCCTTTCTTCCCTCCCTTTGCTCCTGAAGCAAGCCTGGTTCTAGCTTCCTGTTACCAAAGAACCCCCAGAGGGGATTTGTTGCTCAGTCAGTGCACAGCCCTACGTTCAGAGCACATGCGTCAGCCTGACAGCTGGGCCCTTCCTCTCGAAGAGCTTCTAGTTGGAGATGAGTATATTAATATCAAAACACACCAGAGGATACTCGGTTTTAAGACCTCTGTGATTATGTGTGCAGAGGTGACTAAATGACTTGGATAAGATCTTTCGTGGAACCAGGTCAAGTAGATTCATTCAACAGATATATATTTTTAATTTTTATTTTTATCTATTTATTTGGATACACCAGATCTTAGTTGCCGCATTTGGAATCTTCGATCTTCATTGCAGCATGCCGACTCTTAGTTGCCATGCTGGATCTAGTTCTGTGACCAAGGAGGGAACCCGGGCCCCCTGTATTGAGAGCACGGAGCCTTAGCCACTGGACCCCCAGGGAAATCCCTCAACAAGTTTTTTTTTTTTTTTTTAACAAGTATTAATTAAGAACCACTGCCAGCAAGGCACTACCACTGGGTCACAAGGAGAGGAATCAGATCTCATTCCTGTCCTGGGGAGGGATAAGAGTCAAAGTGAAACTGAAGTGAAAGTTGCTCAGTTGTGTCCGACTCTTGGCAACCCCGTGGACTATACAGTCCATGGAATTCTCCAGGCCAGAAAAGTGGAGTGGGTAGCCTTTCCCTTCTCTAGGGGATCTTCCCAACCCAGGGATCAAACCCAGGTCTCCTGCATTGCAGGTGGATTCTTTACCAGCAGAGTTAGAGGATTGTTATTAATTGTATTGATTAGTTCAGAAAGCCTGGAGCTTATTCTGTATCCCATGGAAGGTAACATGAATATTTTACTACAGCTTCAAAAAAAGAGATGGGTCTCTCTCAATTTCTGTCGCTGTGGGATTTGATAACCAAACAAACTTGATGTCTGGGAAACTTAACGGTGGTTCGTCACATTTTCTCCTGCCTAATCCCTCCTAGAACAGTGGGTGGAGGACCGTTCATACGTTCTTAGCTTGTTCTGCTATCCATAGACATAACCATGCCAGCTGCCCTTTCCAGAAACAGGGCTGATTGCTCTGAAACCCAGGGCCTCCACAGAAGACCACGGCCTCCCCTCTTTTTCTGGGGAGCTGCCAGGATGGATCAGGATCACGCACCACGGCCAGTTTTGTTGGGAAACACAGTGTCGAGGAGGCCAGGACAGTGGTTCCATCCATGCCACACGGAGCCCTTTACTGTCACTAGCTACGCTCAAGTGTCATTGGTCGCTGGTGGCAGCAGCCACCTTGGTGACTAGTTTTCAAACTTTGAAGAACATCTGCACATTGAGAGTGAGATGTCTGGTTCAGACGTGTGGTGATGAATAATTTGTGTTCCAGTGGGTTGTGGGCAGGGGACCCTGCACACTGCTGTGGGTCACAGCTGAAAGCCCCGCGGGCTCCCTGGGGCTCCCAGGCCACTTCTAGGTTGGGAGAAGTAAGAGGTGATTGGAAACCTCCTCCTCAGACTTGGAATGCGGCCAGCATGTTGGGAGACATCGAGGGGCCAAGAAACCCACGGCCTGACGTCCACAGCTGCCCTGCGATCCCCTGAGGAAGTCCCTCTCCTCTGAGGAGAGGAGCCCACCCGTCCTAAGAGTAAAGTAAAGCGGGTTGTTAAAACCTGCGACCTGTGGGATTTTAAATTCCTGGTCCAGGACTCGAACCCACACTGCTCTGCTGGAAGCATAGAGTCTTAGCCAGTAGACCGCCAGGGAAGTCCCCTTGAGTAAAGCCTCTATCCCATGAATTTCTCTATCCCATCTGGTGGGCTGCCATTGCTAAATATCTCCAGGTAGCACGAGCTCTTTGTTTGCTTTTCCTGAGCACTGTGAAGGGGAATATTTAGAGCAAGATGTGTTTAAAAATTCCCACCGTCCTCTCCTGCCCCCTCAATTCTTGAGCCTCTCTTCCCTCCAACATCCAGAAAGGTCTCCTGTAGTCCCAGCTGTTACAAGCCTCTCAGGCGCCCTCCTCCTTCCCCAGCTCTCCAGCCCCAAAGATGGGGGAGCTATCCTATCAGGGCAGGACCCCCCCCCCCCAACCCACCTGGTTGGGAGGAGCACCTGGGCAGGCAGAGCCAGGGAGAGGCCAGGCTCACTCTTGAGGGTTGTCTGAGTTCCCCGCGGGCGGGTGTTTCTGGAAGCCACACTGTGGTGACGAGAAGCGGTTCCTAGCATATATCTGTGTGCCTCACTGTTCACTGTGGCTTTTCAAGTCACCCAGTCAAAGCACTTAACCCTTCTCTTGGGGATTTTGAGCCCGTATTCATCTCTGAACACTAGGCACACGACCTGAGTCCATATTTACAGATGGGAACCCAAGAAGACGGTCCGGGTCTCTAAGGCCAGTTGTGAGTGTGTCAGAAGTGGGTCACCCTGGTTCCAGCCAGGCACCCGGAGATGTAAGACTGGGAAAGGATTTTGAGCCAGAAAAGGAAGACAGCAGTGCCACCCTCGGGAGCCCTGAATGTCACAAGCTGACAACTGTCTTGGGCAATATGACTGTGGTGTGTGCCGCCCTGGTGTTTTCAGATATTGCATATTCTAAGAGAATGCTTCATGTCAGTCCTCAGCGGGTTTAGAAAGTGATGATGACACTAATTTGTACTGCCCTGGACTGGTGACACAATTTTTCTGCTGGGAAGCGTATGAGCTTAAGGCTTGGGAAGAGACTTATTGTAAAATCCTGAGTTCGAGTAGTCCTTTCCTGCTGGTAACCACCATGGGGGAAATTTGGGCCCAGGCCCTGCCGAGCAAAAGCAGAATTGCTATCATTGCGTGAGAGCTGCGGCTGATGTTGGGGTCAGGGATCAGGTCCCAAGTGTGTATGACCTCGGAAGAGTCGCTGTACCTCCGAGCCTCGGTTGCCTCGCTTGTGAAAGGGGGTCTGTGTCCTCCTGATGGCCTTTCCCTTCCCCTCATTCCCTTCCCGCCTTAGTTATCATCTCTGGCCCCTGGTTCCCACATACCAGTCTTTGCATCAAAGGCATCTTAGAATCCAAATCTCTCCCCACCCAGACAGCACCGCAGTCCTCAATCAGCCTCTCTTAGGTGCTCAGACCAGGGTTTCTCAAGCATAGTACTATTGATATTTGGGGTCAGCTATCTCCTCACTGGGGGGGATGTCCTGTGTACCCTAGGACATTGAGCAGTATCTGTGCTCAACCCTGTACCCCCTGGAGGCAGTGGTGCCCTTTGCAGCTGTCACCACCCAGGCTGTCCAGCCGCTCCCAATGTCCCCTGGGGACTGCCAAGATTGCCCCAGTTGGGCATCACTGCCTGAGACAGTTTAATTTCCGAGGCAGAACTTGGATTTGCAGTGATTTCGCCACCTCCCATTCTCATCTCTGCTCTGTGGCTGTGTCCTGCAAATACCCAGAGAAGGCAGCCTGGTGACCTCAAACCCTCCCAGGGCAGGAGACTCAAGAGTCAGCAAGATCAGAGCTAGACTGATCATCTCTTTGGAAATAACAAAGGGTCTAACGGTCTTGGCTTGTCTTACACACATATTAAGTCCAGGTAATTTTCCCCAGGCTGAAGAGGGTCTTCCTCATTCCCCTCTGTACCCACTCAGTGTTCTCACCTCCTCTTCCTCCTCTTCCCACTCCCCTTTTTTATATTTGTGAAGCTGGTCTTGCGTGAAGAAGATTTTGACCTCTTCTCTTTTTATTCCCTCAGCTCGATGAAAAGCCCCCTCTGCAGATTTATGAATAAAACTTAAATCCCAGAAGAGAAAGTCCCCAGGGAGAAGGCAGCCAGGGGACCTGCTGGGCGCCCGCTCTGTGGCCTTTTTGAGCGGAGGTTTAGGGCAAGCAGAGAACTTAGGCAGCGTGGCCCCCGTGGCTTCCAGAGGGAAAGCTCACAAGCATCTTGCCACACAGTTCAGTAACTACACAAAGCCATTTGGAATATTCTGCCACAGGAAGGAGTCTTTTCTTTGGAATCCAGTTAAAATCTTAGCTGTTCTTAGTTGTTCAGTCGTGTCCGACTCTTTGCGACACCATGGACTGTAGCCCACCAAGCTTCTCTGTCCATGAGGACTCCAGGCAAGAATACTGGAGCGGGTTGCCATGCCCTGCTCTGGGGGATCTTCCCCACCCAAGGATCGAACCCAGGTCTCCTGCATTGCAGGTGGATTCTTTACCATCTGAGCCACCAGGGATGGGACCAATCAAACGTGTTCTCCATTTTACTTGGAGTGCAGAGCATTTCCAGTTGCAGGATGGAGTGTGTGTGTGTGTGTGTGTACGTGCACGTGCGTGCTTGCACACACGCATGTGCAAGCTACCCAGAGCTATAGTCTCTCTGAGCCCTCTGCTGTGGGCAGGCTCCCCGTGGTGCCTAGGCCCCCATGCCCTGCTCCTATCCAGACCCTTCCAGCCCACGGAGGGCCTCTTGCTGCATCAGGAGACTGACTTCTGACTCCAGGACTAGAGCTGGTCAAAGGCCAGACGAGAGTCTGGGGAGGTGGGGGTGGTAGGTCTGGGGGAGAGCTGCAGGCAGATGTGGCCAGCCCCCTGGGGGAGCCAAAGTGACCCCCAGACAGCCTGCGGGCACGTGGGTGAGGCCTGCTGCCGTGGAGAGTATTCCAGGCCACCCTGAGAGCCTGCCTTGGAAAGACAGGGGGCAGAGGGATAGCTTCAATGGCCTCTGCATGGAACCCCTCTGGGACCCTTGTTCTGAGTGGGAGGAAGGTGACTAGAAGGAGGAGGCAGGGAGGAAAGAAGGTAAGAGGAGACCGAGGGCGAGAGTTGAGGAGTCAGTGATGTTGAGGAGTCGTAGATGTTGGCACTGGGGCCAGTCAGAAGGGTTATAGGAGAAGGTAGCAGAGGCCCTTGGTTGCTATACATTTCTAATCTTTGGGGAGAGACTTTATTTATTATAAGTAAGATTGAACTATGATACAAGACTGAAGAGAACAAATAATGAGAGATGTGGTTTCATTAGGTGCTATAATCAGGGAAGCCTTCCTGGAGGTGGTGGACTTGAGCTGGGCCCACATTCAAAAAAAGGAAGATAGCTCAGTTGAGGAGAATAGCAAAGAGGGAGAGCTGAGAATTTGCATGTGCCTTCATGCTTGTAAGAAGATCAGACTCTTTCCGTAATATTTCTTAAACATTACTGGTAAGATAATAAGGTTGGGTCCCCAGCTCAGAAAATGCATGGTACGACAAAGCCTAATCATATGAATCAACCTAGAAATGGTTGAAAACAGCTTTTCAACAAGATGCAAATGAGACTGTCAGCCTTAAGAAGGTCAGGCTCTGCAAGTGGCCGAGTATTGTAGGACTTACTAACGAGTTGGATGAAGAAAAAGACTTGCTTCATCAAATGAGGGGAAAACTTAGAGCTGTGTGGTATCACCAGTTTAGGAGCTGGCATAATCAATATTCAAAACGATTTTGCTGAGCTGGAAGGTGCCCAAGAAACAGGGTGAAATTCAGTAGAAGTGGATGTAGAGCCCACCCTTAAGCCAAAATATTAAAAAATGGTCGTTCAAGCAAGGACGGGGATGCAGCAGGTGCCGGCAAATCCTGCACTTCTCTGCAAGCTCAGGGAGAATCTCTCGAGCCAGCTGGCTTTGAATGTGGGTCCCACCCAGAGCAGACTACCTCTAGACAGCTGCCCTCCGCATAGCCGGGCCCTCCCCAGACTCACGCACTGTGTTAGGGGAAGTTTGCTCAGAGCCCCTGGCAAATGGAACGTACGTCGGGAATGGCCTCCAGGAGGGCAGAGGAAGCAGAAGTCCTAAAACCCAAGGAGCCCAGAGGACCTGAGGCAGTTGGGCTCGTAGAACACCTAAGGGGAAGTGGTATGGGGCCATCTCCTCACATTTCAAGAACTGTGATGTTGAGAAAGTATCGCACGTATTCTGTGTGGTTCCATAGGTGGAACCAAGCCCAGTAGGTGGGTGTGAAGGGGAGAAGGATTTTAGATCAGTACAAAGTGGAGCTTTCTAATAGAGCGGCTGGGAAACGTTGGCAGGAAGTGTCCTTGGAAGAAGGAGAGAGTCGGATGTTGGAGATGGGATTACACAGGGAAGGTTTCTACACTGGGTGGGTTGGGCCAAGGGCTCTCTGATTCCACCCTCCTCCCCCGCCCCCCACCAGCCCCCAGTTCTAAGCCTCTGTAAACTCTCACATAGTGGAAACTTATTAGGTGAGTGTTGAAACAAAGCCAAAGCAAAAGGTATTTTGCGCTCATTTACTCAGCATTCAACAAACATGCGTTCTGTTCCAGACACTTTTCCTGGTGCTGGGGCTAAACAAGTGAACCCAGCAGAGACCTTCAGAAGTAGGTCAGCAGCTAGGGGGCAGGGGTGGCTGACTGCAGAGGGAGATTGAAGGATGAAACAGACGGAACAGGCTCCGTCTTGAAAGCAGGACTCCATCTTGGGCCAGACTGTGGACTTTGAGCTAGATGCCCAGCATCTATGGAAATGACATACCAACTGGAAAACCAGGCCCCCAGAAGGAAGAGCCCCAGGGCTTGTACCTAGACTCTCCATTGTCTGAAAGAATACCTTAATTATCTATGTAACTGAATAGAATCATACACTCTATTATGCTTATTGGGGTATGACCACAGGCCTATTGATAACTGTCCACCGTTAACTTCCTAGGGTCGCAAAGATTCGGACACGACTGAGCGACTGAACTGAACTGAACTTCCTAGGGTTAAGGCATATGAATCACGGGTTAACTCTATTTTTCTTTTCCTTTGTTCAGACTAGTTTCTGGGAATCTGGGGAGGTGGATTTGGGCACGAACACTTAGGGTATATAAGGTTTTCCCAAAAACTAGTCGGGGTCCTTGGCTAAGAGGAGACTCTGCTTTGGGTGCGCCAGTGTAATAAACTCCCCTCTGCATTGTCCTTCTGAGTGAGTTTGTTTCCCGGAACGCATGGCTACAGCAAGATCAGGGAACTTTCAGATGGATGGAGACGTTCTGCGTCTCGATCAAACCAGTTGTTTGTGCTTGTCAAAACTCATTAAACTAAACATGTAAAATCGATGCATTTTATTTTATATGAATTATACCTCAGTAAGGGCTTCCCTGCTGGCTCAGCAGGGAAAGAGTTCACCTCAGTGCAGGAGACACAGGAGACGGCGGTTTGATCCCTGGTTCTGGAAGATGCCCTGGGGAGGGCATGGCCCCCTACTCCAGTATTCTAGTCTGGAGAGTCCCATGGACAGAGGAGCCTGGTGGGCTATAGTCCATGGGGTTGCAAAAAGTTGGACATGGCTGAGCGAGTAAGCACACACACACACACACACACACACCC
This sequence comes from Ovis canadensis, assembly GCF_042477335.2. Classification (NCBI taxonomy): domain Eukaryota; kingdom Metazoa; phylum Chordata; class Mammalia; order Artiodactyla; family Bovidae; genus Ovis; species Ovis canadensis. Next base: position 81,771,514 of record NC_091256.1, read on the forward strand.
CTCAATAAAGATGATCCAAAAAAGCAAAGCCCTCATAGAACTAGGGCTCATAGAACCTTTCAGCCCGGTGGGAGGGGAGAGACATGGAGCAGATGAACAGACACATCCGAGGGCTGGAGGCAGGCACCGTTAAGGAGAAGCTGCCAGGGAAGGAGGTGAGAGCTCCGTGGCCCACGGTTACATCTGCGGGAGGATGGAGGAAGGGCACGGGTTTCAGGGCCAATTTTGCGCCTTTCCTGTCTTCTCAGGAGTATGAGTGCTTGGAGCAAGAAAACACAGTGCTTCGGAGAGAGATCGGCAAGCTGACGGAGGAGCTGAAGCACCTGAGCGAGGCGCTGAAGGAGCACGAGAAGGTGTGCCCACTGCTGCTGTGCCCCATGAACTTTGTGCCCTTGCCGCGGCCGGACCCTGTGGCCGGCTGCCTGCCCCGGTGAAGCCCAGAGACGGCCCTCCTCGGCTCAGCGAGGAGCCCGACGAGTTGGTATCTTTCACCCCCGCTGGAGGAGGCTTCTCTCCACATCCGGGCGCCTGGGTCACCTCTTTGGAGCTCTGGGTTCGGTCCTCGGTGGCCCAGGCTCAGCGTGACGCTCCCCTTCCCCGCAGGAGCCTGACTCAGAGCCTGCAGCGGAGCCAGGCCGGAGTCGCTGTGCTTCCGCTTTGGCAGCTAGTACCTTCCCTTGCAGAATCATTTCCCCTAGCATATGCATAATAAAGGCATTGTCAGGACTTCCTTGGTGGTCCAGTGGCTAAGACTCCCAGCTCCCAATGCCCCTGGTTCCATCCCTAGTCAGAGAACTAGATCCCACATGCCACAAGGAAAGATCCTGCGTGATGCAGCTAAGACCCAGCTCGGCCAAATAAATAAATAAAAATATTTTTTAAAAAGGCATTGTCTTCTTTCCTTTTGGCCAAGTTCTTGGAATTTAGAGACGCAATACCTTTCCTCTTTCTGAAGAGGTCATCTCCTGTTCCCTCAGGTGGTTTTGCAGCTCCTGGGTCTGATTTCCCCTCCTGGTCATCAGCCCCAAGGACATATCCAAGCTAGATGGGGAGGCATCTGGCGGAGGTGGGACTCCCTGCCCTCCCCCAGCAGGGTGGCACAGAGGTGTGCTGGGCCTGACTCCTGTTTGTCATATGCTCTGTGTGGCCCTCCACCCTGGTTAACTTCCCCACCCAGGCTAGATTGTCATGGAAGATTTTCTATTCCAGGCTGATTTTCTCCTGAGACTGTGCACTGTACACTGAGTGTTTTCTCTGTACACTCGTTGGTCACATCCCATTCCGTTAGTACTCATAGGATCAGGCAACAAGTTTCCTTTTATAGAAGTCTGAATCACTATTGAATGGAAGAGTTGTTCAGTTGCTAAGTCATGTACTACTATTTGTGACCCCATGGACGGCAGTACACTAGGCTTCCCTGTCTTTCATTGTCTCCAGGAGTTTGCTCAAACTCAGGTCTGTTGAGTTGGTGATGCTATCCAACCACCTCATCCTCTGTCACCCCCTTCTTCTGCCCTCAGTCTTTTCCCAGCATCAAGATCTTTTTCATTTAGTCGACTCTTCGCATCAGGTGGCCACAGCATTGGAGCTTCAGCTTCAGCATCAGTCCTTCCAATGACTATTCAGGGTTGATTTCCTGTAGTATTGACTGGTTTGATCTCCTTGTTGTCCAAGGAACTCTCGAGTCTTCTCCAGCACCACAATTTAATAAAGCATCAATTATTTGGCCCTCAGCCTTCTTTATGGACCAACTGTCACATCTGTACATGACTACTGGAAAAACCATAGCTTGGTCTATACGGACCTTTGTTGGCAAAGTGATGTCTCTGCTTTTTAATATGCTGACTAGGTTTGTCATAGCTTTCCTTCCAAGGAGCAAGTATCTTTTAATTTCATGGCTGTAGTCACCATTCACAGTGATTTTGGAGCCCAAGAAGATAAAATCTGTCACTGTTTCCACTTTTCTCCCTTCTATTATGGGACCAGAAACCATGATCTTAGTTTTTTGAATGTTGAGTTTTAAGCCAGCTTTTTCACTCTCATCAAGAGGCTCTTTAGTTCCTCTTTGCTTTCTGCCATTACAGTGGTATCATCTACATATCTAAGGTTGTTGGTATTTCTCACAGCAATCTTGATTCTAGCTTGTGATTCATCCAGCCTGGCATTTCTCATGATGTACTCTGCATATAAGTTAAATAAGCAAAGTGACAATATACAGCCTTGATGTACTCCTTTCCCAATTTTGAATCAGTCTGGTCTTCCATGTCTGGTTCGAACTGTTGCTTCTTGACCAGCATACAGGTTTTTTAGGAGACTGGTAAGGTGGTCTTGTATTCCCATCTCTTTAAGAATTTTCAACAGTTGTTGTGATCCACACAGTCAAAGGCTTTAGCGTAGTCAGTGAAGCAGAAGTAGATATTTTTCTGGAATTCCTTGCTTTTTGTATGATCCAACGGATGTTGGCTATTTGATCTCTGGTTCCTTTGCCTTTTCTAAATCCAGCTTGTACATCTAGAAGTTAGTTCACCTACTACTGAAGCCTAGCTTGAAGGATTTTGAGCATAATCTTGCTAGTATGTGAAATGAGTACAATTGTATGATAGCTTGAACATTCTTTGGCATTCCCCGTCTTTGGGATTGGAGTGAAAGCTGACCTTTTCCAGTCCTGTGACCACTGCTGAGTTTTCCAAATTTGCTGACGTACTGAGTGTAGCACTTCTCTTATTTATACCAATATTAGAGTAGATGAGGAGAGGAGAGGCTGTTTCCTTTCCAAGGTCCCAGTCAACTCTTTCAGAAAAATCAGAAGCAAGCCAAGTTGAAGGCGGCCCCAGTGAGTAAAGCAAAATGGGAGAGCAATTCCCATCCCCTCCCGATTCTCTTTTATTCCTGGAACAAAGCAGTTGTAGAAGATGGAGCCAGTCCACATAAAGGGAACAAGAAATGGGGACAGAAAAGAAAGTGTAAATGTAACCAACTGTAAATGCAGTTGGTTAAAAAAGAAAGAAAAGAAATAGAAAGCAACCCTTCCAGGGGTGAAGAAATAGCTGCTTTCATACCAGGATCCCATTTGGCTGCTTCCCACAAGCCTCTTTTTCTTCTCCTTTTCTTCTCCTGCTTGCTGGAGTCTCGCCCGTGTCTTCTGACTCACACAGGCTGATGGTGGCAAGGTTTGCCTGGTCAGAGGCGCTGAAAGTCTGCTGTTAGATAACAGGACCTGTGCCTGCTGGCTTCTCAGTTGGCGCTAGTGGTAAAGAACCTGCCTGCCAATGCAGATTAGCCGTAAGAGATGCGGGTTTGATCCCTGAGTCAGGAAGATCCCCTGGAGGAGGGCATGGCAACCCACTCCAGTATTCTTGCCTGGAGAGTCCCATGGACAGAGGCGCCTGGCGGGCTGCAGTCTCATGGGGTTGAACACGACTGAAGAAACTTAGCACATAGCGCATGCCTGCTGGCAGGACCAGGTCAAAGCATCCTGAATGCAGCTGTTTCAAGGGGGTGGTGGCATTATCTAGCCTCACAGCTTGTGGGATCTTAGTTCCCTGAGCAGGGATTGAACCTGGGCTCTCGGCAGCAAAAGCACAGAGTCCTAACAACTGGACCGCCAGGGAATTCCCAGCACAAGAGACTTGAAAATCATCCAGCCTCATCCCTTCACTTTGCAGATGAGGGGTGTGGCAAGGGGGAGGAGATTGCTCACGGTTGCCCATGGGTGCAAAGCAGAGCCAGGCTGTGACCCCGGCGGATCTGACCATGGATCCAGTCTAGTTGATAGGCTGCTGTCATGCCACAAGGCGGTGATTCCGGGCCGGGTCCGGCTGAGCCAGTGGCTAAATGTGGTGTCACCGTCTGTCAGCACCTCACCAGGCTGCCCCGTCCCGGAGAGCGGCCCTTCTGTGAAGGATGGACTCCTAGCCAGGGTCCCAGGGGCCGATGTAGCTGAGAGCATGACACCTGGAGTGTGCGCCTTGTACCCGCAGGCATTTTGCCGCAGCTGTCTTTCAACTCCAGCGTGTTCCTGAAGGGAGCATTTTACCCTCTGGCTGGGGCTCACCTGGCCCCTGCAGGACTTCCAAGCTCCGGCTTGCAGACCCCTCTAGCTGTCCTGAATGTTGATCCGCTCCAGTCACCGCTGTCCAGCTGGCTGATCACCCACTCTGCTGCTGACCTGGGGGGGTCCGAGCCTGCCAGCCCAACTGGCTAGAGCCCCCTGGCTCCATGTAACCACCCAAGGCCCAGTCTCCTTCCATGTAGGTGCCCTGTGCCCCTGAGGCCTTGGGGTCCCCCAGGTCCTCTCCTCTGACTGGGAGACTAGGAGGAAGTGTCCAAGGTGGACAGTGGGGAAGGGCTGTATCCTGGAGGTGAGAGGGCACCCTTTCCCACCCACAGTCCATGGGCCAGATCTCAGGCCTCACCCAGCCGCAAGGGAGGTTGGGAAATGAAATTCAGCCACGTTCTTGGGAGCTGGAGGAACAGGCTTAGGTGAATATCTGCAGTCTCTGCCATAAGAAGACCCAGCTTGTGCTCCCCAAACCTTGCTAAAACTGTGCCGTTAAAGGTCCCCAGAAGGCTCCTTTTGTGCCAGATCTGATGGGCATGTCCCAGGCTTGATCTTCCTTTACTTCCTAATGGCCTGTGACACTAGCTTCTGTGCTGCTTGTCAGTATAAAGGGGTCTCCCCTTCTCAGAGCCTCGATCACCACCTGTCCGTATACTGACGACTCCCACATCGGTACCCACAGCCCCGCTGTCTCTTCGGAGGGCAGACCTGTGTGCTCAGCTGCCTGTCATGTGTCTCTGAGAGGACCTCTCACAAGCATTTTCCCCTGAACATGTTCAAAGCTGGACTCTTGGCCTCATCATCTTCTCTTCCAATATGCTTCTCAGTCTGTTTTTAACTGTCTGTTAAAGGCTCCAACATCCACCTGGTCGGAAACCTCTACATCATATTTGATTCCTCCAAGTCCTTCGGTTATGTCTCCTAAATACCCCACTATCCCGATCTGGCTACTTGGCTCCAATGTGCCAGCTGCCTTATCTGCTGTTTGAGAACTATATTCAGATTATCTGATGAACTTTGGGGCTTCCTCCCTAAGCTGGGTGCTCACTGAGTTTGAGCTCACATTTAGGGAGGGTTAGGCCCCCCCACATTTGATGTCAACAGTCAATTTGGAGTTAGGGAACCAAAAACTAGGGTAGCCCAGGGTAGTGAGTCAACAGTGATGGGGCCAAGTCCCCTCCAAGATAACTGGAGATGTGACGAGTGTTCTGAAAACCAAAGAGTCATCAACCTGGTTGCTAAGATTGTCTCTGCCAAGATCCCAGTGACATTAGGGGCTGTCTCAGCTCTCCACCTCCTACTCTGAAAAGGCAGAAAATCTGTATAAATTACTCCAAGAGGGACAGGGGAGGTAGACCTGTTCTGGAGACTGGATTTGATTGGTTATGTTCACCCTGCTGCGTGTGCCAGACGCTGGGCCCTGCGTGTGAATTAAATCTGCGAGTGGCTCTTTGTCAGGCTGGACGGAAGGGAAGCAGGCTGAGAAAGGCGCTTTCAGAATAGAAAGTGTCAGCGAGGGAGGAAGTCCTTCCTTCTCACCCATGCAGCCACACCACTTCCTGTCCGCAATCTTACCCCGTATTGCACCACCGCAGCCTTGAAACCTGGGGTTTCCATCACTGAATCAATTTGGGCCTCAAACCTTGGTTGAGAATGATGACTCTTAACGGACAGGAAAGTGAGAGACCCAAAAGCCCCTCTCTTCTTTCCCATCAATGCTAGGGTTCCCACAGTCTGGGTGTACTCCCCAGCGCTGTGGGTTCTTCTCTAGGAGGAGCCGGAGGAAAAGGGACAGCCCCGGAGCTCACTGACTCGTCTTCCCTCCAGGATGTGAAGGAAATCTGGCAGAGTCACCCGAACCACAGTGGGAAGACTTCTCCCCGAAAGCCAGGACAGCAGAAAGAAGGAAGAATGGAGAGGAGGAAGGAGGGGGGAAGGAGGGGTGGTTGGAGGAAGGGGAGAGGGTGATGGGAGTCCTTGGGCTCTGAAGCTAAACCATCCCTGTTCCTGGGGAAGTTATGCTGAAAGCCCCAGGAGGACCGGCTCTTGGAAGGCCCCTAACAACACCACACGTCTTGAGGGGTGAGAGTGGAGCTGGTCAAGGCCAGCTTCTGGAAACCTCACTCTGCTTGGAGGCAAGGGAAATTTCCTGGATCACCCATTTAGAAACTGACCACCTTGATGAACTGTTCCTCCCCAGATATCAGGGGCAAAGGAGATCCGTGTGGTTACTACCATCGCCACGGACATCATCACCATCGATGCGGTGCACACTGAAAGTCTGCGGTAAGCAGGTGCAGGTACCCTTGACGTGGCGTGCTCAAGTTTGAGCCCCAGGCTGGGGCTGTGTTCAGGGCAGATTCTGTCCCTAGAGATAGCTCACCTGCTCTTCTGGGTGCTCTAGCATGACCTTTTCTGGTATGATGTTCTTGAGAAGATCAGAAATGTCACTGCAGACCAGAGCAAAGGCCCCTGGCTCAGGATTCCAACCACGACCTTGAGGGAAAGTGCGAGGGAGAGTTCAGCACTTGCTTCCTATGACCCTGTCCTGGAAGGCCTGAGTGTTCCTGGAACTTCCCTGACTTCCCTTAATAACCCTGCTGCTTATCTGCGTGCTTGCTTAGTCGCTCAGTCATGTCCAGCTCTTTGTAACCTCATGGACCATCTGTAGCCTGCCAGGCTCCTCTGTTCACGGGATTCTCCAGGCGAGAATACCGGAGTGGGTGGCCATTCCCTTCTCCAGGGGATCTTCTGAACCCAGGGATCGAGCCCACGTCTCCTACATCTCCTGCATTGGCAGGCAAATTCTTTACCACTGCTTCACTTGGGAAGCCCAGATGCTTATCTATTCATCCATTAATCAAGGGTCTCCTTGAACTAATTTGAGTTCTCCGTCACCTTGTACTGGGTGACACTCTATTCAGCATCCACCCCGTGTGGTTCCACATCCCAGAGGAAAACTCCTTGAATGGCGCTGGGGTCTGGAAAGCCAGATTGTTTCCAGAGCATCCCGGGTTCACCAAGCTTCTTTGCAATCTTCCCTCTAGACTGGTAGCAAGGCCAGAAAGTACCTTCCAAAATGTCACAAACCCACAGAAGGGACAAACTGACAAACCCTCAGTTTGCCAAGCAGGACTTTTTGAAATTGAGAAAGTAAGAGAGTTCAAGAACCAACAGTGGTGGCCAGCATCCTGAGGCCAAAGGGTGGAAAGAACCAGCGAATATTCCCCACAGCAGTTCTTGAGCGGTTGCAGCACATTTGCAAATTATTAATCATTATGAAACTTTATTAGTAATTGACTGCATTACTTTTAATTCATCTTAATTATTGCAGTGAACAAATATATTTATTAATAAAATGAATTAATTCATTATTGTAGTATATCAATACACTTATTTATGAAGTAACAATAAAAATTTTATTGTAACATAATAAAATAATGAATTATTAATAACTAGTTACTATTATGAATTTAGTCTTCCCTGGTGGCTCAGCAGTAAAGAATCTGCCTGCAATGCAGGAGTCGCAGGAGACAGTTTTGATCCCTGGGTTGGGAAGATCCCTTGGAAGAGGGCACGGTAACCACTCCAGTATACTTGCCTGGAGAATCCCCATGGACAGAAGAGCCTGGTGGGCTACACGGTACATATGGTGGCAAAGAGTCAACACAACCGAAGTGACTTAGCATGCACTAATTAACTATCCTTCAAACGATTAGTAGCTAAGTACCCATTGTGTGTGTGGCAGGGTTGGGGGTGGGGAGCAGGACCAGCAAGGAAAAGATCCCCCCTAAATACCTTAGAGGGCCACCTCGTCATAGAGTTTCCAAAATCTTACCTCCAGACCTGTGTCAGTTGGAGGAAACGTAATGATTTTCTCCATCTTGTTGGAACAGGGAATACCTCTCTTTAAAATGTAAGCAACTACAGGACAAGAATTGTGTTTTTATTCGTATATCCCTAGTTGCCTAACATGGTAACCAGCACATTTGCTTAGCAGTAAAAAGTCCTAGTTGAAGGATGGATGGAGAAGGATGAATGATGGATGGATTTTCCTAGTCTTCACCCCAATTAAGGCTTCACCCTCATTCCAGCTCCCCCCAAAAACTTACTCTTACTCTCTTTGTGATGTGAATTTCTCATTGTTATTTCCCCATTTAAGAGTGTGGACCTAAGCTACTTTTCTTGTTCCTGTAATTTATCATCTGGGTCAGCCTGCCTGTTGTAAATTAGGGATTCCCATAAACCACAGTGAAGCTGTTTTTTAAAGGCCTGGTAACGATACTGTGGAAAGGGACAGCAAGCTGGTTGATGAGAATGGGGGAGGGGGCAGAACTCCAGGCAGAGAACAAATCTCAAGTGTCACCTTCAATTTTATTTAAAAGCTGAAATACAATTGTATTTATTTGTCCCGCAATCCTTACTGTTTAAGCCTTTAATATTTATTTAGGATTACTTCACTTGTCACCTGTTCACAGAGAAGTGGGATACATAAATCACCAATAACCCTCAACTAGAAAGAGAGGGGAAAAAAAAAAAGAAATTTAACAGGATGCTTCCCTTGTGGCTCAGCTGCTAAAGAATCCGGCTGAAATGCGGGAGACCTCGGTTCGATCCCTGGGTTGGAAAGATCTCCTGGAGGAGGGCGTGGCAACCCACTCCAGTATTCTGGCCTGGAAAATCCCATGGACAGAGGAGCCTGGAGGGCTACAATCCACGGGGTCACAAAGAGTCCAACACAACTGAATGACTTCACTTCACTTCATAGGGGGCAAAAACACAGGCATCCCCAGGAGCTTGTCTGGGTTCAGTTCCAGATCCCTGCCTTAGAAGGATTAAAGCAATGATACAAGTCACATGAATTATTTGGTTTCCCAGCACATATGAAAGTTATGTTTACTATAGCTATACTATAGTCTATTAATAAAGTATGCACCAGTATTACATCTAAAACCCAATGTACATACCTTAATTTAAAAATACTTTCCTACTAAAAAGTGCTATTATCTGAGCCTTCAATGAGTCATCATCTTTTTTTTTTTTTTGAGTCATCATCTTTTTGCCTGTGGAGTGTTTTGCTGCTGGTGGATGATGGCGGCTGATGACTGATCTGATCAGAGTGGCAGTTGCTGAAGTTGACTGGTGGTTTCTTAAAAAAAGAGCAAGGAAGTTTGCCTAATCAATTGACTCTTCCTTTCACAAGCAATTTCTTTGTGGCATAGAATGCTTTTCAATAGCATTTTTACCTCCAGTGGAACTTCTTTCAAAATTAATCCTTGCCACTGTTTCTGAAGCAAACTTGGGGGTGCTCACTCTATATGCAGTTAAGTCGATTTACTGACACTGGACTGTGGTGAAGGAAAGTTCAGAGCTTATTGCAGCGCCAGGCAAGAAGGATGGACAGATCAGGCTCAAAAGACCGAATGCCTCGATGGTTTCCAGGGAAGGGTTTTTAAAGGCAAAATGATGGAGACGGACAGGGTGTATGACCATCTGTGTACACTCTTCTGATTGGTTTGGTGGTGAGGGAACAGGGTGATGTTTCTGGGATCTCAATTATCAACCTTCTGGTTCTAAGTGTCCTGGGGTCTACATTCTGATGGTCAGCATACAGCTAACTTTTTTCACTTGGTGGAGGTTTTAGGATCTGCAAAACAACTCAAGGGTATGGCTCAGGACAGGATCTATAAATCTTGAGGAAGAACTAGGGGTCCTCCCCTTTGTTTTATGGCTAAACTACTATTCTTTTGTCTTGCTTGACTGCTTTCCTTTGTTTCGGTATTTTCTCACTTTTCTGATTAAATTTGGTTTTTGGAACTCGGGGAAGGCTTACCATAGGTAGGGGGCACAAGGAAGAAGTGGGGTCTGTCTCTGGGAAGACCCCACTGCAGGGTCCTGATCCGTTTCATCACTGCTTTAGCAACTAAGTTTATATAATATAAATCCTATGTTGTCATTTTAGCAATCTTCACATCATCTTCACCACGAGTAGATTCTATTTTAAGAAACCATTTTTTTTTCCCCTCAAGAAGCAACTCCTCATCTTTCAAGTTTTATCATAAGATTGCAGTGATTCAGTCACATCTTCCAGCTCCACTTTTAATTCCAGTTCTCCTGTTTCTACCACTTCGGGGATTACTTCCGCCGGTGAAGTCTTGAACTGCTCAAAGTCATCCACGAGGAATGGAATCAACCTCTTCCAAACTCCTGTTAACGTTTACATTTCTACCTCTTTCTATGAATCATGAATATTAATGGCATCTAGAAAGGGGAACCCTTTCCAGAAGGCTTTCAATTTACTTTGCCCAGATCCATCAGAGGAATCACTACTTATGGCAGCTATAGCCTCATGAAATGTGTTTCTTACATACAGATAAAACTTGAATGTAGAAGTTACTCCTTGGTCCATGGGCTACCGAGTGGACGTTGTGTTAGCAGGCATGAAACAATTTTAATCTCATACATCTCTATCAGAGCTCTTGGGTGACCAGGTGCATTGTCAATGAACAGTAATATTTTGAAAGTCTTTTTTCTGAGCGGTAGGTCTCAACAGTAGGCTTAAAATATTCACTAAACCATGTTGTAAATAGATACACTGTCATCTCGGCTTTGTTGCTCCATTTATAGAGTACAGGCAGAGTAGTTTTAGCATAATTCTTAAAAGCTCTAGGACTTTCAGAATGGTAAATGAACACTGGTTTCAACATCAAGTCATCAGTTGCACCAGCCCCTAAAAGAGAGGCAGTTTGTGCTTTAAAGCTTTGAAGCGAGACATTGACTTCTCTCCAGCTATGAAATTCCTTGATGACATCTTCTTCCAATAGTCGGCTATTTCATCTACACTGAAAATCTGTTGTTTAGTGCGTAGCCACCTTCATTAATTATCTAAGCTAAACTTCTGGATAACTTGCTGCAGCTTCTACGTCAGTAATTGCTGCTTCATCTTGCACTTTTATATCATGGAGACAACTTATTTTCTGAAACCTCATGAACCAGCCTCTGCTAGCTTCAAACCTTCTGCAGCCTCTTCACCTCTCTCCACCTTCACAGAATTGGAGAGAGTTAGGGCTTTGTTCTGGATTAGTCTTTGGCTAAAGGAAATGTTGTAGCTGATTTGATCCTCTATCCAGACCACTAAAGCTTTCTCCATATCCGAATAAAGCTGTTTTGCTTTCTTGTCAATAAGGGTATTCACTGAAGTAGCACTTTTAATTTCCTTTGAGAACTTTTTCCTTTGCATCTGCAAATTGGTTAACTGTTTATTGTCTAGCTTTGGCCCATCCTGGCTTTTGACATGCTGTCCTCACTCAGCTTAATCATTTCTAGCTTTTGATTTAAAGTGAGAGATGTGTAACTCTTCCTTTCACTTGAGCACTTAGAGGGCATTGTAAGGTTACTAATTGGCCTAATTTCAATATTATTGTGTCTTAGGGAATAGGGGAGGCATGAGGAAAGGGGCAGAGACGGGGGAACAGCTTGTCAGTGGAGAAGCAGGACACTTAACATTTACTGATGAAGTTTGCCGTTTTATATGGGCACAGTTCATGGAGACCCAAAACAATTGCGATAGTAACATCAAAGATCGCTAAGCACAGATCACCATAACAAATATAATAACAATGAAATTTTGAAATATTGCAAGAATTACTACCAAAATGTGGCACAGAGATATGGAGTGAACAGATTTGTTTGGAAAAATGGCACCTATAGACTTGCCCGATGCAAGGTTGCCACAACCCTTCAATTTGTAAAAAAAATAAAACAACAAACACAGCATCTGCAAAGCCTAGTAAAGCAAAGAGCAATAAAATGAGGTGTTCCTTCAGGTTGTCCAGAAAACACCCTTCAGCTTACCTAGTCACAGTCTTTCAGTGTCTTTGAGCTAGTTTACAATTCTATAAATTGTAGCTAACTGAGCAATGCAAAGTAATTTTTACCTATAGACATGCAAACTATACCAAAAGATGATCATTTTCCTCCCGTCCTCTCCCTCCAAAAACCAGTTTGCCTGAATTTGCACAATCATTCCAGTATTCCAAATCCATAAGTATGACCAGTCTTTGCATTCTCTTCTGAACTGGTTATAACTGCTCAGCTCCCCTGTTGATTAATAATCATTACTCTTTATGATCTAATTTAATCTTTATCTTACATGTGCCTCAAAATTTTAATACATGTTCATTTTATATTCGGATAAGAGCTATGTTGTTTTTAAAAAATTATTTTTAAACAGGTTCAAATGATCCTAGTATTGTTGGTTTGGAGGTGTTCACCCCATGTGGATAGAGGCAGTATATTGACACTAATGTCACCTCCGAGGAGCAAAGTCTCTGGGGCTCCTTCTCTGGTTCTGCTGTCTTGGGCTGCATTATCCTGAATCAGGTCCTCATATTTTGCTGTTCCTCCTCCTCATTTTTTCCTTCCAGTTCCAAGGCATGCTTTCCATGACAGGCTAAAGGCCATTTTTCCTGGAAGCCTTCTGGATCCCCAACACATTGGGTTGAATGTTCTTATTCTGTGCTTCCCTTGACGGTACACTGAGTCACAGCATACACCCCATGCTTTGTTATAGCTCATTTAAATAGTTGAATATGCAGATGAATGGATCTTGTGTGAGAGGTTTCTCAGCACCTTCTAACCACCCATTCTGGTGCCCGACTTCCATGAGAAAACTTTTCAGGTATGAACGGAATCTCTGTGGAAATATTTCTCTTTCTTCATTTTCAGCAGACACATTGCCTTTTAAAATTTATTTTGTATTGAAATACCTTTGTGCTTAAAACTCTTACACCTGTATATGTATGGCTGAGTCCCTTTGCCGCTCACCTGAAACTACCACAGCATTGTTTATTGCTATACCCCAATTAAAAAAAACAACAACAAAACCCTTACACCTGTTTCAATTTTCCCTATTGATATTTTCCTCTTGTGTTCTTTTTTCCTCCTCTATCCTCTTTAGTGAGCTACAGAGTCCAGGAAGCTAAGAACACAGGGTTGAACCTGTCATTGCAAACAAATGCTTTGAAGGTGAGTACAAGCCAACACATTTCACCGCAAGCTGTTCTCCAGCTGTCCAGACCTTCAAGGGCGCAACAAAGGAGCGGACTTCTCCCTGTAGCCACTCTTGGGGTGTCCCTGAAGCCAGAGTGCACCATCTTCACACCTCCACAAGCACACGATGGCCTGCCCTGGGCTGAGTCATCTCAGCCTGCAGAAAGCTAGGAGAGAGAAAGCCACCCAATAGGCGCTCCGGGGCCCCAGAGCAGACTGAACAAATCTGTGCCCTTATCCAGTCTAATTCTTTGTATTAATAAGGAGAAAGATGATGATGCATTTCAGAAATCTCTGGACCACGCTTTCAAACCAGGATTTCAGAAAGGCTTTGCGGTGTACTTGCATCTCACCCCAGGGCCAGGCAGTGCGGTTGGTGGTCACCGAAGGTTCTTTGCCTCCCAGCTTATTGGTGAGAAGATATGGAATGCTGTGTCTTTAAGAACTGAAACTGTCTAGAAACAGGATTTGATACCCAGTAGGAGCCGGGAGACTTCCCTTTTGCTGTTCAAGTTTCACCTTCAGTTATCAGGAACTGAGCAGGGGGCACCACTCCTGGAGCTGCTGCAGCACAGGCCTGAGGAGCTGCTGCTCTCTGGGGATGAATACACTCTGCTTTCTTTTTGAATGTGCCTCGTCACAGTGAAAAAAAGTCCCTGGTTGACTCTGTACGTCCCAGGGTTTCACTGGAAGAGAGGAGCACCAAGTGCAGTCCCAGAGGCCGCTGGCCCCAGGATCCCCTGGGCTGCCCCTTGCGGGAGGCCTGGCATCATATCTGCAGCGGTGGAGCCCAGGGAGGCAGGGACTGTGGGGCAGAGTCCAGTCTGTGCTGGTGACGGAGCCAGCCGACTCACAGCCTCATCAAGGGACCCTGTGTTGGAGGGCTTTGAGGGTCACATGGTCCAGCTTACATATTTGACAGCTGAAGCAGTTGAAGCCCCAGAGGCCAGCCACGTGCCGCTAGGGATGCATGGTGGGTGACAGGGCCAGGACTGTCGGGAATCCTATCTCCATATCTCGGGTGTCATTTTTCTGCCATTCCACAGAATTGACTCACGCCACCGCCTGGCACAGGCTGTGTCGAAGGATGTGGTTGTGCTCGTGTTATCTCACTTGCGGCCCTGAGCCATTTTCACCCTTCTCTGCCTCACTCTGTGTGCAGGAAGCTGACCCCTGTGTCCTCCAGCCCCTTCTGCACCACTAGGGGGAAAGGCGGACGGGGCAGGCTGGGATGTTCCTTGCGGGTCCTCAGATCTGACAGTGTCACTTTCTTCTGTGACAATAGCTACCCCTGGAGCAACAGCCCCCTCCTCCACTGGGTGCCACCGTTTCCTTCTGCCTGTTCAGGCATAGATGTGTCTGTATCCATTGTTTGTACCCCTTCGGTGCCTCAACATCTTAAGGTCCCCTTAATCCTGCCCACCTCCCTCTAAATTGTCTCTTCACTGAAAGCTCTTCCGTAGAGTAGAATCTTGGTACCTGATTGATATGTTGGTCAAACTTGGTCCAGCATTCTAAACCAAGGACCAGGACTTCCCTGATGGCACACTGGATAAGAATCTGTGGGCCAATGCAGGGGACACAGGTTCGATCCCTGGTCGCGGAAGATCCCACATACCGCAGAGCAACTAAGCTCAAGTGCCACAATTACTGAGCCCAAGCTCTAGAGCCCTTGAGCCGCAACTACTGAGTCCCGCGTGCTGCAACTACTGAAACCCATGCACCTGGAGCCTTTGCTTTGCAACAGGAGATGTCGCCACAACGGGAAGCCCACGCACTGCAGTGAAGAGTGGCCCCCGCTTACGGCACCTAGAGGAAGTCCTGGCAAAGCAGTGAAGATGCAGCACAGTCAAAAAATAAATATTTTTTAAAAAATCACCAATGGCCAGTGATTTTTAAAAACAAAAATAAACCAAGGACCGCGCTAAGGAACATCACCATCACCAAAAGCTTGGAGAAAATTGCTTTGTACTTACTCGCTCAGAGCCTTAAGACTCAGCATCTGTCTAACTAACTAATGGCCAAAGAACATGTTTCTAGCCAACAGGGTCTGCCCCATGAAGGCAAAATTAAAAGGCTGACTGGAGTCAGTCCATCTCCAGCTCTCTGCCTGCTGGACACAGTGGGACTGAATTCCTGAGCTCCCTGCGGGTGTAATTCTTCTCTCAGCTTCTCTTACTCTCCACTCTCACGTATAAACATACTCTGCTGTTCGTTTCCCAAGTCCTGGAAAATGAAACCATCATCCACTCAGCTTCCTGAGCTGGAGACTGCACTGTTAAGTGGACTCCTTCCACCAAGTCCAGCTGGTCTCCAAATCTATCCCTGCCTTCCATCCATCTTATCACCATGGATGTTTCTCTGTCACCAAGGGCGTCACTTTGGACCAGGAGTTCTCAGTCAAGATCAACTGGAGAGTTTTTTCAAAATGTAGATGATTTAACTCTCTTTGTCCCTGTCCCCTAAAGGGATATAAAATTGTTGGCCATGGTAGAATATATTTTGCTACTACCCAATCCCCACGTTCACCGAGTTCCATTGGTTTTGACCTTCATATACTTTCCTCTGGTTTGCCTGTCTCTAGCCTCTCTACATCTCTCCAATCATTTCTTTCTCCTGCTTAAAAATCTTCAGAGGCTACAAAGATAAAAATGAACCTGTGGGTCCAAACAAGGTCTTTCATCACCTGCTTCTAACCTATCCTTCTAGTTTCATATCTGAAAGTACAGAGTATAAAGTAGATGGTAGGAGAAGGCAAGAAAAGAAGACTACAAGACAAGAAGGCAAGACAGAATACTACATTAAATATTTAGGGGTTCTGGCTGCTAAGGTCAGGAAAAGAACCTCAGCTGAAGAACTGCCCTGTAAGTCCAGAATCTGAGGGCTCACCAAAAATTTTCATGAGACTTTTTCTGGACAGTTCCACATGGACAGTTTTCATTCTTTATGATCAACAAAGCCTAAGTAAGTCAACAGCCTTCATGAAAGTCTCCACCTGGTAAGCCCTCAGCCATCTTTCAACTCACAGTTCTAGTGGTACCTCCTTTGAGAGGCAGCCCCTGAGTTACCTAGTCAGAGCTTGAATAATCAACTATTATTGGAATAACTATTATTGGAATAATAAAGCTATTCTTCCTTCCTCTGTGCTGTTGTAGAACCTTGTATGTGTCTCTGTTATAACACTGATCTTCTTTTATTCAATTTTAGTTTCACTGTATTATTTTTAAATTTTCATATAAATTTAGAATTACCTTGTCAGTGTATAGAAACCACAGTTGTTTTCAAATAGGGTTACATTAAATTTATAGATCAATTTGGGAAGAAGAAGAAAAATTGACATCTTGATAATCTTGAATCTTCTAATCCATGCAGGTGATGTATCTGTCTAGCCTTTTATTTATTAATAAGTATTTTAAGTATCGCTCAGCTTATGTAACCTATTACAAAAATTCACTGTAGACATCTTACACATCTTTCTTTAAATTTATCCCTAAATATTTGATGCTTGCTGTCAGCATCAGTGGATTTGTAAGATTATAATTTTCCAGGTGTTTGTTCTGGTTTATTGATTTTTGTATGTTGATATTGTATATTTTCACCTTGCTAACTTCATTTACTAGTTCTAATTATAGTGTAGGTATTCTTATGTGTAAGATTTCTTGGAATTTTCTATGTAGGTAGTTATGTTGTCTGTAAATAAAGAAAGTTTTACTTTTTCTTTCCAAACTGTGGAAAGGAAAATTTCACTTTCTTGCCTAGTGCTTCAGCATAGTATTTAACACAGGTGTTAAGAACAGTTATCTTCTCATTTTTCTCTCTCTTAGGGGAAATCATTCAGTCTTTGACCATTAAGTTTGTTGTTAGCTGTAGTTTTATTTTAGAATTGCCATTTGTCAAGTTTAAGAAATTCACTTCTATTCTTAGATTGCTGGGAACTTTATTATGAAGGATTACTGGATTTTTTCAAATGCTTCTTCTGCATCTATTGAGCTGATTATTTGGTTCTTAATCCTTTATTCTATTATTGTGGTCAGTTACATTGATTGATTTTGATTTTTGAATGCTGTGTTGACCTTTCATTCCTGGGATAAATCCCATCTGGTCATAGTACATTATTCTTTTTACAAATTGCTGAATTCAATTTGCCAAAGTTTTGTCAAGAATTTTTATTCCTATGTTCATGAGAGATATTGGTCTGTGAAGTTTTTCTTGACCGGTTTTTGCCAGATTTTGGTATAAAAGTTTATTTTTAAATCAAACTGTATTTTTTAGTCAAACATACACAGTTTTAAAACATCAGATAGTGCTAGAAGGCTTATGGAGTAAGTGGCATTAGTTTCAACTACAAAAACAGAAAACCCCCAAATATTTGTGCTTAAACAAGATTGTATGCTAAGTTGCTTCAGTCATGTCTGACTCTTTGTGACCCTATGGACTGTAGCCCTCCAAGCTCCTCTGTCCATGGGATTTTCCAGGCAAGAAATATATGTGTGTGTATGTGTGTACCTGCCTATGTTTCATTTACAAGCAATATGAGAGGAAGGGAGTCAAGCTGGCATGGTATGACATTTCCACTGTGTCATCAGAGACCTAGGCTCATTTTCTTTTCTTGATTATTCTTAACATCACCTCATATTTCAAGGTAGTTGCTGGGGCACCATTCATCATACCCATATTTCAGGCCATCAGCAAGAGAAAGGGGAAGAAAAGAAAAAGGTTGTCTGTCTCTTACTTTTACAAACCCTTCCAGAAGTCCCACATGACCCTTCTACTTACGATTCTTTGGCCATCATTTTTCATATGACCACAGCTAGTTACTGACTTATAGAGCTTCTCCATCTCTGGCTGCAAAGAACATAATCTGATTTCGGTACTGACCATCTGCTGATGTCCACGTGTAGAGTCGTCTCTTGTGTTCTTTGTAGAAGATGGAGAAGATGGAGAAGCTCTATAAGGTCAGCAAAAACAAGACTGGGAGCTGACTGTGGCTCAGATCATGAGCTCCTTATTGCCAAATTCAGACTTAAATTGAAGAAAGTAGGAAAAACCACTAGACCACTCAGGTATGACCTAAATCAAACCCCTTATGATTATACAGTGAAATGAATGAAGTGAAGTCGCTCAGTCATGTCCGACTCGTATGGGCTGTAGCCTACCAGGCTCCTCTGTCCATGGGATTTTCCAGGCAAGAGTACTGGAATGGGTTGCCATTTCCTTCTCCAGGGGATCTTCCAACCCAGGGATCGATCCCGGGTCTCCCATGTTGTAGCAGATGCTTCACCATCTGTGCCATGAGGGAAGTCCTCGATTATACAGTGGAAGTGACAAATAGATTCAAGGGATTAGGTCTGAGAGGCAGAGTGCCTGAAGAACTATGGATGGAGGTTTGTGACATTGTATGGGAGACTGGGATCAAAACCATCCCCAAGAAAAAGAAATGCAGAAAGGTAAAATGGTTGTCTGAGAAGGCCTTACAAATAGCTGAGAAAAGAAGAGAAGTGAAAGGAAAAGGAGAAAAGGGAAAGATGTACCCATCTGAATGCAGAGTTCCAAAGAATAGCAAGGAGAGATAAGAAAGCCTTCCTCAGTGATCAATGCAAAGAAATAGAGGAAAACAGTAGAATGGGAAAGACTAGAGACTTCTTCAAGAAAATTAGAGATACCAAGGGAACATTTCATGCAAAGATGGGCACAATAAAGGGCAGAAACTGTATGGACCTAACAGAAGCAGAAGATATTAAGAAGAGGTGGCAAGAATACACAGAAGAACTGTACAAAAAGGTCTTCATGACCCAGATAACTGTGATGGTGTGATAACTCACCTAGAGCAAGACATCCTGGAATGTAAAGCCAAGTGGGCCTTAGGAAGCATAACTATGAACAAAGCTAGTGGAGGTGATGGAATTCCAGCTGAGCTATTTCAAATCCTAAAAGATGATGCTGTGAAAGTGCTGCACTCAATATGCCAGCAAATTAGACAACTCACCAGTGGCCACAGGACTGGAAACGGTCAGTTTTCATTCCAATCCCAAAGAAAGGCAATGCCAAAGAATGTTCAAACTACCGCACAATTGCACTCATCTCACATGCTAGCAAAGAAATGCTCAAAATTCTCCAAGCCAGGCTTCAGCAATACATGAACCGTGAACTTCCAGATGTTCAAACTTATTTTAGAAAAGGCAGAGGAACCAGAGGTCGAATTGCCAACATCCACTGGATCATAGAAAAAGCAAGAGAATTCCAGAAAAATATCTACTTGTGCTTTATTCACTATGCCAAAGCCTTTGACTGTGTATATCACAACAAACTGTGGAAAATTCTTCAAGAGATGTGAATACCAGACCACCTTACCTGCCTCCTGAGAAATCTGTATGCAGGTCAAGAAGTCAGAGTTAGAACCAGACAGGAAACAATGGACTGGTTCAAAATTGGGAAAGGAGTCCATCAAGGCTGTATATTGTCACCCTGCTTATTTAACTTATATGCAGAGTACATCATGAGAAACGCTGGGCTGGAAGAAGCACAAGCTGGAATCAAGATTGCCAGGAGAAATATCAATAACCTCAGACATGCAGATACTGCTGCTGCTAAGTCACTTCAGTCGTGTCCGACTCTGTGCGACCCCATAGACAGCAGCCCACTAGGCTCCCCTGTCCCTGGGATTCTCCAGGCAAGAACACTGGAGTGGGTTGCCATTTCCTTCTCCAGTGCATGAAAGTGAAAAGTGAAAGCGAAGTCTCAGTCGTGTCCGACTCTTAGCACCCCATGGACTGCAGCCTACCAGGTTCCTCCCCCATGGGATTTTCCAGGCAAGAGTACCGGAATGGGTTGCCATTGATATGCAGATGACACCACCCTTTTGGCAGAAAGTGAAGAGGACTAAAGAGCTTCTTGATGAAAGTGAAAGAGGAGAGTGAAAAAGCTGGCTTAAAACTCAACATTCAGAAAACTAAGATCATGGCAGCCAGTCCCATCACTTCATGGCAAGAAATGGGGAAACAGTGACAGACTTTATTTTCTTGGGCTCCAAAATCACTGCAGAGGGGGACTGCAGACATGAAATTAAAAGATGCTTGCTCCTTGGAAGAAAACCTATAACAAACCTAGACAGCATATTAAAAAGCAGACATATTACTTTGCCAACAAAGGTCCGTCTAGTCAAAGCTATGGTTTTTCCAGTAGTCATGTATGGATGTGAGAGTTGGACCATAAAGAAAGCTGAGCATGGAAGAATTGATGCTTTTGAGCTGTGGTGTTGGAGAAACTCTTGTGAGTCCCTTGGACTGCAAGGAGATCCAACTGTCCATCCTAAGAGAAATAAGTCCTGAATATTTATTGGAAGGACTGATCCTGAAGCTGAAGCTCCAGTGCTTTGGCCACCTGATGCAAAGAACCAACTCATTAGAAAAGACCCTGATGCTGGGAAAGATTGAAGACAGGAGAAGAATTGGATGACAGAGGATGAGATGGTTGGATGGCATCATCGACTCAATGGACGTGAGTGTAAGCAAGCTGAGGGAGTTGGTGATGGACAGGGAAGACTGGTGTGCTGCAGTCCATGGGGTCAAAAAGAGTCGGACATGACTAAGTGACTGAACTGAACTGAACTGACAACTAGTTGCCAGGAAGGGTGGGAGATATAATCTTTTAGCTTGCCTAGGATTTACTGAGAAAGAAGAATATCGTTTCAAACATTACCTTGAGCCAAAAAAGCTAGGATACAAAAAGAGTACACACTGTATGATTCTATTTGTATGAAACTCTGGTAGTCAGATCTAATTTCTAGTGAGATTTTTTATTGCAAGCCAGGATTGAATAGGATGAAGTAAAAGGAAACTTTGGGCAATGAGGGAAGTATTCTGTAACTTGATTACATGAGTGTATAAATTTGTCAAAATTCATCCAAGTGTATGCTTAAAATGGATGTGCTTGTGTATATAAACTATACCTCAGTAAAGTTCATTTTTATAAGTATGGAAAATCCCAGAAGCCATAACAAAACTAACATAAATGTTGTTCATGTCTATCAACTCTTTATTCATTTGCTTACCTTAACATGATTGAAATCAGAATGCGCATAATGACTTTGAATCTTACTTTTTTCACTTAACATTACATCATAAAATTTTCCCATAAAATGCTTCATTAATATTCATAATCGCCATTTTAAATGACTCTATAATCTTTTGGGAATTGAATATGTAGTATACGTTTACCAAAAAAATTGAGAAACACCCTACACAGTAACAACTCAGTTTTCCCCCCAACTCTGACCTTTAAGGCCCTGTACTTAGAAGCAGTGGACATCCAGTTTCTAGTATGTACATTCAGAAATATTCTATGCACAAAAAGACATAGATATGAACATCTTTCCCTCTCCTTGTAGACATAAATAAGACAGTATGAGAAACTTCCTTTTCCTCGCAATACAGCTTGGATACCATCTCCTGTTCACACATCAGTCAGTCAGTCAGTCAGTTCAGTTGCCCAGTCGTGTCCGACTCTTTGTGACCCCATGAATCGCAGCACACCAGGCCTCTCTGTCCATCACCAACTCCTGGAGTTCACTCAGACTCATCGAGTCCGTGATGCCATCCAGCCATCTCATCTTCTGTTGTCCCCTTCTCCTCCTGCCCCCAATCCCTCCAAGCATCAAAGTCTTTTCCAATGAGTCAACTCTTCCCATGAGGTGGCCAAAGTACTGGAGTTTCAGCTTTAGCATCATTCCTTCCAAAGAAATCCCAGGGCTGATCTCCTTCAGAATGGACTGGTTGGATCTCCTTGCAGTCCAAGGGACTCTTGAGAGTCTTCTCCAACACCACAGTTCAAAAGCATCAGTTCTTCAACACTCAGCCTTCTTCACAGTCCAACTCTCACATCCACACATGACCACAGGAAAAACCATAGCCTTGACTAGACGGACCTTAGTAGGCAAAGTAATGTCTCTGCTTTTGAATATGCTATCTAGGTTGGTCATAACTTTTCTTCCAAGGAGCAAGCGTCTTTTAATTTCATGGCTACAGTCACCATCTGCAGTGATTTGGGAGCCCCCCAAAATAAAACCTGTCACTGTTTCCAATGTTTCCCCATCTATTTCCCATTAAGTGATGGGACCGGATGCCATGATCTTCATTTCCTGAATGTTGAGCTTTAAGCCAACTTTTTCACTCTCCTCTTTCACTTTCATCAAGAGGCTTTTTAGTTCCTCTTCACTTTCTGTCATAAGAGTGGTGTCATCTGCATATCTGAGGTTATTGATATATCTCCCGGCAATCTTGATTCCAGCTTGTGTTTCTTCCAGTCCAGCATTTCTCATGATGTACTCTGCATAGAAGTTAAATAAGTAGGGTGACAATATACAACCTTGATGTCCTCCTTTTCCCATTTGGAACCAGTCTGTTGTTTCATGTCCAGTTCTAACTGTTGCTTCCTGACCTGCATACAGGTTTCTCAAGCGGCAGGTCAGGTGGTCTGGTATTCCCATCTGTCTCAGAATTTTCCACAGTTAATTGTGATCCACACAGTGAAAAGCTTTGGCACAGACAATAAAGCAGAAATAGATGTTTTTCACACATCAAAACAGGTCAAATTCTTTTTAACCCCTGCAAGTGTTCTATCTAGTTATTGTTTAGTCACTTAGTTGTGTCTGACTCTTTGTGACCCATGGACTGTCGCTCCTCTGTCCATGGGATTTCCCAGGCGAGAATTCTGGAGTGGGTTGCCATTTCCTTCTCCAGGGGATCTTCCTGACCCAGGGATTGAACCCACGCTTCCTGCTGGCAGGTGGATATTTTTCCACTGAGCCAACTGGGAAGTCTGTTCTATATGGTACTTAACCAGTATTGATAAACACTTAGGGTTTTCCCAAGTCTTTTTTTTTTTTCTGTCTCGCATACCACAAGATAAAATGTTGAAGTTTTGACTCAGCTGCCAAGTAAAAGTAGATGCTACGTTCCAAAGCAAGAGCTAGCCTGTATGTGAAATTTACCACAAATGTAGCTGAAAGCTGGTGACATGACCATTGAAACCTCTGAGCTACACTGAGAATATAAAAGGATGGAGAGAAAAGAGTTGGTGAAAGGATTTGTGAGGGCATCCTCCAACCCCCAAGGTCAAGAAAGACTTGATTCAACAGATAACTCAAAGGGCTCAGGATGCCCGTCCTGCAGCCTGGGGTCTGTCCTCTGCCTGGGAGATGCTGGGGAGGAGAGAAATGCGAGAGCACTATCTTAAAGGTATAGAGTGGTGTGGCTGCTGCCTCCGCTCCTCTTGTGGGCTCGGGACTTTTCCAGAGAAAACTACATTCACGAGTTTCCCCGTGCAGCAGTTGCAGCTAAGCCAGGGCCATCTCCCACTCCCCATCCTCCTCTCTTCCTCCCGTCTGTCAACTGGAGGTTCAGGAGGCCAACTTTTATCTCCTTGCCCACAGATCACAGCCTGTTCCTCCCATATTTTCAGCACAAGACGGGCTAGGACCTCTGGATTAGGTCTGGCACAGTGTGCAGCCTGGCTCCTTGCCTTTGACCCTTCTTGGCCCCCAGCCCACTTACCCTGCAGGTTGGGCTGAAGGGGCGCTAGTGGTAAAGAATCCACCTGCCAACGCAGCAGCCACAAGAGACCCAGTTTTGATCCCTGGGTCAGGAAGTTCCCCTGGAGAAGGAAATGGCAACCCACTCCAGTATTCTTGCCTGGAGAATCCCATGGACAGAGGAACCTGGCAGGTTAAAAGTTCATGGGATCTCAAAGAGTTGGACACGACTGGGCACTTGTCAGCAGTGGGTCACTGTGCTGAGCCTGAAGGGCTTGTCTCCTCCTTCCTACCACCTGCATCAAGACAGGGGCTGCCTCTGGCCCCGCTGCTGCTCTCCTGGGGGACCCTGCTTTCTGGGCTTCTTCCCTCTCACTGGGCCAGCTTCCAAGGTCATGACCTGCACACATCCCCACGTGGTCCTTCTCAAAGTCTTCAGGTTGTTCTCTCTCTGCTCCTCTCACCCTCAACCAAGCTCAGGGCTGGCTGCCCCCACAACAAGGCACGTGCTCAGAGGGGGCCAGCCCCTGTTAGCATCCTTGGGAGCAAAGCGAAATTCCTCTGGGAGAGTCACTGCCTGTGAAGACTTTAATGTGCTTCAAAGGGCGTGTGGATCTTGCTGAAATGCACACCCTGACCCAGGAGACATGGATGCTGCAAGTCTGCGTTTCCAACAAGCTCCTCAGTGATGCCAGCGCCCTGTGGACCGAACGCTGAGTGGCAAAGCCAAAGTGAATTATTTAGGAGGTCATTCTTTGGAGTCATCTCATGAGGCCAGCAGAGCAGACAGAACTAAAGATGAAAGTGAAAGTGAAATCGCTCAGTCGTGTCTGACTCTGCGACCCCATGGGCTGTAGCCCACCAGGTTCTTCCATCCATAGGATTTTCTGGCAAGAAGACTGGAGTGGGGTGCTATTTCTTCCTCCAGGGGATCTTCCTGACCCAGGGATCAAACCCAGGTCCCCCGCATTGCAGGCAGATTCTACCGTCTGAGCCACAAGGGAATTAAAGATAAATTGTTTAGATATTGTAAAGTACCAGGGCTTTTATTTCTTCCAAGGATATGTATTATCATGGAGTGGAGTGACAGGGGTTTAAAAAGAGTCCAGTGAATCTGCTGCAATGAAGAGGAAAGCACTGGGAGGCACAGGTGTGTGAAGACCTCGAAACAGCTTGAAAATGCCTGATTCTCGCCCACAGGCCAGAGTTCTATGACTGATTCTCTTACCCATTTTTTTTTGTTGCTGTTGACGATAAGGGCCATTTTTAGGGGATTTTCTAGCACTCCTTGAGTATGTTCTTATATATGCATTGAACAAATGAACAAATAATTGGATTTGTTTGCTTAGAAATTAGTTTACTCATTGTACCAATGTAAACTCTGGTCCCATCATGGTGTTGTCACAAAGTCTGTGCACAGCCCCCGTTAATGATGCTTTCCCCGAAGCAGCCTAAAGGAGATCAGTCCTGGGTGTTCATCGGAAGGACTGATGTTGAAGCTGAAACTCCAATACTTTGGCCACCTGATGCGAAGAGCTGACTCATTGGAAAAGACCCTGATGCTGGGAAAGATTGAGGGCAGGAGAAGAAGGGGACGACA
This sequence comes from Ovis canadensis, assembly GCF_042477335.2. Lineage (NCBI taxonomy): Eukaryota > Metazoa > Chordata > Mammalia > Artiodactyla > Bovidae > Ovis > Ovis canadensis. Next base: position 81,796,753 of record NC_091256.1, read on the forward strand.
GAGGATGAGATGCTTGGATGGCATTACCGACTCAATGGACATGGGTTTGGGTGAACTCCAGGAGTTGGTGATGGCCAGGGAGGCCTGGTGCTGCAGTTCATGGGGTCACAAAGAGTCGGACACGACTGAGCAACTGAACTGAACTGAACCCCAAACCTAAGCTGGGCTCCCATCAGGTGCCTTCTATTGCCCCTAAAACGCTCAGGGATTCCTCAGGATTACATGGATGTGTTTTCCTGAGCAAGGCTTAACAATCGCTGTTGCTGCCTTGCAAGGACAGCCGGTAGCAGCTCTCTCCTGTTATCCTCACCTCCCTGGTCTGCGTTGTGTTGGGGTGGAGGTGCAGGAGGATAGGCAGGGAAGCTAAGAGCTGCCTTGAGAGGTGCCTGAGAATGGCAGCCCCATGGTTTCCCTCTGAGTCATCAGGGCAGGGATGAGCTTGGAGAAGCGGGGTTTTCCTGCCAGGGTTCGATCTCTCTGGGTGTGAGCACATGCAATTGGCTCTGCAGCCTGGCAACCAATACCCACCCCCACCCCTGTGGCTCCTGCCTCATTTGCCTCATGATTTACATGGCTGGGTCTTAGACAGTAGCAGAAAGGTTACTTTTCAGAAACCTTTAGGCAGATGCATGTTCTCTGCATACCTATGCAAGTGAAGAGTTCTTTGGAGTGATGGCAGGATCAGGGAACCAGATTTGGGGCTGTTTTCTCACGTTGGCATTTCTACCAGCTGTGCCAGCTGCTCATGCGCTCAGAGCCACGAAGCCTCAGTGTCTCACCCGGGTCCGCCTTATGAAGCAGCACCTCAGGTGGGGCCTTTGGCCTTGGAGTGGAGGGGACATAGAATTGATTAACATGGCCCTGGCTTTTGAGGAACTAATAGTCGGAGGCAGGAAGAGAAGCAAAGTAAGATCCTGAAAAGTCATGAAAGAACTTCTGTGTAAATGGGTTTAGGAAGCGTAAGGGCCGAGGGTGGTGATCACAGAGAGAACCGAGGTGTTGCAGCCCTTGGGGGGCAGGGGAAGCAGAGGGGAGTTTGCTGCGTCCTCCAGGGAGTTACGAAACCTCTCTAAGCTTTGCTGTCCCCCCTACAGTGGGTGAGACAGTTACACCTACCTGCTCAGCTGTTTTGAGAGGGAAATGACATAACGAATATAAAATGCCTGGAGCAGCCTCTGCTCCGAGTGACCAATGTCAGTCATCATTACTGTCAATAGGATGGAACTCCATGCAACTCCATCACCTGTCACAGGTGGACCAACCGTGACGCTGTCTGGTGTATTTAGTTTTCCACTGTGAGGAAGGCCTGCCCTGAGCCTCACATCCTCAAAGCTTGGGTTTTCTGCGGACTCTACACCAGCAATGAATGAACGGCTGGGGAAAGTGCCATCTGTGGCTCCCAAACAGGACAGATCAGAATGAGGCTGAGAGGTCCATTTGAGGGTAAACCTCGGGACTGCAGCCTCAGGGGTAGAGAGTGTAACTCTCTCCCCACCGGCAGCCAGGTGCGGCTGGAACAGGTTGGTCGACTGAGAGGTTACATGGTGAGTAGTTAGGAGCATAGGGCCAAACCAGGTTCAGATTTCAGCACTGTCACCCTTCCTATGCCCTTGGGAAAGTGACCTTAACCTTGCTGCGCCTGTTTCTTGATCCATCACAAAGTATTGTGAGAATCGGAGGAGTTAACACACACAAAGAGGTTGTAACAGTGGCAGGGAATCAACACGATGTATTAGCTAGGCTTATTTTTTTATTTATGTGTGTTAGTCACTCAGTTGCATCTGAGTCTTTGCTACCCCACAGACTGTAGCCCATCAGGCTCCTCTGTCTGTGGAATTCTCCAGGCATGAATACTGGAGTGTGTTGCCATTCCCTTCTCCAGGGGATCTCCCTGACCCAGGGATCGAATCTGGGTCTCCTGCAGTGCAGGCAGACTCTTTACCGCCTGAGCCACCAGGGAATCCCAAAGAGACAAAAGTGTGTTTTTGACTGGGCTAGATCTTCGCCTCGTGTGGGCTTTCTCTGGTTGTGGCGAGGGGGAGCCCCTCTCCAGTGCAATGCGTGGGCTTCTCGTTGTGGTGGCCTCTCTTGGTGCAGAGCACACTTGGGCTTAGTTGCTCCATGGCATGTGGAATCTTCCCAGACCAGGGCTTGAACCCAGGACCCCTGCATTAGCAGGTCACCATTGGACCACCAGGGAAGTCCCTTAGCTATTCTTATTGAGCAGAGACCGGTGGGTATGAAATTCTGGGTTTTGTCCCCATCTGATCATTTTTTTGGAGGCGACTGATGTGTGTAGGGTAGAGTGAGGGGAAATTGTGGCCAGTGGACGAAGGACACCCAGGTGGGCAGGCAGAGCCCTCTCCTTGCCCAAGTCTTCAGGGAAGCGGAGGATAGGATAGGATGTTTGCCAGGAGGGAGGAGGAGGTGCTTGCCCAAGGCCAAACAGTTCCTCTAATGGACTTTCACGGATTTTTTTTTTTTAGCAACATCCACGTGGAGGTTGGGTGGCACCTGCCCAAGGAGTCATCTCCTTTGGCAGGTGGGGAATGGCTGTGTCTGCATGACCTTCCATGCCCACCTGCCACAGCTGTGCTTCCCCACCCCCTAGCAGCCCCTCAGCCTGGCCTGGGTGCCTAAACCTTACCATCTGACTTTCCTGACCTCAATTTTTCCTTCTTTCCTTTTATTTCTTTACTTAAACAAACAAAAAACCCTTGCTGTGTCATACCTGGTTTTGTAGTTTGCTTTAGGTCGCTCTCAGAATAGGCAGAGAATAAATAAACAAACTTACTCCTGGAGTTCTCATTTGCCTTTCTTGAAGTTTTTATAGCCCTGATTTTCAAACTAATTTTTTTCCAGAGAAATCCTTTTTTAAAAAATGAAATATTTCACAGACACCCTACAAATGTATATTATACTTACCTTGGGCACTGCGGGTTTGGCTCCAGACCACCATGGTAAGGTGAATATTGCGATAAACCGAGTCTCACAGTTTTGGGGTTTCCCAATGTGTGTAAAAGCTACGTTTACACTATAGTGCCACCTATTAAGTGTGCCATAGGGTTATGTCCAAAAAAGTATGCTGAAAATACTTGATGACTGAAAAATGACAAAATAACCACAAAAATAGCATCAGCGATCACAGATCACAGATCACCATGGCCAATATAAATATAACAAAAAAGCTAGAAATGCTGTGAGAATTGCCAAAGTGTGACGCAGAGGAATGAAGTGAGAAAACACTATTGAAAAAATGGTGCCGATAGACTCACCCGACCTAGGGTTGCTGCAAACCTTCAATTTATAAAAATAAGAATAATACCTGCAAAGCAAAAGAAAGTGAAGTGCAATAAAAAGTATGCGAATATATTTATGTCTTACTCAGGTTAAAGCAGGAAAAGGGCTCCAAGTCCAGGTGCTGGCTGTCCCCTTTCTCCTGAGCTTAGCTCCCCAGCCTTAGCTCTGGGGAGCTCTGTTTGTAAACCACCAGTTGGCTCCATGGAAACCATGCCACAGTGTTCAGTATGTCATTTAGAGGCAAAAAAAAAAATAAGGAAGTGAGATGACTGTATGACCTTTTGGACAGTTTGCTAATTACTGCTGCTGCTGCTAAGTCGCTTCATTCGTGTCCGACTCTGTGCGACCCCATAGACGGCAGCCCACCAGGCTCTCCCATCCCTGGGATTCTCCAGGCAAGAACACTGGAGTGGGTTGCCATTTCCTTTTCCAATGCATGAAAGTGAAAAGTGAAAGTGAAAGTGAAGTTGCTCAGCCTGTGTCTGACTTCTAGCGACCCCATGGACTGTAGCCCACCAGGCTCCTCCATCCATGGGATTTTCCATGGAATGCTAAAGAATGACCATTCATTCATATCTAACAGAAAAGAACTATGAACAAAAACAAAGTCTTGTTCACTCTTCTAGCATAAAAAAATAATCATTGAGAGTTTTAAGTAACAATTCGGTCTTAAACCTTACTGATGCAATGTCACTGTTGAACTGTGGTTCCTTGGTGTGAAATATACAAGAAAAAAATTCAAAAGTCATTCTGGAACAGAGTGTTAATCGATCATCAACACAAGCTGTTATCAGCTGTATCTGTATCAGCTGCTTCTGTCTCCCGCAAACCAGTGAATTCCCGAATTCCTCCATTTGTCTGTCTCCCTGTTTAACAACACTCTTGCTCCTCAACTCCCAGCTCCATGAAGCCTCTGTGATCTATCTTGTCCAAACCCTGTAGGCCTCCTAGGGCAAGCGCAGGCTGCTCTGAGCCAGGCAGCACACCTGGCTCCCCCAGGGAGGGGATAGCCTGGGGTCTGAGTCCCTTTGCACTTAGTGGTCAGCCTCACTGCCACCATTAGGCTCTACTTCTGCCTGGTACCTAGCACAGCATCTGCTTCTAAAATAATAAAAACCTTCATGGCCATGTTGGTATACAGTCAAATGTATTAATATTATATATGCAAACATTTTCTTGAGACTTTCTTCTGATTAAAAAATAATTTTTTTGTAAGCCTCCCAAAGTTTTGTGGGCCCTTTGCACTATGCAGGTATATAAGGCTACTGCTTGCTAGTATATGTGGACTGAGCAATTTGCTTAACTTCTCTGGGCTTAGTTTTCTCATTTGTAAAATGAGGATAATAATAGGACCCAATATGCAAAAATAAATGTTAGATATTACTTGTTTTGTTTTGCACAGTTAAAAAGAGGGAAACACAAGGGATTGTTGTTGTTGTCTTTCAGTTGCTCAGTTGTGTCCAACTCTTGGCCACCCCATGGTCTGCAGCACACCTGACTTCCCTGTCCTTCACTACGCCCAGAGCTTGCTCAAACTCATGTCCATCAAGTCGGTGATGCCATCCAGCCATCTCATCCTCTGTCGTCCCCTTCTCCTCCTGCCTTCAACCTTTCCTAGCATCAGAGTCTTTTCTAATGAGTCAGTTCTTTGCATCAGGTGGCCAAAGCATTGGAACTTCAGCTTCAGGATCAGCTGCCAATGAATATTCAGGACTGGTTTCCCTTAGGATGGACTGGTTGGATCTCCTTGCAGTCCAAGGGACTCTCAAGAGTCTTCTCTAATACCATAGTTTAAAAGCATCAATGCTTCGATGCTCAGCCTTCTTTATGGTCCAACTCTCACATCCATACATAACTACTGGAAAAACCATAGTTTTGACTAGACAGACCTTTGTTGGCAAAGTAATGTCTCTGCTTTTTAATATGCTATCTAGTTTTGTCACAGCTTTTCTTCCAAGGAGCAAGCATCTTTTAATTACATGGTTGTAGTGCCCATCTGCAGTGATTTTGGAGCCCAAGAAAATAAAGTCTTGTGCTGTGATCCAACCTCAAATCTAGTGTATCCTTGTATTCTTGGCAAAAAAAAAAAAAAAGTCTTCCTATTTCAAAGGAAAAGCAAGCACCACAAACACAAATAATAAATGAAACCAAACCAAAAGCCCTTTCTGAGACATCCAAGAACTCTTGCCAAACACCAACTCGATGAGTTCACCGTAAATGAATCAGAGACACAAGGCTTAGATTTCCCTCTCAAAGTCCCAAGAGGGAAGCAGGAAGGCAAGAAATTCAGAGAGCGGCTGGTTGTGCCAGCCCAGCTCTGCCAGTTGAACAAGGGATCAGAAGTCCAAGAGCCCCTCAGACATCCTTCCCCTGGGCTCAATTCACATTTCTCATTGAACATAGGTTATAGCTCAGATGGTAAAGAATCCGCCTGCAATGCAGGAGACCCGGGCTTGATCCCTGGGTGGGGAAGATCCCCTGCAGCAGGGAATGGCTACCCACTCCACTACTCTTGCCTGGGAAAATCCCATGGACAGAGGAGGCTGGTGGGCTATGGTCCATGGAGTTGCAAAGAGTCAGACATGACTGAAAGACTAGCACTCTCCCAGAGAGTAGGTGCCATTAAGGGGCCCTGATGAGAAACTGGGTAGTAACCAGGGCCCTCCAAACCCAGTATTTGGTTTGGATTATTACGGCTTAACCCTCCATCCATTCTTATTCTGTTCATTCCAAGATGCAGGCAGGTAGGATTTCTAAGAAAGATTTGAGGGGTAGCATGGAGGTGGTGGATTGGTTCTCCGTGGAGGAGGTTTTCCAAGAAACTCAGCTAGCTTCCTGAGAGATGTCATACTCTGGAAGGTTCCCAGGGGCTTGGCAGGGGAACTCTGGAATGACTCAAGTGCTGATCTGAACCAGGAAAGGGTGGGTTATGGCCCCAAACCACACCCTCCTCTCACTTTGTCAAACTGCATCCGTTTTGCTTACCGCTTCACCCCCGTTCCCTACCAATCAGCAGGAAGCCTTCCTATATGAACCAGGAGCCCTTTCCACCCCAAGTCACCCACACCTCCAACACCCTCATTTGCATATATGGTTGGATTTTATTGACATCTGAGGGTGCTCTGTGAACAGCTTCAGCAAGGTCCACTAATGGAATCTAAGGAGTCCGATCGCAGCTTTTTAAAAGACCTGCCAGAGGCCCAGCTTGGCTGAAGGCCCCTGGAGCCAACTTGTCAGTCAGTCAATACACATGGAGTGCTCAAGCACTTCTAGAAAGGCCTTTTACTAAGCTCTGATTTCTGCAAGACTGAGACAGATGTTAGGGAGAAGGCAATGGCAACCCACTCCAGTACTCTTGCCTGGAAAATCCCATGGACAGAGAAGCCTGGTAGGCTGCAGTCCATGGGGTCACTAAGAGTTGGACATGACTGAGTGACTTCATGTTCACTTTTCACTTTCAAGCGTTGGAGAAGGAAATGGCAACCCACTCCAGTATTCTTGCCTGGAGAATCCCAGGGATGGGGGAGCCTGGTGGGCTGCCATCTATGGGGTTGCACAGAGTCAGACACGACTGAAGTGACTTAGCAGCAGCAGCAGCAGAGAGAGAGATTAAAGACCTGACCTCTAGAGATGGCAAAGTCAGGAAGAATATGAAGAGAAACCCCAAAGAACTCCAGACACAAACATCTACAACCTGACCTGTTACCCTGTGTGGTCAAGCCCAGCAGAGGCAAGTGCACCACACTGTCTTAACCTGGCTAAGGTTCTAGAAGCCAAGGTTCTAGAGCCAGCTTCTTCCTCTCTGCCCAAGCAGGTCTTTTGCGGAGCATCTAGTCTCTCCGATCCTGAGTGGAAACAAAACAAGTCTGACACCATTGCCAACCCATTCTAGACATCTCCCCAGCCCCAGGGAGCAGGCAGGCCTTCCTAGCCTAGAGGAGAATACAAGTGTCTCATCAGGACTTCCGCGGTGGTCCCGTGGCTGAGACTCGGAGCTCCCAAGGCAGGCAGCGGCCCGGGTTTGATCCCTTGTCAGGATGTTAGACCCCATATGCCGCAACTAAGAGTTTTTGTGCTTCAGTGAAAGATCCCACATGCTGCAACTAAGACCCAGTGCAGCCAAATAAATAAATAAAAACAAATATTAAAAAAGACTCCTGGGGCTTCCCTGGTGACTCAGTGGTTAAAGAATCCTTCTGCCAAGGCAGGAGATACAGGTTTGATCCCCGGGCTGGGAAGATCCCACATGCATGGAGCAACTCAGGCTGCATGCCACAGCTATTGAGCCTGTGCTTCAGAGCCCAGGAGCTGACACTACCGAGGTCACATGCCACGACTACTGAAGCCCGAGTGCCCAAGAGCCCGTGCTCCATAACAAGAGCAGCCACTGCAGTGAGAAGCTCATGCACTGCACCTAGAGAATAGTCCCTATTTCCCACAACTAGAGAAAGCCCACATGCAGCAACAGAGACCCAGCACAGCCACAATTAAATAGATAAATAAAACTATATAGAGATATATAAAGACTCTCATTACTTGTGTCTCACTACTCTTGTAGCCTGCCAGGCTCCTCTGTCCATGGGATTCTCCAGGCAAGAATACTGGAGTGGGTTGCCATGCCCTCCTCCAGGGGACCTTCCCGACCCAGAAATTGAACCTAGGTCTTCTGCATTGCAGGCAGATTCTGTACCGACTGAACTACGTGGGAAGCATTATAAATAAAATGATATATAAAAAAGACTCTCATTATTCAAAACTGGGCACCATGTGCCCCACAGCAGACAATGGGAGCACTCAGCAATTGGATTGGCAGATTTATGTGAGAACCGACCCCCTGGAGGAGATGAGATGGATTCAGGGGGAGAGCTGGAGGCTGTGGCTTGTGGTGACCCATGACCCACTCTAATTACATGTACCAGGCAAGGAGCACAGAGCACACAGACCCAGGGCACACAATTACATAAGATGGCCCTCTGGCCTTGGGACACCCCATATGAAAAGTCAACCGAAAGCCCGAGGCTGTCTGCATTCAGTGCCAAATCATCGATGTGCACCGTGTGTCAGAGGGAAATAATAATGGTAACATTTAGTGAGTACCTCCTATGTGTCAGAGCACTACTCTAAATGGTTTATACATATCTAACTTTTCCAATAACCCATATGCCAAAGCCTTTGACTGTGTGGATCACAATAAACTGTGAAAAATTCTGAAAGAGATGGGAATACCAGAACACCTGACCTGCCTCTTGAGAAACCTGTATGCAGGTCAGGAAGCAGCAGTTAGAACTGAACATGGAACAATAGACTGGTTCCAAATAGGAAAAGGAGTACGTCAAGGCTGTATATTGTCAGCTTGCTTATTTAAATTCTATGCAGAGTACATCATAAGAAACACTGGGCTGGAAGAAGCACAAGCTGGAATCAAGATTGCCGGGAAAAATATCAATAAGCTCAGATATGCAGATGACACCACTCTTATGACAGAAAGTGAAGAGGAACTAAAGAGCCTCTTGATGAAAGTGAAAGAAGAGAGTGAAAAAGTCGTCTTAAAGCTCAACATTCAGAAAACTAAGATCATGGCATCTGGTCCCATCACTTCATGGCAAATAGATGGGGAAACAGTAGAAACAGTGGCTGACTTTATTTTGCAGGGCTCCAAAATCACTGCAGATGGTGACTGTAGCCATGAAATTAAAAGATGCTTACTCCTTGGAAGGAAAGATATGACCAACCTAGACAGCATATTAAAAAGCAGAGATATTACTTTGCCAACAAAGGTCCGTCTAGTCAAGGCTATGGTTTTTCCAGTAGTAATGTTTGGATGTGAGTTGGACTATAAAGAAAGCTGAGCGCTGAAGAATTGATGCTTTTGAACTGTGGTGTTGGAGAAGACTCTTGAGAGTCCCTTGGACTGCAAGGAGATCCAACCAGTCCATCCTAAAGGAGATCAGTCCTGGGTGTTCATTGGAAGGACTGATGTTGAAGCTGAAGCTCCAATACTTTGGCCACCTGATGTGAAGAGCTGACTCATTTGAAAAGACCCTGATGCTGGGAAAGATTGAGGGCAGGAGAAGAAGGGGACAACAAAGGATGAGATGGTTGGATGGCATCACCGACTCAATGGACATGAATTTGGGTAAACTCCGAGAGTTGGCGATGGACAGGGAGGCCTGGCGTGCTGCAGTCCACGGGGCCGCAAAGAGTCGGACACGACTGAGCGACTGAACTGAACTGAATAACCCATAAGGTGGGTACTAGTATTAGTCCCATTTTATTGATGCAAAAAGTGAGGCTCAAGGAAATGAAAGCACTCTTGGTGTCACGTCATGTTTATCTGTCGACCCAGGATTTGAACCAAAATTCCACCTCTGCAAGAAGTGCTGTGTTTTTCACCTCTTTGGGAATGAAAGGTGACAGAAAGCACAAGACTCTGCCTCGTCCTCTTGTTACTTATTCTGGGGAAGTCAGGGAAATTTGATGGCTGCGTTTTAAAGTAAGCACCCGAATCTCAGCGACAAGATCATTTTTGGATGCCTCGTTTTGCAATATTTAAAATCCTCAACTTGCGAGCATCCTTTTCAATTATATGTTCAGTATCTTGTAATAGCCCATCATAGAAAATAATCTGAAAAAATATATGTGCATCACTCTGCTGTACACTTGAGACTCGCACGATATTGTAAATCAACTGTACTTCAGTTGCTAGAAAAGATAAAAAGGCTGTGCTGTGAGCAGCGGGCTGGGACTGGCTGGACGGGCAGGGGAGGAGCCGAGGGGAAAGGAGGAAGGGACGGCGGGGAGCGAGAAGCCGCGATGCTGGCCGCTGCGGAGTCCCGGGCTAGCCGCCGGGCGCGGCGCTCCGGGAGGAGGCCTCCGTGCCGCAGCCCGGATGGAGGAGGGAGGGGAGAGGGGTTCCAGTGGCACGGGCCTGGGAGAGCGTCCTCGACAACCCTTCTGCTCGCTCGGGGTCGAGTCCTTCTCGAGAGGCAGCTCTGTCGAGGGGGGCCCCCGTCCTGCCAGGGTCCCAGGTCTTCGGAGCTGGCGTTGGGCAGCGCCCCGAGTCTCCTGAACCACAGCGCCATCGTGTGGCCACTCGCAGGTCCCTCTGGGGCTCCTCCGGCCCCCAGGTGTCCCGCGCTCTCCCCACCTGTGCGGGAGGCTTCCAGTTGGCCATCTTCTGAGGCAGGGAACCGAGAGGGAAAGTGGGCCTGCGTGCAGAGGCCGGGACAAGACCGCCTGGCTCTGAGAACCGGCTTCTCAGAGGATAGCATATCGGAAGGGATGCTCCTTAGAGCCCAAGCAGGCCAGAACGCTGCCCCCTTGCTTGTGAGCTTTTATCTTCCACCTTCTTTGGGCCTCAGTATCCTCATCTGTTAAAGGGGCATAATAATATCGGGTGAAAGATAGATCAGAAAGCCTCTAGGATAGTTTCTTCAAGCTGTAGGAGCTCAGTGTGTCACTGATAGTGCCTCATCTTCGGTCACGCCCACAGGTCTCAGCGCTGCAGAGATTCATACTTGGCAGATGGTGTTCGGGTGCACTGCTAACTGCTTGGGATGGCTTCTTAGTGCCAACTTAATAGTGGGATAGCCCTTTTCATACTTGCCTCTTTTCATAAAAGATAACAGTGCAAATGTTCTTGCAAACCATATAAAATTAGCTAGGTAGACTTTTCACTGGGCTTCCCTGGTGGCTCAGTGGTAAAGAATCTGCCTGCCAATGCAGGAGACACAGGAGAAGAGGGTTCAATCCCTGGGTTGGGAAGATCCCCTGGAGAAGGAAATGACCACCCACTCAGGTATCCTTGCCTGGGAAATCCTCTGGATAGAGGAGCCTGGTGGGCTGCAGCCTATGGAGTTGGCAACTAAACAATAACCCATCTATTCAGCAACCTGGGGGGGGGGGTGCTCCATCTTTACCAGTTACTTTTGCCTCCCGCATCTGCCTGAAGGCAAATACATTCCACTCCTGGGAGGCATTGCTGGAGTGAGGGGAAGGCAATCGTGCAAGGGGGCCCACAGACCCAGAGTTCATTTGCCAGGTGAGCACCTGGGGCAAGTCACCAACTTCTCCAAACCCCTGTTTCTCATCTGTAAGTTGGAGATCTTAATTCCCACTTCCTTAGTCTTTGTGGGATTGAATGAGGTATCTTGTAAACACTTAGCACAGTGGATTTAGCATGTATTAAGATCACCAGAGAATTTATTAAAAGACTAGTCAATGAGCCCCGCCCAGAGTTTCTGAATCAGTGTGTCTGGGGTGAGGCTCAAGAATTTGCATTTCTAATTTGCATTTCAAGAAATGGTGCCACAATCTGTCCAGGGACAAAACTTTGAGAAGGACTCATCTTGCATATTCTGGACCTGCAATTAATGTTCACCATGACTCCCCAACCACCCAAAGTACAAATCAAAAGGGAGAATGAGGAGATGTGGGGGAATATGAACCCAAACCTAATCAAGCAAAAGCTGCAAACCCAATGTCTAGCTAGTAATAAGAATGGTTCTGGCTTCCCTGGTGGCTCAGATGGTAAAGAATCTTCCTGCAATGCAAGAGACCTGGGTTTGATCACTGGATCGGGAAGATCTCCTAGAAAAGGGAATGGCTGCTGACGCCAGTCTTCTTGCCTGGAGAATTCCATGGATAGAGGAGCCTGGTGGGTAACAGTCCGTGAGGTCACAAGAAGTTGGACAAGACTGAGTGACTAACGCATTTTTTCAAGAACAGTTTCATTTGACAAGTATTAAATTGAATATCTTCTCTCCGTTTCTTCCATGTGCTCTGTTGGGCTTGTTTTGCTCACACGCCCGATCTCATCTGATGCTCATCTTAGGCTTTTGAAGTGTGTGATGATCAGGAGGCAGGGGTCCTCAGAGACGTCTGCTAAGGGCGCAGAGCTCTGGAAGGCAGAGCCCAGGTGGTTGGACTCAGCTGACTGTGACAGGGGCCTTTTAAGCGCACTCCCGGGTAGTCCCTTGGGAACCTGCCTTATGCCTTGCCCTCGGATGGCTTCTGTCCTGTTTGAATTCCCATCACGAGCGCACTCTCTTAATCAATCGTCCTGCTCTGGGGTCAAGTGCTGAATCATCTCACCCTTGCTGGGTTCTTTGCCTCTGACTCTCTTCTCACGCCCAGGATACTCATTCCTTCCAGAGTGTGGCTTGTGTCCTGACCCCCGGCTCTTTACTCTGGGCCCAAGACTCTCAGCAAAGGAGGAAGTCCTCAGGGTTTGGGATAGAACCAGGAGGACCACCCTTGGTTGTCACACCCCATACAGGCCCTTCAGGTCTCAGAAAGAGTCCTCCCTTCCCCATCCGGGGCCCCTAGATGCTGCAGGGACCCAACCACGGGACCCTCAATGGTGACCCCTCCCCCACTCAGTGTGGGTCAGGGAAGGGGTACTAACGGCCCGGACTCTGGGATGCCAGAGTTCTCTCCTCCAGGCCCCAGATGCTTTTGAGTCTTTTTGGTTGCTGGAAGGAACAGGCCTTGAAAGCGAAAAGATGTGATCTAAACCCAGCCCTGGGCCTCTGCTACCAAAATAGCTGCGCGGCCTTAAGGAAGTCACAGCTTCTTCGCCTGCTTTGGTTTCCTCATCTGCAAAGGGCTGAGGAGGACCCGCCTCATAGAACCACTGTGTGGCCTGAAAGACATCTGTGTGTTCAAGCTGCTGGCACCTAATGAGCACTAATAACCCCTTTGGTGAGCCTGTTCCTGGGGATACACAGGCCGTGAGACAAAGGCCCCGCCTGCCAGGAGCTTCTACCCTGTGGCTTTGCCCAAGCAGGACAATGGCAGGAGGCCTGAGACTGGGTCTGGCCGGAGGTGCTGGGTTCAGGAGGCGAGGCTGTTGGTCCAAGGGATGGGCACCCCTTGTGTGAACCCGGCAGCTGAGTGACTAAAACCTGCTCCCTGCCAGCTGGGCCTGAGTCAGAGCTAATGGCCTGCTAATGGTTTTCAGAGCGCTGCCTTAGAGGTGTGGAGAGCTGTGTGACTCACTGCCCTGCCAGCCAGAGAGACTGGAGGCTCTTCCATCCAGCGCTCTCTGCTCCGCTCCATGCTCCTTCCTTCATTTATTCATTCATTTGCAATGAATTAATTTGCATGTTTCAATGAATTTGCATAAATCCATTCTGCAAACGCTTTTCAGGAACCCAGGATGTGCTGGGCCCTGGGAACACAGGCCCAGGTGAGGGAGACAGATTTGAAGGGGGAGAGACTGAAGGTGGGCAACCCCCCCACCATCTGCCCCACTCAGGTTCTGAGTGAGGGTGGGGGTTGATGAGTTGGAGCGCTCCAGGCTCTCAAAGCTCACTTCCTTTCTTGGGTGGGGGGGGGTGTCTCAGTTCAGTTCAGTTGCTCAGTCGTGTGCGACTCTTTGTGACCCCATGGACTGCAGCACACCAGGCTTCCCTGTGCATCACCAGCTACCAGAGTTGGCTCAAACCCATGTCCATTGAGTTGGTGATGCCATCCAACCTTCTCATCCTCTGTCGTCCCCTTCTCCTCCTGCCCTCAATCTTTCCCAGCATCAGGGTCTTGCCTAATGAATCAGTTCTTCACATCAGGTGGCCAAAGTATGGGAGCTTCAGCTTCAACATCAGTCCTGCCAATGAACACCCAGGGCTGATCTCCTTTAGGATGGACTGGTTGGATCTCCTTGCAGTCCAAGGGACTCTCAAGAGTCTTCTCCAACACCACAGTTCAAAAGCATCAGTTCTTCGGTGCTCAGCTTTCTTCATGGTCCAACTTTCACATCCATACATGACCACTGGAAAAACCATACCTTTGACTAGGTGGACTTTTGTTGGCAAAGTAACGACTTTGCTTTTTATTATGCTGCCTAGGTTGGCTAAAGTCACCATCTGCAGTGATTTTGTAGCCCAAGAAAATAAAGTCTCAGGGGGCATCTCAGGAAAGGCCTAATGAAGGATAAGTCTGAGGACTGGACTTGACTCCTGCTGGAATGTGGGATGAGGAAGGAGGAGGCATGGAAAGTAGTTCTGGGAGACCAAGAGAAGGGTACCACTGACAGTTGTGGCCAGAGAATTGTCTTGGATGGGGCAGAGATCAATTGGCTTCAGCTTAAGTGTTTTCTTGAGTTTCTTTTCTTTGAGAAGATGAAAAGAGAGTCGAGAAGCCCAGTGTGGGGATACTGGGTGATAAACGCAAGGATGTAGGAATGGCAAGTGCTTTCTTGGCCCCAGCTCCCTTGAGCCTTTCTTCCCTGTTTCTCTGTTTCCAGCAAAGAACAGTGACCCCCAAAGTGGCTCCCCTGACCTGTCCCCTCCTCTGCACCTGACGTCCCGATTTTGCTTCAAAGTTCTGCCTGTGACTCAACCAGAAAAGAAGTCTTGATTAGAAAATAAAAAGAAGCTGGGAATTTGAGTCAGAGAATGGAAGGTAACATGGTTCAACCCTGCACTGTAGCTAGTAGGCTTTTTTTTTTTTTCTAAGACAGTAAGTTCTAGGTGGTTTATTACACAACAAATACACAACTGATCAGAAAGTAGGTAAAATAGGAATGAATCACTCAAACACAAAACAAGGAGCTATATGATTTTGAGAATTTTATTTTCTGAGAGTAAAAACTACAAAACTGAACAAAGGGGAAAAAAATCCTGAGAATCTGATTTAGTATTCCATCCTTTTAAAGTCATTACTTTTAAATATAATTGCTTTAAGTTTGTGCTCACAAAACTAATTACCAGGTTGGCCAGAAACTTCATTTGGGTTTTCCTGTAGGATGTTACAGAAAAGATGCTCCCACCACTGTCCTGCCCTGAATACTCAGTCTCCTTGGGGTGCTGGGCACCTGCTGAGGGGTAACACTCAGGTGGCCCGGCTTCTCCTTCTGGTTCTGCCTGTATATCTGCTCCAGGTTCTTCTATCACAAAGCAGCTCAAAGCAACTCAAAGCTAGTTGATTGCCCAGGTTTTCTTCTAACTTCAACAACATGTGATTAATAATTTTGAAAACAATGAAATTTGGTGTATATCAGGATGCGTTGGTTGCAAATAAAAAAAAAACTTTTGGACTAAAGAACTAAATGATGGGCAGATCAGATGAGGTGGTTCTGGGACTGGGGTGATGTCTCTGAGAGATCATCGAGGACTCAAGCTCTTCCACCTTCTGTCCCTGTCTTCTTCATGGCTGCCACTGTCTTCCCTCATGGTGGTAAGACGGCTGCAGTGGATTCAATGTAGCAGCTTCTCAAGCAGGAAGAAAAGGGGTAAGGATGCAGTCAGTGAGGAAAATCTTTCTCAGAAGCTACTAGCAACTTCTTCTTGGTTCCCTGGTCAGACCTAGGTCCCTGGTCTAATCTTAAACCAATCACCAGACAAAGAAATGGGACTGACCAATCATGATTTGTCCACTTGAGCCTGGTGGATAAACAAATGAAAATTTGGGATTCTGTTAGCAAGAAAGGGTTGGAGCAGCTCTTTGGTGGGCTACTGATGGTTGTAGCCTGTCACAACTGGGGGAAGGCTTTCAGCAGCAAGAAACAATTGTCTGGTTGTTGTAATCAAAAGGGGAATTTATTGGGAGCAAAGTGTAGGGTGGGGCCTTGAGGAAATAGGCTGAAAATAGCAGAAGACTTTTGAAATAAGTGCTTCTCGGCCAGAATGGCCTAGTTTGGACCCCTCATCACTGGGAAAGAATTCTAGCACCTCTGCACTTTGCATCACTTGTTCAAAACCGAAGTCTTAGTCAAAGGAGCATATTGAATCAGGCTGGGATTCAACCAGGACACCTGGGCACAGAGAAGGACCACCTGGCCTGTTCAGTCTCCAAAGCAGCCATTTACCAAGCCCTTGTACAATGGGAGATGCTCATCCAATAAGAAAGAGGAGTCGCACGTTGCGCAGCCAACACAAAACCAGACAGCCCAGCTAAGATACAGGGATTAAAAAGCCTCTCTGAAAGCTGGGCTTCCCTGGTGATTTGGACCGTAAAGAATCTGCCTGCAATGAGGGAGACCTGGGTTTGATCCCTGCATTGGGAGGATCCCCTGGAGAAGGGGATGGCTCTATTCTTGCCTGGAGAATTCCATGGACAGAGGAGCCACGAACTTATAAGATGCTTGCTCCTTGGAAGGAAAGCTATGGTAAACCTAGACAGCGTATTGAAAAGCAAAGACATCACTTTGCTGACAAAGGTCCATATAGTCAAAGCTATGGTTTTTCCAGTAGTCATGTACAATTGTGAGAGCAGAACCATAGGAAGGTTGACAGCCAAAGAATTGATGCTTTCGAATTGTGGTGCAGAGAAGATTCTTGAGAGTTCCTTGGACTGCAAGAAGGTCAAAGGAGTCAATCCTAAAGGAAATCAACCCTGAATATTCAGTGGAAGGACTGATGTTGAAGCTGAAGCTCCAATACTTCAGCCACCTGATGCAAAGAGCCAACTCATTGGAAAAGACTCTGATTCTGGGAAAGATCAGAGGCAACAGGAGACGAGGCTGGCAGAGGATGAGCTGGTTATAGAGCATCATTAACTTGATGGGCATGAACGTGAGCAAACTGTGGGAAATAGTGAAGGACAGGGAAGCCTGGCATGCTGCAGTCCATGGGGTCACAAGAGTCTGACGTGACTTAGTGACTGAACAAGAAAATAAAAAGAAATTGTGACAAGTCAAGAAGATTTTATTCTCTCACATAAAAATTGCAGTGGTAGGCCATCCAGGGAGTTATCCAGACCCAAGATCCTTCCAACTTTCTGGTTCATCATTTCCAGAGTGTGGCCTTCAGCTTTGTGGTCCAAAGTGGAGTGGATACTCATGGCCCAAGCATTATGCCCACACTCCGGGCAGGAGGGAGGAGGAGAGAAGAGCACGCCCATTTCTTTAAAGAGACTTCCTGGAAGTTTCGCACCAGAAGTAGTTTTCAAAGTGTTTACAACATGGATTTTGACTAATCAGAATGGATGCCCTCTATCGACGACCGGTGGTCCAGAATTCTTGCCTGAGAATCCCATGGACAGTGGAGCCTGGTGGGCTACAGTTCATAGGGTAGCAAAGAGTTGGACCCAACTGAAGCGACTTAGCATGTCCACTCAAACGCAGGTGATACACACACACATGGACACAGAGATGTACAGTATCATCTATAAAATGTTTGAAAAGTCTCCATCTGAAACCCATTTGGCCTCAGGGTTTTGGATACATTCCAGTGTGCTTGGGACATTCTGGTTTACCCTTGTCCTGGTGAAATTTTTAACAGCTCTCCCAGGTTTCACATTTACAACTGCCCAGTTTGGATGGTAAATGATAGGGTCAACCTCTGGATAGGGGATTGCGAACCTGTACAAACTAAGCTCTCGAAAAACGGCAGTAGAGCTCCTGGAGTGCCTATTGATGCATGCAAATATGCTACAGTGTTTCTTCAAGCAACAATTCAGTTCCTCACTGCTAGACAATACCTGCCTGCCGTTTTTGGCTCCTTTCTTCATGAAATGGCGTCCACGATGGCATGGCAGTCAGTTTCATTCCAGCACCTCTCAGAGCACAGTCTTGGATGCAATGAGCACTAAATCAAGGCAGTTTTCTGAATCAGGAGAATGAATAGCATTTTCTGAACCTTCACAGACCTTTCTTTCCTCATCCCTGGTGAAGTTAGAAAAAAAAATAGGTCTAGAGATGACTGTGCAGCAGCGTCCCATGGGCGAGATGCCCCCTCCCCGCGGCGGAGGTGCAGGGAGAACGGCCGAGAAGAACAGCCTTTTCCTGATTTCGCTCATTGTTCTGCGGTCTCTTGGCCAGGATCTCGACTGTGAGCAGGGCCAGCTCTGGACGAAGCCGTAGAAGGCCCCTGTCTGTTTCCTTCATCCCACTCCCTAGGCATCCATGTACCCTCTTGGTCTTCCCCATTGCAAGGCACAGAGGACTGGTCCCCAGCTTGGCTGGTCTTCGCTTTTGTCTGGGATGTGCGTGTGAAGAGAGAATGCTGAGCCAGCCCAGGGTCAGTGACTTGGGAGTCTGGCACCAAGCCCAGGAATCTGTATTTGAACTAGTCCCCTGGTGATTCTGAAGAGCAGCCCAGCTTAAGAAACACAGGCAGAGTGCAATGAGCAAGGACTTTGGAATCAGACAAAGCTGAGTTCAAATTTAACTGCTGCCGCTGTGGCCTGGGGCCCTACCTAAGCTTCTCTGAGTCTCAGTCTGCCCATCTGTAAAATGTGAAACTTCAGGAAAATAATGTATTTCAAATTTGAAAGATGTTTCTCAGTTGAAAGTCTATTCTCAAATATAAAATCAGACACTCCCCAGGCAGCTCATTAACGCAAAGGGAGAAGGATTCATTAACCTCATCATTGCTAAAAAATGAATCGGCTTATGCCTACCTCCCACCCTGTCCTCTGACCCACTCCCATCCAGGAGTGCAGAGGGCAGAGCTTGTGACCTCAATAATTGTGTCTCGGCTTGGCAGGTAGTATGCCGCCAACAAATATTTGTCAATTCCCTGCTTGATTTATTGTACTGGCTTACTCAGTTTCAGCTAAAGTCTTTAAGAATCTAGTTCTTGGGACTTCCGCTGGTGGTCCAGTGGTTGAGAATCTATTTTGCAAGGCAGGGGACTCAGGTTTGGTCCCAGGTCAAGGAACTAAGGCCCCACTTGCCACAACCAGAGGGTCCACGGGCTGCAACAAAAGATCCCACCTGCCACAGCCAAGACCTGATACAGTTGAATAATAAACAAATAAGAATAATAATAAGCAAAGTGTTGACTAATAATAAACAAACAAAACAAGAATCTTGCTCTTGGTAGTGGGGGAAACATGGCGGGAGAGAGGTGAACTATGGGATTAGGTAATATTTTATAGTTGGATTTTTGTTATTTCTGCAGGACTTGTGGCAGTATGGCTTAATGAGAGCAGAGAGTCTTTAGAATCTGCTGGACTGGGCTTCAGATCTTAACCTTCCCCGTACTGTCAGGACAAACTAAGCTCTCAGTGGATCAACACAGCAAGTGTTTACCTCGCCCAAGTCAGAGGGCAGGGCGAAGGGTGCTCTGCTCCATGTAGTCACGCAGGGAGCAAATTCCTCCCATTTTCACAGCTTCCCAGTGCCCTGGGTCATCCAGATAGTGATGGGAAAGGGCATGAATAGACCAAGGACCAGAAGTGGCAAAATCATTTCTGTCCCTATTTCACTGGCCAGAATTCAGTGATGTGATCAGCCTAATTGCAAGATGACCAAGGAAATAGTTTAAGACATACCTAGAAAGAAAAAGAGCAAATGGATACCCATGAGCAGTAGAAAGTTCTGCCAAAACCATTCATCAGCTGTGTGACCTTAGACAAATGCCTTGAACTTTCAGCCTCAGTTTCCTCATCTGTACAATGGGAGTGATACATGTCCCCTGGGACAGCTGAAGACTTAGAAGATGCACATAGCATGCTTGGTACACAGTGTGCCCTTGCCTTTGAAATATATGGAAGAGCATGTTTTCTTTTCTCTGAGTAACCCCAGATACTGAATGGTTGAAAGCTGGCCTTCAGCAAACTTCCTACCTAGTTAGGGGCACACAGAAAACACAGATCCTCTCTCCTGGAGTGGCTGGTTCAATTTGGGTTATCTCCTTTCAGGGAAGCAGTGAGGTGGTTCCTGAATCTTGGGGAAGTTTGTTTTAAGGTCTTTTCACAACATGTGTTGAGAGTTTGCTGGAGTATTACCTTCACAACCAGAAGCATCTGTACTCTGATTACCTGGAGGAAAGAACCAGAAGGGAATGACTTCTATGGCAGCATCAAACAGTTATGTTAATATACGGGAAAACATTCTTATGAAGCTTAGACTGGTGGAAAGATTTTGGAAAAAAATCTTTTCTTGAAATCTTCAAGAAGACGCCGGTTTCTACCTTTTGGACTTACTCAGCACATCCCAGCTTAGGGGCAGAAGAATGGAAGCTGTTGCTTCTGGGGCCACTTCATTCTCTCCTGTCCTTTCTTGGAGGGGTCTCTCTCTCCCTGTAAATGAGGTACCTAAGGCTTTGTGCCTGAGTTGACCTATCCCAGAGCTATCCTCTGAGGCCTTTTTTATAGGAACATCCAGACTGCTGCCTGGCCAGATTCCAGAACATTCTGTTCACTTGACCAGCTGTACCCAACGAGGACAAGTAGAAGAGGGTCAACGTAGGAGATGCAAGAAGAGAGGAGAATATCAGAGTGTTGTCAGGGGGAGCGGGATGTAAATAATGCCTTATTTCAAAGATGCTGCAATGGCCTGTGTGCCCTGCCCTCCAGCATCGAGTGGTTTTGGCAGGGCATGGGGCTGAACCAGAGCTCGCAGCCAAGAGAGGAGAGGCGGGGAAGGCTTGGCAGCTAGATGCTTTCTCTTCCTGTGACTTTTGCTGGGTCACTTAGTAACGACATAGAACCCAGACTGCTCCTTCCTCCGAATGACTTCCAGCTGCACCCCTCCCCAAACCCCAACTCAGAACACTCTATTTTTAATTTTCTCTTGGGAAGTGGATTCCAGAATTTCCCTACAGCCTTCTGTCTTCTCGTCAGGGAGCCACTGATTTCCAGTAAATCCAGGGTCACATAGCTTTCTATATTCATTTGCATTCGGTTTGCATAAATTTGCATGCCACCGAAAGCAGCCCCGGGAATCAATGCAGAAGGACTCCTACTCTGGAGCTGAGGAGTGCAGAGGCAGCCACCTCCCCTGAGAGAGTGCAGCAGCCCTGACTTGTAGCAGGAAGTTCTGGCATCTCGCAGGTCCGCAGATCCCCATCTTGGGCCCACCGAGAGCTCTATCAGTGTTTTTCTTGTTTCCTGGACCTTGAAGTTTCATCCTCAAATGTGCTGGCATCCAAGGGAGGAGATTCAAGTCACATAAGAGGGGTGGCTGGCCAGTGGGAGGAGGGATTCTCGGATATGAGTAAAGGCAGAAAGGAATGAAGCTGTGGGCAGGAGTTGGGCGCAGAGAGACAGAGCTTCTCAGTGGAGATGGAGCCAGCCCACAGGGAGGGGACGAAGAGGAGAGGAAGAAGGAGCAAGAGTGGGTGAGTGAACGCAGGCAGGTTGGTGGCAAGTACTGCCCGGCCAGTCAGAATGGTGCACAGCAGACATTTGTTATGTAGCAAATGAACGGTCCTAAGAGCATGAGGCTGGGCGGCTTTCCCAGGGGCCATTTCCCTCCTCTCTTGCCAGGAAGGTGTTCAGTTCAGTTCAGTCGCTCAGTCATGTCCGACTCTTTGTGACCCCATGGACTGCAGCACGCCAGGCCTCCCTGTCCATCACCAACTCTTGGAGCTTACTCAAACTCATGTCTATCGAGTCAGTGATGCCATCCAACCATCTCATCTTCTGTCATCCCCTTCTCCTCCCATCTTTGATCTTTCCCAGCATCAGGGTCTTTTCCAATGAGTTAGTTCTTTGCATCAGGTGGCCAAAGTATTGGCATTTCAGCTTCAGCATCAGTCCTTGCAATGAATACTCAGGACTGATTTCCTTTAGGATTGGCTGGTTGGATCTCTTTGCAGCCCAAGGGACTCTCAAGAATCTTCTCGTTGGACTAGGGTTTCTTGCTGGGGTCTGGAAAGTCATCCCTTGAGTGTCGGAGGTGTCACAGCCTGAAAATGCAGATGACAGCAGTACAGGATTTGGGGTTATTTTTCTAGAAGGAACATGCTACCCCACCCACTCACTTCCCCAGGGGCCCCAACACTCCTGAGCCTGCATGAAGGGTGCTGCCTGTGGCAGAGGAACAAGGGAGATGAAGTGTTCCCAAAGCCCGGGGGAGGCTGGTCCCTGGTGTAGTACCCACTGTTCTAAGCACCAGGGATGGTTCTAAGCCACAGAGCTCACTGACTGCTGGCTCTAGGCTGGCCAATCCACAGTGGCGGGTCTGGTATCTTCTAAGGCCATACAGTCCATGGAGTTAGCCCATGGTGGAGTCCAGGGTCAGACCCCTGGGGATTTAAGCCTGGCTCCACCACTGGGGGTCCTGGGTGAGTTATTTGAACTCACCTGTGCTTCAGTTTCTTCATCTGAAAAAGGGGAATAATATTGTCTACTTCATAGAGTTGTGGTAAAGAACTAAACACAATAATCCCTAGAGTCCTTCGAACAGCAGCTGCTGGAGAGGAAGGACTCAAGCGATCTTACCATTATTATATGAGGAAGCCCCAAGTAAGAGGCAATGAGAAAGATTGCAGAACTTGGAGGGAAACATGGAGTGGGTTCCCAGTTTTTTGGCCCTATGCCCAGGGCAGCAGCTGCTCCTAAAAGTTCTACCCAGCCACAGCAGCAGGCCATGTGGACGCGGGCCAGGCACAGGCTTTGGTCAACCACGGGCCTGGAAATGACACTGTTAGCTGATGGGGGTTCCCTTTTTCTCTCTCCAGGAGGTGGGTATGGAGGAAAGGAAACTGTTCCTTTATTTGTTTGGCAGGAAGGAGACATGGACTGGAGAAAGGGACCCCAGCAAAAAAGAAAGATACGGGACCCTCCATGACTCGTGCTGACCACTCTTAGTACAGGGCCCCTAGGGAGGGACCGGCATCGCAGGGAGACACCACAATATCAGTGGTGTCTCTCTATGTCCTGGGCCTCCCATCAGTGAGAGTTGGCAGAGAGCTGCTGGGAGGACGGGTGGAGGGACTATGGAAGGTCACTGTTGTGCTTGGATGCAGGAAAATAATGAATGATTTTAAGCTATGGTGTTGGAGAAGACTCTTGAGAGTCCCTTGGACTGCAAGGAGGTCAAACCAGTCCATCCTAAAGGAGATCAGCCCTGAATATTCATTGGAAGGACTGATGCTGAAGCTGAAGCTGAAGCTCCAATACTTTGGCCACCTGATGCAAAGAGATGAATCACTGGAAAAAAAACCCTGATGCTGGCAAAGATTGAAGGTGGGAGGAGAAGGGGACAACAGAGGATGAGATGGTTGGATGGCATCACCGACTTAATGGACATGAGTTTGACCAACCTCTGGTAGATGGTGATGGACATGGAAACCTGGCATGCTGCAAAGAGTTGGACATGACTGGGTGACTAAGAAACAACAATAAACGAATGGACTGGTGACTGTAAATCTTTATAACAAACATTCCTGGAGCCCTTCATATGAGCCAAGCTCTGTGCTGTACCTGGGGACCCAGAAACAGTAAGACTGGCCACCTCTCTGAAGGAGGTTATTAGTTCAGTTCAGTTCAGTCACTCAGTCGTGTCCGACTCTTTGAGACCCCATGAATCGCAGCACGCCAGGCCTCCCTGTCCATCACCAACTCCTGGAGTTCACTCAGACTCATGTCCATCGAGTCCGTGATGCCATCCAGCCATCTCATCCTCGGTTGTCCCCTTCTCCTCCTGCCCCCAATCCTTCCCGGCATCAGAGTCTTTTCCAATGAGTCAATTCTTCACATGAGGTGGCCAAAGTACTGGAGTTTCAGCTTTAGCATCATTCCTTCCAAAGAAATCCCAGGGCTGATCTCCTTCAGAATGGACTGGTTGGATCTCCTTGCAGTCCAAGGGACTCTCAAGAGTCTTCTCCAACACCACAGGTCAAAAGCATCAATTCTTTGGCACTCAGCCTTCTTCACAGTCCAACTCTCACATCCATACATGACCCCAGGAAAAACCATAGCCTTGACTAGACGGACCTTAGGAGGTTATGAAGTGAAGTGAAGTGAAGTCGCTCAGTCGTGTCCGACTCTTTGCGACCCCATGGACTGTAACCTATCAAGTTCCTCTGTCTATGGGATTTTCCAGGCAATAGTACTGGAGTGGATTGCCATTTCCTTCTCCAGGGGATCTTCCCGACCCAGGGCTGTACCAATTAAAAGAATTAGTTCAATCCTTTCTTCTCAACGGGCTTCCTTAGTGGTTCAGACACTAAAGAATCTGCCTGGAGTGTGGGAGACCTGGGTTTGACTGCTGAGTTGAGAAGTTCCCCTGGAGAAGAAAATGGCAACCCACTCCAGTATTCTTGCCTGCAGAATTGCATAGATGGAGGAGCCTGGCAGGCTACAGTCCAGGGGGTTGCAAAGAGTCGGAAGCGATTGACACTTCTTGACAGGATACTGCACAGATACCATTTCTCCCTCCACTCCAGGCACACAGATGGCCTTGGGGATGATTCACTGTTGACCTAAAGTGACTTAGCTCATTAGGTGTTGCCTAAGGTGACTTCCCTGACAGCACACCCATTCTCACCCTCAGTTTCTCACCGACTCACAGAGCTGCTCTCTGTGGCCAAAAGCACTGGACTGGTGGGTTACACAAAGTCCCTAGCTGGCTGTTCCGTGTCATTACTATTCAGAACCCAGAGCAGTGTGCCAGCCCCTTTTTTTCCCCAGCTCTTGCTCTTCTCTCAATATCCAGCTGCTAATATGCTATGGGATGTCTGGTGGTCCTGCCTGGGATCCATATTCCAGGCCCCAGACTCCCCTTGTTTGGAGTGAACAGAGGAAATTGACTTTAATGTAACAGAGTTGTTATCTCTCGGGCCTGGCCTTAAGAGTTGAGTTTTCTTGTTTTATGTCATTTCTGATTTATCCTCAGCCTGATTTCAGTCATCGTCAGCCTAAGTTAGATCCTGGGGGCCTAGAAAATTTCAAAACTGGCTGCTAGTTGATTCTTGAATTCAGGAAATTCTTGGACTTTGGGATCAAAAGGGGCTACTTATGTCTGGAGTACAAGGCAGTGGTTGGAGGGAGGCTGGTTGTGTGAATCCCAACATGCTGCATCTGTGATCACCCCTTCCCCATTCATCTCTAAAGGCTGAGACCCAGGCCAGGGCTGGGACAGCTCTCTCTGGGCACAGAGACCTGCCAGCATTGATTTCACTCCTGAACCAAGAGGCCAAAAGGACATTGTGATGGTAAGGCACTGAACGTGAAACAGAAAACCAGCAACTTTAGTTTCAGGAAGTCCGAAATGGAAAGCAAGTGTTGCCATTCTTTGAGACCCATTGTAGGCTATCTTTTGTGCTGTGCTAGCCAGAACTCTGCTATTTACTTGAAGTTGGATCTTGGGAAAGCCCCTTTCCTCTGTAGGCCTCAACTTCCTCATCTGTAAAGTGCACATAGGATTAGCCACGCTCCTTCTGGGCTTGACCTGCTGTGGCTCTCGGTGCTCCAGTAATCTGTCCCTCAGAGGCCAAAGAGCTTGAAGGCATGTGAAGAGAGATAGGGAGGAAGGGACTAAGAAAGGTCCAGCAAGAGTCGATGTGAGTTGCAGTAACTGAAAGGGGAAAGGAAGAGAGGGGGGTAAGACAATCAAGTGAAAATGGGGCAGGGGGAAGAGCATAAGAGGAGGGGATAGGTGGTCTCAGCACAGTGGCCTCAGGGCTCCTCAGGCAGGATGTGCCTGAGGAGCAGGTTTACTTTGTTGGGAAGGGCGTGGGGTGGGAGTGGCAGACTCTAATCCCCAAAGAGGGCCCTGGTGATATTGCCACCGCCCCATGTTCTTTTTCACTGTGAGCTTCCCATTTCCTTACCAAGAGGCGGAATCTAGTTGCTCTCCCTTTAAATCTGGCCTGGCCTTGCGACTTGGTTGTAACCACAGAATGTAGTAGAAGTTAGGCTGGGTTGCTCCTGAGGCTCATTCAGAAGTAGCTTCCACTGTTATGCCCAGAGTCCGAGTCCCCAAAACTGAGAGAATAAGACATCCACAGCAATGGCAAAAGCATGAAGGGGTTTTATTTCTAGCTCGAGCTAGGGCTCCTGCCACATCCAATGCAGTGGAGTGGAGCAAGGAGCCCCGAGCCCAGATTTGCAGCAGTATTTATAGGTTTTAGAACAGAGCGTTGGCAAGGGCTGCTTGGCTGCAGGAGTTTCCTAGTATTTACTAATTGGCTAATCTTTATTGGCTGCAGGGGTTTCCTGGTATTTACTAATTGGCTATTGGCTGCAGGGGGATGTCTTTTACATCCTGATAAACTCAAACCAGGTTACAGGGAGTATGCTGATTAGACAAGTCCTGGCATCCGTGGGGATGACCTCACTGGGCAATGACTCAGCCTTGCCCGTGAGTCCTACCTTAGTCCCTGAAGCCTATCGGTGTTTGTTAGGTCCCAACACCGCTTATTATCTTGGGCACTTGATCTGAGGGAAGCCATCTGACTGCCTGAGACCATCATGCTGGAGAGACCACATGTAGGCATTCCCATTGACCAGTTCCAGCTGAGTCCCACCTTCTAGCATATCCCTCAAGTCACCAGACTTGTGAATGGTGCTACCTTTGACTCTCCAGGCCAGACTACTTGTCAACCTCGCTTGATACCACAAGAAGTAGAAGATTCACCCTGCTGAGCCCTGCCCATATTCCTTATGTAGAAGAGTCTAGGAGATATAAGAAAATGACTGTTGTTTCAAGCCACAAAGATTTGGGGTAGTTTGTTATAAGGCAAAAAGTACTAGAATGAGATGATAGGAGATGTTTAAAAATGCAAACTCCCGGACTTCCCTGGTGGTCCAGTGGCTAAGAATCCACCTGCCAATGCATGGGACACAGGTTCAACCCCTGGTTTAGGAAGATGCCACATGTCACGGAGCAGCTAAGTGCGCGCACCACAGCTTCTGAGCCTGCACTCTGGAGCCGGCAGGCTGCGACTTCCGAGCCCGTGGGTCACAGCTGCTGAAGCCCCTGCACCCTGGAGCCTGAGCTCTGCAGCAAGAGAAGCCACCACAGTGAGAAGAGTAGCTGCACCGCAGTGAAGGGTCCCTGCTCGCTGCAACTAGAGAAGCCCGAAAGCGGCAGTGAGGAGCCAACTGTAAAGAAACACGTAGTAGATAAACCCCCTCAAAATGAAAAGTCCTTTGAGAAAAATCTTTTTAAATGTTTGAACAAGACTTTTAACAGTCCAGAGATGTGTGAAATTTCAAAATTAATTTGTAAACCAACTTTGAATTTTGCCTATTAAGGACATTACAACAAAACTGCCATTTTCTGTAGGTCACCATATTGTATATTTTTAAGTATATTTTTATCATGAAAAAGGGAGAAAAGGCATTATATCCCAGCCGAATGGCTAAAATGAAAGCAATAAAAAGTATATCCAGTATTGGCAAGGATATGGAACAACCAGGATTTTCATACATTTCTGGTGGAAACTGTTACTTTCATAGTCATTTTGGAAGGCAAATAGCTTGGCAGTATAATCAAAAGCTGAACATATGCATATATTCAATTCCATTCCTAAGTTTATGCCCAACAGAAGTTTATATTTTTACCAAAAGATCTGTATATAAATGTTCATAGTAACACTGTTTTCAATAGGTCAGAACTAATCATAACTCAAATCAACACAGAATAAGTAAATTATGGTCACACAATGGAATACTGTATAGCAGTGAAAATAAATGGATGATTGCCAGCAAAGTCATGGACAAAACTCATAAATATGATGTAAAGGGAAGGAAACCAGACGCAAAGAGTACACAGTATGTGATTCCACTGATGTAAAGTTGAAAAGCAAATGACATTCATCTATGGTGTTAGAAGCTAGGGTAGTGGTTATCCTTGAGTAACTGCAGGGTAGCATGTCCAGGGTTAGGGAGATGCCCTGATTCTTCACCAGGTGCTAGTTTCATGCGATTGTTCATTTATGAAGCCTCATCCAGTGGAATGCTTACAATGATACACCTTTTTGTATGAATGTTATAAATTGGTCCTTGAACAATACGGGTTAGGAATCCCACTCTCCCTTTCCAGGTAAAAATCCGCATATAACTTTACAGTCAGCCCTCTGAATCCACAGTTACATATATGCGGGTTCACCCAACTGTGGATCGTGTCGTACTATAGTATGTATTCAGTAAAAAATTGAGTTGACCCGGGCAATTCAAACTCATGTTGTGTAAAGCTCAACTGCACTTCAAAATAAAATGTTAAAAAACAAGGAGGCAGGACATGATCTCAAAGCAAAGGATAGATCTTCAAAAAGCTAATTTAGCTTTATAAGAAGTTTTATGAAAAGCAGTGTGTTTGTCACGGTTTTTCTAATTTCTCCTTGAATCAGCATCTATTGTGTTATGGCAGGGTCCTGGGAATGTAACAGTGTCAGTGGGAAGAGGAAAGAGGGGTGAAATGGTGAACATCAACCAAAGCTGTGGGGAGCAGGCCAGCTTTCAGGGGGTGCATCTCAGCAGCTCCTGGCTGCTGCACTCACAGTCCACACTCAAGCTGTATCACTTACATGTATGTGTGTGCTTGTCTAGAAAGATGTCTCCCAGCCTTTCATAGGCTATGGCATGTATAGAAGATGGCAACATTGGAATGGCACACTGGGGTAGCAGGTGGGGCTCCTGGCGGCCGAAGCCAACTGGCCTGGTCCTCCACGTGCTCCCAGGAGGAGGGGTATCAATACCTTGGCACACCTGTGGGGGGTAACATCCTCTAGAGAGTGTATGGGAAGCCATTGGCCTCCATTATTCATTTCACATGCTCTGAACTGGCAAAGGGGGAGAGTCTGGGCTTCCATGGCCCTTCTGCTCCTGGAGAAACCAGCTCTGCACAGCCCTCACCCCTGCACTTCAGGTCCCATTTGCAGTCATGAATATCATGGGGTTCAGAAGGGTTGAGCGACATTCTGGGTTCTCCTCTATGCTGTGACCTCACTTCTATTTCCAGCCTCGTTTCCCACTGCACCCTCATCCCACACCTCACCCTTTCTCCCAAGCACGTCACACCCGGGGCACACTGTACTTGTCTGTCATCTGTGAACATTTCTTCAGTCCTCCTCTCTCACTTCAGTTCGATCGTTCAGTCCTGTCTGACTCTTTCTGACCCCATGGACTGCAGCATGCCAGGCTTCTCTGTCCATCACCAACTCCCGGAGTTCATTCAAACTCATGTCCATCAAGTCGGTGATGCCATCCAACCATCTCATCCTCTGTCATCCCCTTCTCCTCCCGCCTTCAATCTTTCCCAGCATCAGGGTCTTTTCCAATGAGCTGGTTCTTCACATCAGGTGGCCGAAGTATTGGAATTTCAGCTTCAGCATGAATATTCAGGACTGATTTCCTTTAGGATTCTTTCTCTCCATCACACTATTCCCTCCACCAGTGTGCTCAGCCTGTCATCTCTCTGCTAAGTCCTCCCCTTCTCTATGAAGACTCTTTCTTTCATTCTTTTAAAAAAAAATTTTTTTTTATTGGAGTACAGTTGCCCTGATGCTGGGAAAGATGGAAGGCAGGAGGAGAAGGGGATGAGAGAGAATGAGACGGTTGGATGGCATCACCGACTTGATGGACGTGAGTCTGAGCAAGCTCTGGGAGTTGGTGATGGACAGGGAAGCTTGGCATGCTGCAGTCCATGGTGTGGCAAAGAGTCAGACACGACTGAGTGACTGAACTGATACCTGCTTTACAATGTTGTGTTAGTTTCTGCTGTACAGCAAAGTAAATCACCTATATATATATCCCCTCTTTTTGGGATGTCCGTCCCCTTTAGGCCACTGCAGAATGTTGAGTAGAGGCCCCTGTGCTATAGTTTCTCATAAAGCCTCTTTCTATACATTGAGGCCACTACCATACTGTGATTTGTGTTTATAAGTGTGTATGTGTCTTTGTGAACATCCTTGTGGTTTCTGATTTCCTATCCTGCCCACAGTAGGTGATCAATAATTATTTCTCAAATGACTTCCAGGCTGCGGAGCGACCCTGACACTAACTCCACCCCTGTTCTTGGTGGTCACTTCCTCATGAGTCCAGATCCCCAGCCTCTCAGACCTGTCTTTCAGCCGTTTCATGCTCTGCCCCTCCACTGGGCTTCCCTGGTAGCTCAGCTGGTAAAGAATCCGCCTGTAATGCAGGAGACCCCGGGTTGATTCCTGGGTCGGGAAGATCCCCTGGAGAAGGGATAGGCTACCCACTCCAGTGTTCTTGGGCTTCCCTGGTGGCTCAGACAGTAAAGAATCTGCCTGGAGTGTGGGAGACCTGGGTTCGATCCTTGGGTCGGGAAGATCCCCTGGAGAAAGGGAATGGCAACTCCCTCCAGTAATCGCGCCTGCAGAATCCCATAGACAGAGGACCTGGCGGGTTACAGCCCATCGGGTCACAAAGAGTCAGACATGACTAGGTGACCAAGCACCGCAGCACAGGCCCTCCACTGCCAGGGGCCTGGAGCCATGCTGCCTGGATGAGACACACCCTCATTGCCCAGGCCCCCTCACCTCCTCCAGCTCACAGCGCTGGGATTGGCATTAGGCTAATTGTGTTGTACAAAGGGAAAGTGTCCCGGTGACCCAGCCTCAGTCCTGGCTCCCCTTTCAAGAGCCAGCCTGCAATACCAGCAAGTGGCCACAAGGGGCTCTCTGGAGGTGCCTCTTCACCCAGGGGAGGAGGTCACTCGTGGGCAGTTCTTCCCTGATGAAGCCTTGGGGGGTCTCCAAGTGCTGACGCCCCACCATCCCTCTTGGCTGCCTCATCCTGATGTTTTACCCGTAGCCATCTGTAAGCTGTTGTTTTCTATCTTAACCCAGTACTCTCTGCTTTCCCATGAGCCTCTCTTCTGGGCACCCCCTCTACTGATCGCGGCCACAGGGGGAGGTCACCTCCGCTTTTGTCAGTTCCTCTTCCTTTAAATGAGGGCCACACCTACACCATGAGCTCCCTGTCTTTCAGGATGTGGGCTAGGAAACTGTCCCGTCTGTCTCCTCAACACCTCCTGCCTGCCCACTTCTGCCCACACTGCCCGCTTCTGCCCCCCAAGTTCAAGGCTCCCTGACTCTGGCCAGGATGAATGCAATGGCTTCCTGGAGGATTTCCTGTCTCCAGACTGCCCCCTGCCCATCCGCTTTCCACCCTGGAGCCAGAGAGATGTAACTCTCACCAGGCACTGGCTTTTCAGTGGTCCCCCAAGTCTCGGCCACTCAGACAGTACTCCAGGGCTCCCCAAGACCCAGCGGCCCGATTCTCCAGCCTCACCGCCCTCCTCTCTTGCCCTCCAACCAGCTGCACTGAAATACTTGCGGTTGCTCAACACAAGTGACGTTGCAAGCCTTTGTACTTTGCCCGCAATCTTTCCCGTGGCCTGATGGTCTACCCACCTCTCTCCCAGCCTCCCCCACCTTTACCTTTGTTCCTCATCTTTCTTCCACCTGGCAGAGCCCTGTTCATCCTCAGAGCTGCCAGTGCCCCTGCGAGGCCTGCCCTAAGCCCCAGTTCCTTCCCATGCCCCAGCACCCCTCCTCTGAATAGATCTTGTCCCCCAAACACACATCTCTTGTCTGTCGCTCAGAGTTGTGATATTTCCTTGTAGCTTGTCTGGCCTCCTTCCCCATCTCTGGACCTCCCTATGGGACCGGGGTGGCACGTTGCCCGAAAGCTGTTGCACCTAGGTAGCTGGCTCTCTGCACCATCACCTCCCACCTTGAACAAGTCCTTTAAATGCTCCTGAATGTCCCCTTTGCTGATCTGCAAAATGAAGAGATGTGGGCTTCGGAAGGGGGCACGTACGTGAAAGAAGCTAATAAGCAGTTAAGGGCACGTGGTTTTGTTGCGTTTTCTTCCTCCAGACTAGTGTTTACCTGCACTTGCCTGTGTGGAAATCATAAGATCAAAGGAATGTGGATGTGATCTTTTTTGTAGTTTCTCCACCTTGAGTCCAGGGGAAAGCTGGTGAAGGGTAAACCATTAATTCTGTCCCCTCCAGCAGCTCCTAGTCTTCTCAGAAGCCCTGGGTTAATGATTCTGAGGTTGTTTTCCTCACAGGGTCAATTTGTATCTAATCTTTGGCATGGTGTGTCCTTTCTTTCTTAAGAAAAACTTGACTCATCCTGGGGTCAGGAAACTTGTTCTGCCAGGAAATGCAGTGCATGTGTATAGGTCTCAGGCTGTCTCCCTTTCTCATCGGTGGCCCCACCATCACCAAGAGCCCACTATCCCCCGGCAAACAGAAGAGACCTCTCCTCTCCCCACTCCCCACGCTGTGATCTGTGGAAGTCACAGACTGAAGGTCCAGGAAGCTGTCGCCTAACAAATAATCTCCTTCATATGAGATTTAAGGATTTGGTGTTGGAACCTCAAGAATAAAAATGTCCCTGAAGCTTGTGTATGGAGAAACCCTTCTGAGCCTAGCATTCAAGAGTTTAATTAGCAGCTCAGAAGGACTGGATTGCAGAAACAGGCAGCTCCATTCAGGAGTGGACCCTGGAATTCCAGGCAGGAGCCTGTTTATGGCTGCAACGCAGGTCATGCCAGGGGCTAGAAGCTTGGGAGCCAGACACAGCCGTTGAGTTAAGGTCAGCTGTGGGTTTACTGAAGTTCAAAAATGGATTCACAGAGTGTCCCCAGTACCCCCTTCTCAATCCGGTAAAACTGATGCTCCTCTCTGTGGTTTTGGAACATGGTGGTAAGAATGCTGGTGCCTCAGGTTCCTGTGCTGCTTCTGTCTAAAGCTTGTTTACTTGCCTCCTTGCCATACTTCAGACAGGACTTTGCATAAAAAAGTGGGCTGGTAGATCACTATTCTGCAAAGATCCTGTTGTGCGACTGGAGCAGGTTATCTTCTCCGAGCCTCAGTGTTCTCATCTGTAAAATAGGCATATCGTTCCTTCTTTTTCTAATAACCAGAGTTCTTGTAATTTACCTTAAATAAATGCAAGGTGGAGAGACCAGGCATTTCAGACAGATCACTTTTGTGCATATATAAAAGTGAAAACACGAGGGAAAGGCATTGGCAATAATTTCACAACTGCCACGGTGATTGTAGTGATCCAACTTCAGAGATAGTACAATGTGAAAAACACACCTATGTACCCACTCTCTTGCTTAAGACAGAACAGTTCCCAGCAACACTGACAGACTTGGACCCACCTCCTTGATCTAGCCTATCCATCCTAGAGAAAACTGTCCTGAATTTTGTGTTTATTATTCCCTCACTTTTGGTACAGTTTTATGAAACCTACCCCTTATGCAATACATTGATCTTATTTCTGAATGGTTCTGTAAGTAGATTACATCCCATTCTTTGATGTCTTTAAAAATCATGAGAGGTTATCTGTGATAATGTGTATAGCTCCATTTCTCACTATTGAATATCCCACTCTCTTCCTATCCTACTGTATTAATCCTGTTGATGGAAATTTGGGCTGTTTCCAGTGTTTTGCTAAATTATTTTGCTATAAACATGCTCATAGTTGTTTCTTAGAACACGTGTGTTCCTCCTGGGTATATACCTGGGAGGGGAATGGCTAAGTCTAGATGAGTGTCCTCGCTGTTCTGACTGCCAGCAAACACTGCTGCACCTTATTTCTGTGCACTGAACAGCCAGGGGGCATGGGAGTTCTGTTCTCAATTTGTTTACAGACCTGCAGGGGTAATAAACATTTATAGAAAGGATAGGGAGACAGTGAAGAAGAGTTTCCCAGGCCACAGTCTGACTTCCGGCCACGGCCCTGAGCAGCAAAAGCCAGAAAGAAATGGAGGCTGGATGGGGCACCGCTGTTGGCACTGGGCATGTGTGTGAGGTGGGGCTGTCCTCGAGTGGACCAGTCTCAGGCTCCGGCTCAGCTGACATCACAGAATCCACTGTGACGTCATAGTCGGGCTTCGGGACCTGGAAATGCAGAGAGAACGCTGCAGGCCACTTTCAGGTTGTATGGTTCTTTTATTTAACCTGCAGTAAGGAAGCTGGCATACACTCGCCAGGGATATTTCCCTGAGCTCTGGTCCCCTTTGCAGCTTCCAGCTCTGGGTCCTATTGATGAGCTGCAACGGTCACTGTCTCCGTGGCCTCAGATGTCACACTCCCAACGATTTCCAGCCCCTGGCCACTCTCTGCCGTCTCCATGATGGCCTCCATTCTTTTCCTTTCCACCGCCTTCGCCAAGATGTCCACGTCTTTATTGTGTGACAAGGCCACTGTCTTCGTAGTGAGATTGGCTCGGACATTCCTCAAGAAAGAGCTGATCCTGCTGAGTCTCTTGTTGGTGGAAAGTGAACTCCCGGTAGACAAGCTCCTGGCTGATTTGTGCGAGGTCCTGGACTCCTTGGTGATGGGAGCGTGGCTGACGCCTTTGTGCACAGTGCCCCGCTTGCTGTCCCCCGGGCTGCCGTGGCCTTTCTCCTTTTTGTCATCCCTCGTGGCTCTCCGGCCACCTGAGGACCGGCCGGCTGTCTTCCGGATTGCCTTGTCCCCCACGGTCTTGTGGCGGCCTTCGGCTGACCCGCGGGGACGCGAGCCCCTGAGAGCGCGCTCCTTCTCCCGGCGTTCCCTCCTCTCCCTTCTTCCCCTGCGGGCCTGGGACATTCTCCGGGGCCTCTCTTCCTGTTCACTCTCTTGGTCTTCCTGCGGCAAGGCTGAGATGAGGGTCCCCTCATCCTCCTGATTGGCTTTTCCTTTGGCGGTCTTCCTGGTGGCCTCCGCTCCAAACACAGTCATGCTGGCTTCTGGGGAGAGGCTGGTGGATGTGCTGGAAGGGTACTCCAAGTTTTTGGCGCCATGAGCCAAGGCCGTTTTCCTGGTCCTCAGGGAGGTTTTGGCAGCACCTGCCATGGCTATATTGCTTTTGCTTCCTTCTGGGCCCTTGGTGACGGTGACTTCAATGGCCGTGCTCTGCTCTTCAGAGGCATGGGACTTGGTCACGTTCAGATCGCCCTCTGTGGCGTCTGCTGCGGCCACCTGCATCATCTCCCCCGCTGCTGACTCTTCATCAAGCTCCCTGGGTTTGGTGTTTGCCATGGTCCCGTCGGGCATAGGATCGGGACTGTAGAAGTCCAGTGGGAGGCCCTCCCCGCCGGCAAAAGCTGCAGAGGTGGCCCCGGACACCTCGGAGCCCACATGGAGGCTCCTGACGCTTACCTGGTCCTGATCGCCCCGGCCTTGGAAATCCATGGCCGCTGGGCTCCTCCTGTCCTCCTCGAACATGGGCATGCAGATCATGTCCCCGGCTGGAATGGCATAGGTGCTGCTCTGACTGTCCACCGGCGGCCGTAGGAGGTAGATGAGCTTCTCCCAGTAAGCGAAGAGGTCTTCCCGCGAGTCCAGCGGGGGGCACAGATGCAGGTAGCAGGAGCGGCCGGTGGCGAACTTCAGGCGCAGCTGTTGTTTCTCGCGGTCGTGAATGGAGATCCTCACGAACTTCAAGGGAAGGAGCCTGGTGAGCTCTAAGGTCTTTGCAGCCTTGCGGCTCTTGGCCTTGGTGGTCTGGCCACGGCCTGCGTGGTCGTCGCAGCCGGTGGCCGGCCGGGCCAGTAGCATGACGTCTGGGAGGGGGAGGAGGGGGCTGGTGGATGCAATGCCCACGGTCACCATGCGGACGCGGTTGTGCACGTCGATCACTTCTCCCCTCTTGGTGATTTGGATAAAGTCGCTCTCGAAGATTGGGGCATACTTGAATATGTCGTACTCACCCTTGTGCAGTTGCCGCTGCAGTTTGCCCATGGTGGTGTTGAACAGGCCTGCTCCGGCGCCGCTCTGGGCCGTGTGATACGGTAGCAGAGACTCCCGGCTCATGGCTGGCTGTGATCACGACAAGCTGCTCTGGCGAGACGGGCCCCTGGGTCTTCCTTTCCTTGGCCTCCTTGGCAGAAGAGGGAGCCGCGGTCTCCTGTGTCACGCAGGCGGCTCCACGGCAGGTCCCCCAACCCCACCACACCCCACAGAGCCTCCCAGAGGCAGGAGTGGGGGTAAGGGTGTGGGTAATCGCCGTGAGGATGCTGCAGGGCGCCTGGACCCCAGGCTGAGTCTCTTCAAGTGTGTTGCAGAGGTATGGTAGGCCCCACTCAGCCTCACCTCGCTTCTGCTTCTGGCTTTTTGTCTCTGCGAGAGGCTGTGAAACTGCAGTCCTAGTGAAAGAAGTGACCGCTTTCTCAGCCTAAACCCCCTGTGCAGCCATATTTATCCAGGCTGTCCTTTGTGACCTGTCACTGTCTCATATGCCTTTGTCCCATCCCTCAGCCACCCCCTCCAGGCAGGGCCACCCCATTGCCCTGCATAGAGGACAGGTCCACCCTGCCAGGGACTCAGGCATGTACCAAAATAAAAATGTCTACAAATGGGAAAGTTTTGTCTGGTTCTCTTTTACCCTCCCCCAAATTCGGCAACTGGATGAAGCCTATAGGAATGTCAGAGGATGGGATGCACTTGAGGCATTCGAGCTCATGGTTTAATTGTATCGAACAATGTAGAACTGGCAGTCTCAGTCCTTAGTCTGTCCATTTATAAAATCTCAGTAAATGTTGATGGTGATTTTAATAATAACGTTAAAAATTGCTTCTCCAAGCCCATGCAGCGTTCTTCACGTATGCTCGTGAGAGTCCATTGAGTTTGGTACTGTTGCTACTGTTCCCAGCTCCCAGGTTAAAGAAACTGAGGTGCCATCTCTTAGATCTGATGGTAGCAGAGGCAGTATTTGAATGCAGGTCTACCTGATTCTAAATGTTGTTTAGAATCTTTGTTCTGAATGCTATAGTACTTAGCCTCACAAACAATGCTTGGGCCCACCAAAAGTATTCACACTGGACTGATTTAACTACCTTTACGAGAAGACCTGTTTTTAGAATTTGCATAATTCTATGTGTGTATATGTATTATGGAGAGAACCCAAGGCATCACATGGGCTGGTTTGGGGATTGAATTACCTGAGAGATCGCCTCAGATCCTCCCCACTTTCAGTTCAGTCACTTAGTCGTTTCCGACTCTTTGCGACCCCATGGACTGCAGCACGCCAGGCTTCCCTATCCATCACCAACTCCCAGAGCTTACTCAAACTCATGCCCATAGAGTCAATGATGCCATCCAACCATCTCATCCTCTGTCATCCCCTTATCCTCCTGCCTTCAATCTTTCCCAGCATCAGGGTCTTTTCCAGTGAGTCAGTTCTTCACATCAAGTGGCCAAAGTATTGAGTTTTCAGCTTCAACATCAGACCTTCCAATGAATATTCAGGACTGATTTCCTTGAGAATTGACCGGTTTGATCTCCTTGAAGGCCAAGGGACTCTCAAGAGTCTTTTCCACACCACAGGTCAAAAGCATCAATTCTTCAGCACTCAGCTTTCTTTATAGTCCAACTCTCATACCCATACATGACTACTGGAAAAACCATAGCTTTGACTAGACGGACCTTTTTAGGCAATGTCCCTGCTTTTTAACATACTGTCTAGCTTGGTCATAGCTTTTCTTCCAAGGAGCAAGTGTCTTTTAATTTCATGGCTGCAGTCCCCCTCTGCAGTGATATTGGAGCCCAAGAAAATAAAGCCTGTCACTGTTTCCATGGTTTCCCCATTTACTTGCCATGAACTGATGGGACCAGATGCCGTGACCTTAGTTATTTGAATGTTGAGTTTTAAGCCAGATTTTTCACTCTCCTCTTTCACTTTTATCAAGAGGCTCTTTAGTTCCTCTTCACTTTCTGCCATAAGAGTGGTGTTATCTGCATATCTGAGGTTATTGATATTTCTCCCAGCAATCTTGATTCCAGTCTGTGCTCCATCCAGCCCAGAATTTCACATGATGTACTCTGCATATAAGTCAATAAGCAGGGTGACAATATACAGCATAATGTACTTCTTTCCCGATTTGGAACCAGTCTGTTGTTCCATGTCCAATTCTAACTGTTGCTTCTTGACCTGCATACAGATTTCTCAGGAGGCAGGTACGGTGGTCTGGAATTCCCATCTCTTGAAAAATTTTCCACAGTTTGTTGTGATCTACACAGTTATGGGTTTTGGCGTAATCAATAAAGCAGAAGTAGGTGTTTTTCTGGAACTCTCTTGCTTTTTTGATGATCCAAAGGATGTTGGCAATTTGATCTCTGGTTCCTCTGCCTTTTCTAAATCCAACTTGAACATCAGGAAGTTCACGGTTCAAGTACTGTTGAAGCCTGGCTTGGAGAATTTTGAGCATTACTTTGCTAGCCTGTGAGATGAGTGCAATCGTGCAGGAATCTGAACATTCTTTGGCATTGCCCTTCTTCTTTATGCTTGTGCAAAGAGCTCCTGCATGGAAACCTACCTCTTCGCTCTCAGCACATGTCCTCCCATGGTGAATTGGGGGATGGGTAGACTGAAATGTAAGCTCCAGTTTCAAGAGTCTGCTAGGTGCCCTCCTGGAGGGTAATATCTCTCTACTGGGCAGAAATGGTTTGGAAGCCTTGACACCTACAGGGAACATGTACTATTAGACACTCTGTCTCACTGCCACTCTCACAGAGCTAATCACAGAATAAGTGATTTCTAAACTGTGACTTGAAAGTTCTGAGAAAGGACCCTGCTCCCATCTCTCTTATCCGAAGTTTGATACAATGCCTGAACTCCCACCTTAGGGAGTCATACCTTGAGGATAAGGGCTATCTTTCCATTAAAATACACACAGATGCCCATCAACAGATGATTGGATAAACAAAATGTAGTCTATCTATGCTGTGGAATACTATTCAGCCAAAGAAAGGAATGAAGTACTGATACATTTTATGACATGGATGAACGTTGAAAGAGACATGGATCTCTCAGTGAAAGAGATCACGTATTATAATGATTCTATTTCTACGAGATATCCAGGAAAGAGAAATCCATAGAGACAGATACTAGGTCAGCGGTTCCCTAGGGCTGGAAAGAGGGGAGAATGAGAAGTATTGGATATTTTTTGGGGGGTGATGAAAAGTTCTGGAGCTTGACAGTGGTGACGGTTACATGGTATTGTGAATGCCACTGAACTGTACACTTTAAAATTGCAGTTGTGAATTTCATGTGTATTTTACCACATACACACACACTTCTGCTCAGAAGCTTTATAGTTAAAAAACATAGCTTTCAGCTTTAGAAAGGTCACCTGTGTGATCTTGGGCACACTACTTAACTCTCCACTTCCTCATCTGTAAAATGGGGATAATAGTTGCCGTGAGGATTAAATGAGATAATGTAAAGTATTGAGTAGCATTTCTCAGTAAATGTCAGCTATTATTAACGTCAGTCTCAGCTGGCCCTTTAAGCCTCAGTGTGAATTCCTTCCTGACAGCAGGTTTCGGTAAGACAGAGAAGATTCTGTGTTTAGAGCCATGGTGAGAACTGAGAAGGATCCTCACTGGGCAAAGCTGGCCTCCTCGGAGGTTTTTCCTCTGGCAAATCCATGAAAACACTACTCCACTGAGAAACTGCTTGAACCCCACCAAAGAGTATGGGATGCAGAAGACAGGAAAAGCTTACTGCGAGTTTGGATTTCAGGTTTATTCAAAGCCTGTGGGAGAAATTAGGATAAAGATGGAAAACAGTTGGCATTTTAGCTTCTGGCAGAAAGTGGAAACTTTGATCCCAGAAACCCTGTCCTGGGCCAGACCCCTTATGGCTCTTATACTCGGAAGCAAGTGTCAGGCCAGATCTCAGGGAAAGACATGGGGACAGGATGAGGGCAAGAGACGGGGCAGGGTGGGCTCTCCATGCCTGGCCAGTGTGACATTACCACCCCTGCAGGTGACGGCCCAAGGAAACGGCCTTGTTGACCAGGCGTCTGACTCCAGCAGAGGTCCCATCCCAATTTATCCTCTCAGAACCCTCACCTCCCCTAGCTGCTGAGTGTGAAACAAGATGAACTAAGCAACTTGATGGTAAATACATATTAACCCTTTTTTTTTAAGTGGAAACATAAACTTGGTGACAGACAACAAAACTATTTTTAATGCATTTGTTCAAAGAACTTACAGTTCCACTGATGATTTACAGTGCGTTTCTCAGATCACTTTTTCTTGCAACAGCCGCCTCCCCCTTCCTTCCGCTCTAATTCATTGCTGTCCGTGGCAGCTTTAAAACTGTCTTGAGTTTCCTAACGGCTGATTGGTGGCACAAGCAGAAGGTTAATGCAAGGAAATTCTTCCTCCTCCAGCAAGATAAAGAAAACAGACTACCTCCTGAAAGAAACAGTGAATGGTACTTCCACCAGATGCTCTGTACAGATTAGGAGCTGCCCCTGAGATGTAGCTAAAACAGCAAAATTAGGATACCTGTGTCTCAGGTGATAGTTTAAAGAAAACAAACATGGGTTCAAAGAAGCAGGCTCCATCCACATGTATGAACAGTCAACAAAGTCAGGATCGCTCTGTAAAACGGCACTGATGACAGAGGAGCCAATTTTTATTGCCAGCCTGTGAGTGTCGGGTGTGTGCACAGGGCAAGAGCAAGGCACCGTGATTCTGTTGGAGACCTAAAGGAATCACATGCTCCAGAGATTCCAGAAAATTAGGTGGACTATTTCCTCTGAATTATCACACCTATCAGAAGACTCTTGAGAGTCCCTTGGACAGCAAAGAGATCCAACCAGTCCATTCTGAAGGAGATCAGCCCTGGGATTTCTTTGGAAGGAATGATGCTAAAGCTGAAACTCCAATACTTTGGCCACCTCATGCGAAGAGTTGACTCACTGGAAAAGACTGTGATGCTGAGAGGGATTGGGGGCAGGAGGAGAAGGGGACGACCCAGGATGAGATGGCTGGATGGCATCACGGACTCGATGGACGTGAGTCTGAGTGAACTTCAGGAGTTGGTGATGGACAGGGAGGCCTGGCGTGCTGCGATTCATGGGGTTGCAAAAAGTCGGACACGACTGAGTGACTGAACTGAACTAATCCTGTCTGAAATTATATTCTCTCTTCCTCCCCACCGTCCTTTTCCAAAATTTGAAATGCTTATTTGCAACAGTGAGACACATATTTGGACATTACAAGAAATGTAATTCGAGTGAAGCCTTCACAAAGAGTTCTACCACAGATTGTAAGGTTCAGGTTGAACAACAGGTGTACATTTTAGGCCTTTGAATATAGAGAAACAGGAAGTTCAGGTATTCAGATTTTATATAAAATTTCTATCCTAGTATCCAAAGTCTAAAGGATATACTTGCTGCTGTGTCCTAGTGTTTGTCAATGAGAGATTGAGCATTAAAAGCCAGAAATTGAGGAATAGGATTGAAAGTCAAAAAGCCCACCAAGTGGCACCCCAGAGAACAAAGAAGAACACTTGAAGAATAGTCAAAGCTCAAATCACCCCCTACATCACCGTCTCCAAAGGGGAGGGGAGAATGGTCAGAGCTCAAGGACCAACTGCTTTAAAAGAACAGAAACCAGCACCACACTGTAGTTCACCATGTCTTGGTTCCAATATTTATTATATTGACAAGTTAAGAATACTAGGATAAATAAGTAATATTTTCTCTTACAGAAAACTGTAATGATACTACTGAGTAGGATTAAACACTGAGGATTTCACAGAAACGTCAGAATTTAAACAGACAGTAGCCAGAGACCTCCTGGCCAGTGTGAGTCGACTTTCTCACAGCTATCAGTGCTCTGGGCCAGATTTCCACAAACATCTGCATGACAGGAACGATGCCATTAACATCTAATAACGCTAAAGCCTAGCATCACCTGGCTTAAAATGCGCGTCCACTGAATGTGGTTTTCAGTTGCAAGAACAGGAAAAGTGGAATATTCTTTGGCTCTTCCCGCCTAGAAAAAAATTCCTGACCTAAGTCACTGAGCAGAGACTCCTAAGCCTTTGGAAGCTGGACTCGTGTTTCTGCTTTCTTCCTGTGACCTTATAACTGAGTTTGCAATAGAGGGCCCGCATTAATGCCTGAGAGCCAAGCGGAAGAGGTCTTTTCTGTTGGCACAAAACTGCACTCAGCACTGCCCGGCCCAGTTCTCTCCTGCCAGAGCTGGCAAGCCCTTCTGGCCACCTGAACACTTAGCAAGACACTGCACGTGGCGACAGCCCCCCAGACTCTCAGAAACCAGGTCTGAGCTAAGTCACGAAAAAGTCACAGCGGTGTCGTGTGGCACAAACATCAGTAGAGCACAACGCCTAGTTTTGAAACGAACGCCTTGCACACAGCAACTCCTGTACAGAACAGCGTATTTGCTAGAAAGCACAACCCTGGCCATTGCACAACTTCACGAGATGCCATTCTCACTCCATGTCCCCTACAAGTGACAGTGGCGGCAGCAGCGGAGGAGGTGGCCCCACCCCACCCACCCAAGGTTACAGACACTTCTGCATGGATCCTAATGGTGGAGTCCTGAATTTTGCAGAATCCAGATGCGAGGGAGGCAGGACCCTAACTGGGGGTCATCTGGAGAATCCAAGGATGGCCGGGATGTTAAGGCTTAAATCCTGGAGTGGAGGCAAAAGATGCCCTTGCCCCGGTCCAAAGTCCACTCTGGAGTAGAGTGGAAAGGCCCGGCTGAGTCACGGAGGGCACTCCCACCTTGATGGTTCTTGCCTGCTGGGATTCAAGAGGTGCATAGGAAGTCAGATCTCCAATGGCTTCAGGGTTTCGGATGTTAAAGGAGGATTCGATGAGGACTCCCCAGTTGCCCCATACCACGGCTGCTTAGCTCTGCAATGTTCCCTCCTTTATCTGTTGGATAAAAAGGTTCCTCTCATCTTCCGGAGTCCGCCCGTTCTGAGCCCGAACAATACACGTGGGCCGGTGCAGGTTGAGCATATATATCAAATGCTGCTTCTCATTCTTGAGCTCCTCAATTTGTGCCTTCAGCTCAGCATT
Organism: Ovis canadensis; assembly: GCF_042477335.2. Taxonomy (NCBI): domain Eukaryota; kingdom Metazoa; phylum Chordata; class Mammalia; order Artiodactyla; family Bovidae; genus Ovis; species Ovis canadensis. The sequence continues at coordinate 81,839,500 of NC_091256.1, forward strand.
CACGCTCTCCAGTTTCTCCGACTCCTGGGGCACAAGCAACAGAGGTATTAGGAAAGGAGCCAAGGGAACTTCCCTGGTGGTCCAGCGGTTAGGACTCTGCTTCCACTGCTGGGGCCCGGGTTCGATCCCTAGTTGGGGAACAAAAGTCCCACAAGCTGCCTGGTGCAGCCAAAAAATAAACAAGGAAAGGAACCAAGGTCCAGTGAGGAAGGGGTGGCCTGCTGGTGGCCCCTGGATGGCAGGGGCAAGGGCTGGAACACATCGGGGCTCATCAAGTAGGGAATGGCCTGCAGGGGAATGCCGTTGGCGCCCTGTTATGAAGCCCCACAAAGCTGGGAGAGCAGCATTAGGTTTGAAAGAGTCCAGAGCTTGGAGAAGCCTTTGAACTCAGAGCTCCTTCAGAGATATCCTTTCCACTCAAGGTGGAGGCAGGTTGTGATCCTCACAGAAATGGAACAGCAGTAGAACCAACCGCAGAGGCCTCCCTTCTAAGAATCAAATAGCCCATAGGCAGGTCGTCTGGACCTGAAAGGACCTTGGGGGCTGGAAAGAAATCCAGACTCAATGGTATTTATAGTCTTATACGTTTATAGTCTGATTTCACTGAGAAGCTCATCTCCACAGAAAGAATGTACGTAGAAATAAACAAAATGTCTTAATTTTCATTGACCCCCCCTGATGCAACCTGTGGAACCTGAGACATGTGGAACCCAAGTGAAGACTCTGCCCTGGCCTGTCCTCACTTGGGGAAGGGGACACGGCCACTGCAAGGACTGCACCAGAGCCCCGCTCCACCTGCCCGGAGACACCCCTCCCACGGGTGTTTTTCCCTTCCGGAAGGGGAGCCTGTTGAACACAGCTGGGAGAACAGACTCTCAGCTGCGCCAAGGAGAAGGGCTGCAGAGTTAAGAACCAGATAAGAATGCAAAGAAATGTAACCTCTGCCTGCGGGGCAAGGAGATAACTTGTTTGAAGAGGTTAATTAAAGGCTTTTCACAGTGAGCCAAATGAAAGCTGGCAGCTTCCTTTTCTCAGGAAAATGGGCGAGCGAAGCCCCTTGAACTGGACGGACATATCCGACAGCTTGGAAGTGTCTGGACATGTGTGGACTGACTGAGGATGAGTGCGGGCATCAGATGATCCTGTCATTTTCAATTCACACACCTGCATCTTATACATCCAGAGACATTTATCTTACTAACAGCTTTACTACTTCCTTGTTCTGCAATTGGCATTTCTGCCACCAGCTACCAGGTCCTTCCTGGGAGAGCACTTCTGGGTGGAGTCTTTCAAACTCCTCTCCACATGGGACTGTGAGGTCCGAGGGGCCGGGTGTGAGAGAGGAGACAGGAAGGGTAGGGCGTGAGGTCAAAGGGGCCAGGTGAGAGTGACGGGAGGGGCGAGGCAAACAGGCACTCACTTTCTGCAGGCACTCTGTCTTCTCCTTCTTCTTGTTTCGGCACTTGGCGGCTGCAATCTTATTTCTTTCCCGTCGCCTCTTTTTCCTTTCATCTTCTTCAGGGGCTACCTGTAAAATTCAAGAGGCACAAGCTTAAAGGGAAGCCAGAAATTCAACCCACCTCAAATACACTGCCTTTTATTTCCAGCTAAAACTGACAAACCAGGACAGCCTTGAAGAATCTAGAAGTAAAGCTCTAGACTTTTGCACGAAACCTTAACACACCTGCACATACTCACACATGCATGCGCACACACACACTCACACTTAAGAATGAATAACGGAAATCAAAGAACTGTTAAAACTATATTGGCAATACTGGTAAACTAAAATTTTACCTTTAAAAAGCATTTATTTGGATTTTAAAATAGGGGTTTGATACTCAAAGTGATAACTACTGGTAATAACTGTAATCAACTAGAGCAAGAAACAGATTTTGTTCAGTAAGTATGGCCTTTCCTCTAGAATGACCTCAGGAGCATCACCTCGCCACTCACTCCCCTGCCTCTCTTATTCATATTCTATCCATTGCCATCATCACCTGGAGCATCATCATAGCACCTCCTTCCTAAATTCAGAGGAAGCCCACGCAACTCCTAGAGAACAGGAACCCAAGCCTATTCCTCAATCAAAGAGGCATCATCAGCCCATGGCTTGGTGCCACCTGTGGGTGGAGAACTAGAACCATCCATTGACTCATCCAACAAGTATTGATGATATTGATCTCTCCCTCTGAGCCCCACCCTGAGTCAGCCCTGGGATCCTCGGAGATCCGGCCTGGGTCTGGCTTTAGGATCTGGTCATCCATGGACGATCACTCTGACTTTATCTGAGGACTGATGGGGAATCAGCAAGTCCAGTTGCTGGACTGACTCAGAGACTGGAGTCCAGCTGGAGTGAACTCACACAGGGCAGAGTGGGTGACGGTTTAGGCCACTAATGTCAGGCCTCCATGTCACTTGTCACTGCTCCAGACAGCTGGAAAGGGCATGGGAGCCCCACCTCAAACGGAAGAGATCTTGGACCACCATGATCACCTCATATCTGACTCTGGGTTAGATGACACTGACTTAGCTTAGGCTGAGATGAAGGCTTCAGAACATAGGGAAACCAAGCCCAAGGGGGAAACACAATGAGAGGCACTTCTACCCTTTATGTCTTAGATCCTAGAACCACAGGCAGATGCTGGGTTTAGACTAAACTGCCTGTGAATCTCAGCTCCACCACCTATCAGGTATGAGCCCTTGTGCAAATTATTACGCTCTTCTGAGTTTCAGTTTCCTCACTTGTAAAATGGGATCAATCATCTTACCTACCTCATAGGGTTGTGATGAGGGTCAAATTAATGTCAATAAAGTCCCCTGCATAAGGTTTAACTTATGGTCAGTGGTATGGAAGGCTTCAGTTATCATCAGTAACTTCATCACAGATTTCTTCATCAAGAAATCAGCAACTCTAGTGTTTCCTTTGCAACTAGCTCTGCAGATATTTTTGTAGAGGAAGGATTCAAAGTTTTCTCATAAGAGGAAGTACTTGAAAGTAGAGCAAATCTCAAGAGTCACACACTGTCAGGCACGGAGAAGCCTTTCTAAGGGCCATGTAGTTCAACCCCTTCACTTTTTAAAAAGAATGTATTTATTAATTTATTTTTGGATGTGCTGGGTCTTTGTTGCTGCAGGTGGGCTTTCTCTAGTTGCAGAGAGCAGGGGTTACTGTTTGTTGCAGTGTGTAGGCTACTCTTGTTGCAGAGCAGGGGCTCCAGGCACTCAGCTTACGAGTCTAGTTGCTCCACGACATGTGGGATCCTCCCAGGCCAGGGATCGAACTCGTGTCCCCTGCATTGGCAGGTGACTTCCTAACCACTAGACCACCAGGCAAGTCCCAATCCCCTCATTTTATGGACATGGAACTAAGGCAAAGAGTGGCCAAGAGTATTGTGCTCAAGGAGGACCAGGAGTCACCAGCTCATGGCGACCAGACTAGCAGGCTGCAAAACCGGATGTAAACCCAGGCGTGTGTCTCCTTATCCCACACCCTCTCTGGGTCACAGCTGTCTCGTCACCCCAGGCTGCCTTCGCAGAGGGGGCCGAGACCTGGGGAGGAGGCTCGCACTGCCCAGACACAAAGGATGCCCACAGGGTTGTGAATTACAGTCACCACTAAGGAGACCAGACCACTCAATTAGACCATTAGGTGCATCCTCTTCCCTATAGAAAAGTCTACTTGTTAAACTGATCAAAGATCAGAAGATCACTGGATGAACACAGAAGCAGAGTGGATGAGTGGCTTTAAGGAATGTTTCCATGAAGCAAGAGGCCTGCTTCTTCCTCAGAAGAGCCCTCCACACATCCTTCTGAAATGCTTTCCTTCTTTCCATGGGCCCCACTACTTCCAGGCTATCCTGTTATCTCAAGGTATTTTTCTAAATTAATTTTTTGTTGGAGTATAGCTGCTTCTGTTATTTCAAGATATTTAATTAGAAAAAAATTGTTTTTAAATTTTTTCCTTGAGGGTCCCATGTTTCACCGTACACTGTCCAATGTTGGACTGGGCACCAATGACTTCCTCTGACGTTAATTAGGGTACAGCCAATGTCCCTAATGATGTCTTATGAATACAGCATCATATAGCATCATCCTGCCTACCATTCACTGGATGCTAACTCTCAGCCAGGCCCTCTGTTAGACTCTTAACAAATGCCATCTTATTTAACCCCTTGGATCATTTCTACAGAGAACATTATTACCCCTTCCACCCTCCTTTTTAGAATCATAAAAGACCCCCCCTCCCCAACTTCCTTTTGAGCTCAGTTCTTTTCTGGCTAGGTCTACTACCTCTCGCCCAAAGGCAGTGATCACGCCAGATAAGTGAGTCAGAAACACTCCCATCTTGCATACAGGAAGGCAAGGCCAACAGAGCAGTGGAGAACCCAGCTCTGAAGTCCTTGAGAGCCCCCCAGCATCGCCAGCAACCACCTCTCAAACTTCTCAGCATGCCTATTACTCCAGGCATCTTATAAAAGGTTGCCAAGTGGAGAACTGCACAGGTGCCAGAGACAGAAGTGAACGTTGGTCAGAATCTGTACCAAGGCAGTGAGCATAGCTGGCTGGTCCTTGCTCCGCAGTCTGGGTTCTTACGGTGTTGAAAACCATCACCGCACTCTGCTTCTTCAGAACTACTGGGCACAGAAGGTAATCTCGTACGGATTCATGGCTTTCCATACCCTCCACACTCTGGTGGCTTCCAACACTATCTCTATCCCTGACTCTCCTCTAAACTCCAGACCCAATATCCAACCGTGACCCCCTGCCTACAGCATGCCTGGCACAGGCGAGCTGTGCAACAAGTAAGCACAGGAAGAACGGCCGCCGCTGGGAGGACCCACCTCGGCTTTGGTGACTGACATCTCGAGGGGCCTGCCGCTGACGGTGACGGAGTCCAGCGCCGAGGACATCCGGTGGCAGAGGTGCTTGTTCTGGATGGCGAACCTCAGCTCTTCCTTGACAAAGGGTGTCAGGTTAGCAAAATCCTCAAACACCAGTGACCCAGGAGGGGACAGGCAGGGGACGATGGCAGAGGCACTGACTTCCGAGGCAGAGACCTGGCCTGGGTGTTGAAGCATCATTTTGCTGAAAAGACACATGGAAACCCAAACTACTTCAGGGATCTGGGGGCTCAGGATCAAGTCCCCCCACTCTCACCCCCGCACCTGAGACCTCCAATACCCAAGTCCCACCTCCCCACCTCCAGAGGAAGATCCCATCAGCCCTCGGGCTTCTGCTTTGTTTTCATTTTGTGCCATCCTGTCTTAAGTAAAACAGGTTCTTAAAAAACCCAGCTCAGTGATGTGGATAAAATGCTTGGTTGAAGTTTATAAAGGGTGGTGTTTCAGGCTATTCTGAATTCACAGGAGCTATTAGCGTTGGCTGGTGTGCATATATGCAAATATAGCCTCAAACAGTCCTGAAAGAGGAAGAGCATTAAAAAAAAAAATCAGAGACTCTTATGTAACCCCATCTGCAGTCTCTTTTATAAAAGAAACTCGGAGGGTATCTGAAACCAAGTAGAATCTATCTGTGAGTGGTAAGTAAAAGCAAGGAGTGGGGACCCTTGAGTTTAGGAAATCTATCTTGGAAGCCTCTCCCTTGGGAAGTCGGATCTGAGTCAGTCAGAGTAAGGACAGTCACGGTCGCAGGTGGGTTTCTTCACCCTAGTTTAAGAGGAACTGGGTGTGGGAATTCAGGTCACCCCTCAAGGTTAAGGTTGGTGAAGCAAAAGACCTCAGAGTAAAGAAAAGTGAGGCGTGCAGAATGTGGATTTTTTTTTTGAGGAAGTATTCACCCCTGTGATGGTTGGAGGGGCGTGGACTGGGGACACAGGAGGCTGGGACTGGACCTGGCATTAGGGAGAGGTGTGAGACCTGAGCTCAGCCTCCATCTGACAATCATCAGGGAGCTCCTGCCGCACCAGCGCAGAGTCCCGCTGTGGATCTTTCCAGAACCTGACCCTGGCTCTGGCTGCTCCCAATGCCTGCCGATCGCTGGAGACCATCTGATTGAATACATGGAATTGGTGAGAGGCGGTCAAATCAAATGGCCTCTGAGGTCCCATCTATCTCCATCATTCTACAGCCCAGGGAACCCCAAGGGAAAAGGTGCGGGGAGTGGGCAGAAATAATAATGGTTCCACGGTTCCAGTTTGGAACAGCCCTCTGTAAATCTCTCCCTGCCCTATACTCCCTCCAGGAGTGGCCAAGCCCCTCATCCCTGCAGTCACTTCTCCAGGGGCAATGAATGTGCGAACTGTCAGGGTGGGCGGTCCTCTTGGAGTACCCCTCTCTGTGTGGGAAGCTGCGGTCAGTAGCTACATCCCACCAGATGAGAAGCCCTTTGGCAAGCTGCTAATGTTTCACAAGTGCCTCCCTCATACCAGAAACCTCACTTCACCTTCATGAGAATGCACTTAGGTCCCAGTCCCACTGCAGAGATGAGGTGACTAACATTTAGACAAGCTAAATAATTTGGCCAAAGTCACAGAGCTAGTAGGCGGCAGCGTCAGGATTTAGAATGAAGTCTGACTCCGAGACTCATGCCCCCACTTTACAGAATATAGAATATGATTCTCTACGTTACAAAAGCAAATCAAAAGCCAGAGCACAGTTTTCTTGGTGGTTAGGAGCAGGTGTGGGGAGGGGGTGAGGGCCCTGGAGCTGAAGGGACAGAGAAGGAGACGAAACAAAGGGCTATGGAAAGCTTGAGATGAGTTGCTGAGCTTTCTCTGCCTGGGTGCACACCCGGGCTGCCCCCACATTCAGGGAGTATGTGTTAGGGCATCTTTTATCCACAAAATTCCCAGACTGGGGTCAGAATGTCAAGACTAGAGGCCCATTTCCTCCTCTGTCATCATCATACCTCCCAGAGCCTTCTCTCTCCCCTGCGAGAAAGAAGGCTAATAACAATCACCCTATTTTCCCAGAGAATTGGGCAAGGCATTGACGAAAGAATGCCTGAATATGCCCTGGAAAAACATAATGCAACTAGGAAATATGTTATTACCGGGCCTCCCAGGGATCTTGCCAGCCCAGGGCTGACTCTGAGGGGGTCCAGGTAGACGGGTGGCTCGTCACTCTCTCTGATCTCAAACACTTAATGAATAGAACGCTCTGACCTCTACATCCCCCAGTGGATCCAAGATCCACTGATGGAGGCAAGAATTCCAGGTCAACAAACACCACCTTTGCCGACTATTCAAAGAAACCCAGGAAATGTATGAATTGACTAATTCTCTCCCCAAAGCCATATGTCATGAATCAGAACTGATGCTTACCTATCAATTTAATCCCATAATCTTAGGATGTTGGGAGGAGACTTTTCTGGCAGGTGTTAAACTCTCTGAGAAGCCAGCTTTCCAAAGCCAGAAAGACTTAAGAGCCTCCCAGGCATTTGTGTTTTCCCTACCTTTCCAACTTTATTAAAAGCCCTATAGTTCAGGAATGGAATTCAGAGCTACCACTGGGCTGGCCTTTGTCTGGAGGACTGCACAGCGCGCACGGAGGCAGTTTGAATTCCACTGCAGTTGAGTGTAGTTCCATTTCACCTCCCAAGTTTATTAATGAGCTTTCAGGGCTTGGCATCTGCTCTTTGGGATTTTTTTCTCCCCTTCTTAGTGTAAAGTCAGCAGTCCTGATAAAAGAAATGGAAGAATGCCAGTGGCATGCAATGCTTTTATGAAAAGCATCGGGTGGGCTTACTTGAAGATGCAGACTGGTTGTGAAAATGTTTAAAAGCTTTTCAGAAAGTAAAGCAATGGTATCTGTAGAGATTTGGGCTATTCCTGCACTCGGCTCATCTTCAGTTTCTTGAGATACTTTCTTTCAGCGTCCTATCTTTTGCCTTTTCATACTGTTCACGGGGTTCTCAAGGCGAGAATATTGACGTGGTTTGCCATTCCCTTCTCCAGTGGACCACGTTTTGTCAGAACTCTCCACCATGACCTGTCCGTCTTGGGTGGCCCTGATGCTGGGAAAGATTGAAGGTGGGAGGAGAAGGGGACGACAGAGGATGAGATGGTTGGATGGCATCACCGACATGAGTTTGAGTAAACTCTGAGAGTTGGTGATGGACAGGGAAGCCTGGCGTGCTGCAGTCCATGGGGGTCACAAAGAGTTGGACACGACTGAGCGACTGACCTGAACTGAGATACTTTCTCGTTATTTGTTGCCTCGTTCTCTTAAAAGTGTGATAAGCCTAGACTCAAGGCTGTGTCCCTGAGAAGAAAAATGAAGGTAAAGCTTCGGTTTTTCAGAAAGTTGAGACCCTTGACTATCTCCATTTGGAGAAAAACATTTCAGAGGATTTTCTGAGCTGACTTTCTATATTGATCTTAAAATTGTCCAGACTTGTTACAAAGAACCTGCATTTGGCTTCTGCATCATTATCTCTAGTCAAAAATCGTGTCATATCATCAGTAGTTTCATCATTTTCAAGAAAGTGAAACTTTACTCATCTATGTCTCTAACTGGAAATCCAGCTCCCAGATTTTATTTCCTAGTAGCTGCTACTACATTGAATTTTCACTTTTAATTTTCATCTTTTTTCCACTAAGCACTACTTGTAAAACATAGTAGAGAGCCAGTTCTTTCACTGACTTCCGATCTTGGTCTTTCTCCTAGCCCACTGGAGGTAGGTTCACAGACACTCCAGTTGTAGGTGGAAGACTAGGCATCAGGACAGAGACGATGCTTGCAGGCCTACCTACTACCACTCACGCGCTGCGCTCTCAGGGATATGCTTCCTGGGCCTCAGTCACCTTGTCTGTAAAAGAGAGACCAGTACTGCCTGCCCCAGTCCCTTCACAGGGCTGTCAGGAAGATCAAACACAAAGGTGGATTTACACACATCCTGGAAAGCCATTGTTACTGTGATGTGATCCACTTTCCCTCATTTCAGGGGGGTGGGGGTGGGGGCTCATAAAGTTCCTGTTAATGAAATTAGGTCCTATTAATCAGAAGTTAACCGGAGCCCTCAAGACACTCAGCTCAGTCACAGCTTCTTTCGCACTCTGATTGACCTCAGGGCTCTTGACAGATCATTTCCACCCCACTCTTTGCTGGCACCAGCTCGTCTCCACTGGTCTTAAGTACTTGAGAAATAGCCAGCTCTCACACATGAAGCCATTTCTGGTTTCTGTGGTGTCCTGGCTGCATACTTCCTCCTTCCCGGGCCGAGTAACACTTGGAACCACGGACCCTGTCCCCTGCCCAGCCCAACTGAAAAAGGAGGAAATCATGAGCTCTGTACAATGGGATAGAACACCCAAAACCAGAGTCATTTAGGTCAGATCTTCATTTTGCAACTGAGTAAAATGGGGTCCAGAAAGGTAAAGTGACTTGCCCAAGGTCACCATAAAGTTGGTGAATGGCCCAGCCCAGGCCAAGCTGTTGACCACACACCTGCTGTTCATTTTGCTCCATTCCCAAGAAGGCAAACAGAGAAGCGAGCCAATGGCCAGGTAGATGAATGGTCAACAGTCCAGGGAGCCTGTGCCCACCAGAGAGGAGGCTTTGATAGGATTAAAACAGGGAAGGAGTGTGGGGGGGGGGGGGAGGAAAGAATAATGGAGGGAAAAGACCAAGGGGAGAGAGAGAATGGTGGGGTTAAGACAAGAAGAATCCAGAGGCTGCCACAGGTGCTGGGTGCTGTATTTTATTTTCACCCTGCGCCTGGAGTGCTTCCTGCAGCACTGTCTCTGAAATTATTTAGACAGTAACAACTGCAACCCACCCTGGTCTTCATTCAGATAATCCTTACAGCAACAGCTTACCTGTTGCAGTGTTATTCTACAACAAATAGGAACTGCCAAACAAGGGGACAGTCATACCAATTTCTCCTTCATTCAAACTGAAAGACTGGGAGGCCCCCAAACATATGCGACTGTCACCCACACTGAAATAGATGCATTCAGAGGGCACCCACATTTTCTAGTGCCCAATTTATTTTTTTTTCTGGCTCTATTAAGGGGTGAGCAGCTCCTTCATAGGAAAGGCAGCCTACTGTGATTTAGTAATTAAATTAGGGGAAAGGAAACGGTTAGAAGGAAAGGAAGTAATTTGATGAGATGAAAATGGCGGGGCGGGGGGGGGGGCGGTGGGAGCAGAGAAGGAGAACCATCCACTGGAAAGCACCTTGGGAAGGGAAGAGATGCCCCGTACAGAAGTCCCTTTCCCCTCACTGCCTCAGAGGTCGGCCAGCGACATCCAAGCCCCCTCATTCAAGTCCCCTCCTAGGTCGCTTTTCTTTTAGTTAACACCACTCTAGAATCTGAAAACCTTTGTCCAGAAAGGACCGTAATGGTTATCCGGTCCAACCAGCGTCTTGTGCTTGCAAACAGGCGGAGCGGCCAGGGATGCTGAGGCTCCAAGCCACTAAGGGCAGTGAAAGTTTCAGGGTGCCGGCTCCCTGGATCACAGATCCTGTCGCTCAAAGATCTCAACTGGCTTCGCACTCTCGCTCCTCCCCCCCCCACCCCCCGCCACAACGGTGGGTCTCTCAGGATGAAAAGCAGAGAAATCCGCGAGCCGCCCGCCAGAGGAAGAGCCCAGAACTGGAGTCACAGGTACGAGAGAAAAGCGTGTGAGAAACTTGGGACAAGTAGTCTCCGGCACCTGTCCCCGGTGCTCTCTCTCCGCCTTCTGCCCCAGGGCAGCGATAGGAGCGCGCGCCACGGCTTAAAACTTTTCCTAACTTTAGCCTCCGGCTACCCGCGCAGTCCTGCCGCCCCGCGCTCCGGGGTGGGCAGGGCGACCCCCAGCGGCCGCGCCCGCGACCCCGGCTCTCCCATTCCTTCCCCATTCATTCCGTTCCGCCCCTGCGGCAGCCGCTCCGCGAGCCCCGGCCTCCGTGCGTCTCGGGAAAGCTGGGCTCGGGAGTAGCAAGTGCCGGCGCACCGAGCCAGGGATGGAGCCGGCTGGCGAGCCTGATTGGCTCGGCCACTGAGTACTCACCGATCTGAGCACCTCGATCGCCCCCGGGGAGTAAGTAAACGAGAGGGCGGCGAGGAGCTGTGCTCCGACGCCAGCGGACGACCTCTCAGTTGCCAGGAACGTTTCGCGCCCCAAATCAAAAGAGAAAGTTCTTTGCGAGAAAGTTTCTAAAGCGCGGAAGAGCAGCGGTGGTTGGGAGAGAGATTCAGCCAGAGTTCTTTCCAAGCTGGAGGCTGCGGGGCAAGTGCCGGGGGAGTGGGCGCGGGGGTCGGGGACTGGTTACTAGATGGGCGCAAAGATAAAGCAAGCCACCCTCGCCGCGCTCACCTCCTGTATCCACTCGGGGCGGCCAGGGTCCGGAGGGCGGGCAGGGTCGGGGTGGGGTCGGGCTGGCTGGCTGGCTGCGGGGTCGGATGGCGAGCACAGAGGGGCTCACGACCGGCGCGCGGGCTGGCGGGTCCGCTGGGACGGCGGCGCAGGGTGAGCGCTGTGCGGTGCGCGCCTCTCTGCGTGCGACTGTGGCTGGCAGCGCGTTGCATCACCCGTTTTATAGCCCTCGGGCTGGCGGCGCGCCCAATACTCTGGGTTACCAATCCCAGGCTGACGTAATGCTATTAATAGCTTCCCCGGCGAACCAGCAGAACTAGGCTGGGCCGGAGGACGGGAGGGGTGAGCGGGGGGCGGGGGGCGGGGGGGAGGGGCCAACGAGGAGGAGGGGAGAAGGGGCACCGGTGATGCAAGCTCGGGGAGGAGCCGGCCGCGGCGAGTTCTCCTGGGACGCACGCACCCGCCCGCCCTCTCGCTCCATATCAGGACCGGAGCCGCCCGGGCTGGCCGCCAGATGTGCGTACTCCAGGCATGAGCCAATGGTGCCCAAGCCAGCGGCATGACTCCACCGCGCTGGCATCTCTCCCTCCGCTAGGCTGGGGAGGTGGGGGGTGGGGGGGCGGTGAGGTTGGAGAGGTGGGTCCTGGACGCTGCCCAGACTAGGTGAGACTGGGAAGCTAGAAACGACCTTTCTCTAAAATGCGTGGTCATTTTCTGGAGCTTCGGGAAAGTACACCCACCCTCCTCTTCCGCTTCCCTGTCGAAAGCCTCCTTTTCAAGTAGGGGACGGGGTACGAAGAGGAGTGTCATTTCCCCAGTGTGGAAGAAGAGCTCAGAGGCACCCTACGGTGAATCCACACCGTTACCGCCGGGGGTGACCTCTGCGGCCGGGACCGTGAGAAGACTTGTCAGCGATCGGCGGGCACGGTGCGCCCACGCCCGGGGCTCGCGCACACCCCACGTGGGCGCACACGCGGAACCGCCTCCCGGCGGCTTGGGAACCCGACGCTGAGGCCAGGGCGAGCGGCAGGGAGATAATTTTTTTTTTTAACAGCCACAAAGCGTTTGAAATTGACAGTGAAACGAACAAGCCAGTGAAAAGATGAGCGACCTGGAAAAATCAGAGTCAACTCAGAGAAGGGCTAAAAGTAAGGTTGAAGCCTAGAGACTAGAAGGAGAAGTAAAGAGAAGGTGCTTTGGTCTCCGCGGGCAGGGCGGGGGTCGCCCGGCTTTCTGGCAATGTTGCTGGAAAATACACCTTCGGCTTTCGCGTGTTTTACTGCGCCCAGAGAGGATCGCGCGGGGACGGGACCGCCGGGGCTGGAGACGCATTAACCGCATAGCAAATTAGGCCCCGTAGCAGAAATCCTTTTCTCCCTAAAGTCAGGGCGGGGGGCGGGATCTCGCGGCCCAGACTCGAGCCGAGTCTTCATTAGAACTGGATCTGAATCTTAAAATCGAGCTTCCAGTTCTGATTCCCCGAGCCCAGCTGTCTAGGACCAGAGACCTTCTCAACCGCTCATGGACGAATGTGGGTGGACGCGACTGTGGCCAGCTCTGGTTGGCACCTGTGGGAGAGGGAGACCCGCGCGCCCGTGGGGTTGAGGGGTACCTGCTTCCACCTGCCTTTAGACAGAGAGACGGTCCAGGGTTCTAGTGTGGCAATTTGGGCTAGGAACTAAAAGGCTCTGGGAGCCCAGATCTCTCCCACAGCCCCGCCCCACTCGGCTGTTAACAGCCGTCAAGGAAGGGCCTCTCTGTGTCTGTCTCCCTCCCTTACACACACAGTCCCGCACCCTCGAGGGCTCGGCCCGTCTCCCCGGCCTCTCCGATTGCCCAGCGGCCTGGGATAGATACCCTCAGAGCTATAGGTAAAGGTGAGTCCCCAGCACCCTGATTCCCCTCCCCAGAACCCGAGCCTCATCGGGACACACACCCGCCCCACAAGCTTCGGGGCCCAGGACCCCGCGGAGAGCGGCCTTGGAAGTCATCCCGCACCCAACTCCCACCCCACCCTCGCCCCCGGCCCGTCGGGTAGCCTGGAGGTCCTACGCAGGGTCCTAGAGGATGCCGCCGAGGACCTCAGCGAATCTCCAGCGAAGTCGCGCGGGAAGCGTGGGGCCGTTGTTTTTGCTTTACTTTTCACCCTGGTAACGGACTTCCGGGCCCCACCTCCACGTCCCCACACCTCCACCCCTCTTCACCCGCCCTCCTGCCCACGCACCGGCAGGTAGACCCGGGGCAGCCAGGTAAACCCCGGGCGTGTCCTAACAACCCGTAGAACACCGCGAGAGCAGGAGGAAGGGCGTTTGCAAATTTGCATGGAAGTTATTTGAGCGTCTCTACATATCTTTTCTAGCTGCTCGTCCACTGCCCTCGAGTAAACGCCACCCTTATAAAGCGAAACAAGGAGATGGGGGAGAACACGTGAAGGCTACCCGCTCCCCCCCGTCCCCCACCACTAGTTTTTTTTTTTTCCCCTTTGTGAAATGCCTACAGGAATCTTTAACCGGTTTACATTTTAAACTAGGAATCCATTAATACACCCAAGCCAGATTTGTGGAGGTTTATGTCCTGTCGTTAAAAGGAAATTCAGCTTGGAGCATAGGTAAGCAAACAGCCAGACCAGCCTCCGCAAAAACAATACCACAGAAGGGTAATTAAGCCAGAGAAATCCACAACCCCTGGTCGGTTTATTTTTTATTACCATGGAACCTCCCGCTTCCCTCGTTAGCCTGCTTCATTCTAATAAGTCTTGGTTCTGAATACCCAAGTCACACCTGGGTAGAAACGCTGTCAGCTGTTCGCAGAAGTCTGAGCGTCGCCCTCCCACGGAAACTTGAAAAGCGATAAGAATCTTGACAGAGAAGTCAGTCCACCCCCTTGTGAATGAAGCTCTTATCCAAGGAAAACAAAAACGACTGCTGCGTGCCTCCCTGCCCCCAGCCCCCAGGAGGACTGTGAAACCTGCCTGGTCGGAGAGAGACACCGGGAAAGAGCCGGAGAAGGGGACAGCCCCAGGTTGTGTGCCCCGGTGGGGTGATCGATCCCTGAGTTCGGTGCGTCCTCAATTCACCCTAACTTTGAACCCCAACCCGTGTATCATCTAGGGGAGGGGCAGGAGAGGATTCCCAGACCACAGAGCCTCTCTGCACAAGGCAAAGAATGCCTGTCCCCTCCCTGAGAAGGAAGCCTGGGTAGAGTTATTTCAGGGGTTAATCCTCAATGAAAGAGGGTTAAGCAGAGACTTGAATACTGCTGAGGTTTTACGCTGGAGAAAATGCCTGGGGAATCCACATTCAGAACCAGCCCCAGTATGTTTTGCTGAGTGAGATAAGAATTGGAAACTTCATGTTGGGGCAAGTGCAAAAGGAAAGGGAAAAAGTTAAAAGGGGAGGGGATGGAACTAGGCAGCTAAAAACAGCCCACTGTGGCAACCGAATCTAAACATCAAAACATTTGCAGGGAGCCAAAAGAGAGGGGGGAATAAAAGTTCAAGAGATATTTAAAGGTTTTAGCCCTTTCTTTAGTCCAGGGAATAGTCCCTTCCCACTCCTTCCCCCACCCTCCATTATTCTTCTTCAAACCTCCGGATTATATCTGCTCGCAGCTCTAGAGAGCCAAGTGAAACGCCAGGGAAAGAGCACTTGGAGCCCGCTCCTGCTGGCCCAGCCGACTTCTGCACCTCAGGAAGGGAATTCTGTTCTTCTCTCTTCTGCTTTCCAAAAACCCACACTTTTTATCAAGTGGATTTGCATGGGGGATTACTAATATGAGTCTTCTCCCTCAGGAAACACGAGGAGGCAGCATATCGAGGACTCTGAAATGTGGCAGGTGGCGCTTTGATTCGGGATTCAGCCTATCTTGTGACATTCTTCAGCTGTGTCATCTTGGATAAGTCATTTCACTCTCTGCCTAAGTTTCCTCAGCTGAAAAATGGCCCTCATATTGGCATTTAACATGTAAGGATTCCCTGAGGATGGGACACACAGCCAGTCTTCAGTAGGGGTATCATTAATTACCAATCAAGGGAGGCATTCTGGGGAAACCCGAGTCCCAGAGCCCATTCTGTCTCCCTGTGGTACTCAATCGCTTCACTCGTGTCTGAGTCTTTGCGGCCCTGTGGGCTGTAGCCCGCCAGGTTCCTCTGTCCATGGGATTCTGCAGGTAAGAGTACTGGAGTGGGTGGCCATACCCTCCTCCAGGAGATCTTCCCGACCCAGGGATCGAACCCAGGTCTCAACATTGCAGGTGGATTCTTTCACCATCTGAGCTACCAGAGAAGCTCAAGATTTCTGGAGAGGGTAGCCTATGCTATGCCTTCTCCAGAGTATCTTCCCGACCCAGGAATTGAAGTGGGGTCTCCTGCCTTGCAGGCAGATTCTTTACCAGTTGAGCTACTAGGGAAGCCCTTCTGTCTGCCTGGTCAGTGGCAGAATTGTGGATGAAGTTGAGCTACATCCAGGAAATGACCATCTTCAGGGGAGCGGGGATAGGACACCACAAAGAAAACAATGAGAGCAATCCCCATTTTCCATCCACACATTTTCCTTCCTTTCTCCTCCTCTTCCTTCTTCTCTCTCTTAACATTTCTAAGGAGTATTTCCAAAGAGTTTTACCCATGAGCTTGGTGCCTTGCTAGGTAGGAGGGGCTGTGAGAGGAGTACCCAAGGCAGAGATTGCCTCTTTGGGGACCTTCTGGTGTGCCATAGACATCCTCTTTAGACCACAGGACCAAAGCCTAAGTATCAGCTTTTTGCACCTGAGTGGGGATCCTGGAGCCCCAGAACACCTGAGTCCCCGAAGTCAAGGGATTATCAGGACTTGGGAGACCTGGGACCCAGTTGAAATTTCCCCTCCAGCCAATGGCGTGACTTAGTGCAAGCCATAAACACTTCCTCCATGTTCTGGTCTATAAAATTTATTTCATATTTATTATCAGCTGAAGGAGGAAATGGCAACCCGCTGCAGTATTCTTGCCTGGAGAATCCCAGGGACAGAGGAGCCTGGTGGGTTACAGTCTATGGGGTAGCACAGAGTCGGACACGACTGAAGCGACTTAACACACACTCATTGACTCTTTAATATTGACTCCCTCCAAACTGTTGCAAGAAGCAGTGAGATAGGGCTTTTCTGGTGACACAATGGTAAAGAATCCTCTTACCAATGCAGGAGACACGGGTTTGACCCCTGGGCCAGGAAGATCCCACGTGCCGCAGGACAGCTGAGCCCATGTGCTGCGGCTACTGAAGCCCGGATGCTCTAGAGCCTGTGCTTCGCAATCACAGAAGGCATTGCAATGAGAAGCCCTTGCACCTCAACTGGAGAACAGCCCCTCTTGCCACAACTAGAGAGAAGACCGCACAGCAATGAAGACCCAGCACAGCCAAGAGTAAATAAATACACATTTTACGAAAGAAGCAGTGAGATAATAGCTGTGAAAGTCATTTGAAAACAATTTTAAAAATTGTACTTTTAAAGATTCCTTTGGAGGATTTAGTATAATTTTTTTTAATCATTGTGAAAATTTGGGAAATGAGCAACAGAAAAAGATTACCCATCATTTCAGCATTATTAGCATTTTGGTGTGTTTCTGGTCTTCTTTCTCATGCCTATGATTTTTAAAAACAGAATTGTGATTGGGATTGCAAGCAATGTTGAAATTTGCTCTTTTGCTTATTACTCTGAATTGAATATGGTCCTTATTACCATAATTATTTCTTTTCAAAAGTGTTGTTCATTTTATTGTGAAATGTAGCACATATACAGATGATTATAGAACATATGTACTTATTTTAATAGTAAAACTTCAAGGACCTATCATTTGAGTAAAGAAGTAGCCCACCAGATCAAGTCCTTAGAAGCCCCCATGCCACCATTCCTGATTACGCCTGCCTCTCTCTATCTCCCAGAGGTCACTGCTGTCTTGTTACCATAATGGTAACTCTTGTTACTATAATTTTTAATGGCTGGTAGTGGTGATATGATTTATTTAGTCATTCCTCTACCTTTAGCAGAGTGCTGCTAGAGTGCTGTACACATTTAGCAGTAGATTTAAATCTTTATTACGGGGAGAGGTGTCAGATTCCATCATTGTCCAGGTTGCTTGCACGGAGTTAGAGAAGGGTCTTCATTTCTATCTTAAGTGCTACACGGGGCGTAGTGGAAGATGGGAGGATCCCGAATGATCGTGATTACCAGTGCATTTTTCTTGGTTCTTAAGTATCCAAACAAAAAACTCCCACAGGAACTTTTCCCATGGAGCATCTCCTTTAATCCTTCCATTCACTACTTTGGGCTTCCCAGGTGGTGCTCGTGGTAAAGAACCCAGCTGCCAATGCAGGAGACGTAAAAGACGCAGGTTCAGTCCCTGGGTTGGGAAGATCCCTTGGAGGATGGCATGGCAACCCACTCCAGTATTCTTGCCTGGAGAATCCCATGGACAGAGGAGCCTGGCAGGCTATGGTCCATGGGGTCATAAAGAGTCAGACACGACTGAAACGACTTGACATGCACGCACGCTCACTTCTTTGCCAGCCTCCTTTATTTTCTGTGTATCCACCTTAAAATAGACAATCGGGTCTGTGGCACGGGTGAGTGGCACAGAGGCAGAACAGCTGGAGCAACTGTGCCTTCCGGGCAGTTGTTCCCTATGGCACAGATCGCACCTCAGCTCTGGTGTAAAATCTATGCCAGTGCGGCAGCATGGGAGACATGGGTGATGCCAGGTAGGCAGCCACTGGAGCAGGTCCCTTGAGTCTGCTGGCACTGATTTTCCAAACTATAAAACACCAGTGCCAAAAAGACTTTGGAAATCATATGCTTGCATCAAACTGGGCATGAACTTGTTCGTGGCTTCACTGTTGGGCGCCAGAGCCAGGCAGTAGATAGAGGGCATCTTGCTGGAGGGCATCTGTCTTAATTAATACATGCCTTAAATATTGTTTTATATGAAACAAATGTGGGTACATTGAATTTAAATACGTCACACAAGAATTTTTAAGGAAAGGAAGAAGACATCAAATACATTTTGGGCTTGGGATAGGCTACCAAAAGTTAAACTCCGAGGACCCTGGGAAGGATTTGTTCCCTCTTTTCAGTTCAGTTCAGTCGCTCAGTCATGTCCGACTCTTTGCGAATCGCAGCCCACCAGGCCCCCTGTCCATCACCAACCCCCGGAGTTTACTCAAACTCATGTCCATTGATTCGGTGATGCTATCCAGCCATCTCGTCCTCTGTCATCCCCTTCTCCTCCTGCCCCCAATCTCTCGCAGCATCAGAGTCTTTTTCCAATGAGTCAAGTCTTCGCATGAGGTGGCCAAAGTATTGGAGTTTCAGCTTTTAGCATCAGTCCTTCCAATGAACACCCAGGACTGATCTTTAGGATGGACTGGCTGGATCTCCTTGCAGTCCAAGGGACTCTCAAGAGTCTTCGTCAACACCACAGTTCAAAAGCATCAGTTCTTCGGCGCTCAGCTTTCTTCACCATCCAACTCTCACATCCATACATGACTACTGGAAAAACCATAGCCTTGACTAGATGGACCTTTGTTGGCAAAGTAATGTCTCTGGTTTTGAATATGCTCTCTAGGTTGGTCATAACTTTCCTTCCAAGGAGTAACCGTCTTTTAATTACATGGCTGCAATCACCATCTGCAGTGATTTTGAAGCCCCCCAAAAATAAAGTCAGCCACTGTTTCCCCATCTATTTGCCATGAAGTGATAGGACCAGATGCCATGATCTTAGTTTTCTGAATGTTGAGCTTTAAGCCAACTTTTTCACTCTCCTCTTTCACTTTCAACAAGAGGCTTTTTAGTTCCTCTTCCCTTTCTGTCATAAGGGTGGTGTCATCTGCATATCTGCTGCTGCTGCTAAGTCGCTTCAGTCGTGTCCGACTCTGTGCGCCCCCATAGATGGCAGCCCACCAGGCTCCCAAGTCCCTGGGATTCTCCAGGCAAGAACACTGGAGTGGGTTGCCATTTCCTTCTCCAATGCATGAAAATGAAAAGTGAAAGTGAAGTCGCTCAGTTGTGTCCAACTCTTAGCGACCCCATGGACTGCAGCCCACCAGCCTCCTCCATCCATGGGATTTTCCAGGCAAGAGTACTGGAATGGGTTACCATTGCCTTCTCCCATCTGCATATCTGAGGTTATTGAGATTTCTCCCGGCAATCTTGATTCCAGCTTGTGTTTCTTCAAGCCCAGCATTTCTCATCATGTACTCTGCATACAAGTTAAATAAGCAGGGTGACAATATAGTGCTGCTGCTGCTGCTAAGTCGCTTCAGTCGTGTTCGACTCCGCGACCCCATATACAGCCTTGATATACTCCTTTTCCTATTTGGAACCAATCTGTTGTTCCATGTCCACTTCTAACTGTTGCTTCCTGACCTGCATGTAGGTTTCTCCAGGGGCAGCTCAGGTGGTCTGGTATTGCCATTTCTTTCAGAATTTTCCACAGTTTATTGTGATCCACACAGTCAAAGGCTTTGGCATAGTCAATAAAGCAGAAATAGATGTTTTTCTGGAACTCTCTTGCTTTTTCTATGATCCAGCGGATGTTGGCAATTTGATCTCTGGTTCCTCTGCCTTTTCTAAAACCAGCTTGAACATCTGGAAGTTCACGGTTCACATATTGCTGAAGCCTGGCTTGGAGAATTTTGAGCATTACTTTACTAGCGTGTGAGAGGAGTGCAATTGTGCGGTAGTTTGAGCATTCTTTGTGGTCCACTGGAGAAGGGAATGGCAAACCACTTCAGTATTCTTGCCTTGAGAACCCCATGAACAGTATGAAAAGTTCCCTCTCTTAAGTGCCTTTAAATATAAAGTAATATGAGCAAAGGCTGTTGTGTAGCACTTACAGTGTTCCAGACAATGGGCTGAACCCTTTACATGTAGTTAGTGACTGTCATCCTCATAACAGCCCTATTAGGTAATTACTATGGACATCTCTGTTTTGTAGATGAGGAAACTGAAGCACAGAGAGGGTAAATAATGGACAGGTTGCACAGCTATTGAGTGGTAGAGCAAGATTTGAGCTCAAGTAGGCTGGCTCCCAAGTGGGCTTCCCTTGTGGCTCAGCTGGTAAAGAGTCTGCCTGCAATGCGGGAGACCTGGGTTCGACCTCTGGGTTGGGAAGATCCCCTGGAGAAGGGAAAGGCTCCTCACTCCAGTGTGGAGAATTTGGTGGACTGCATAGTCCGTGAGTCGCAAAGAGTCGGACATGACTGAGCAACTTTCACTTAACTTGGGCTGGCTCCAAGTCATGACACCTACTGCCTCTCAGCAAATGCTCACAGGAACACTTGGGGAGCTCTGACAAGGTTCAGCATCCTGACTGGATGCGGTGGGATGTTGGACTCACAGAGGAAAAGTGGCGCTCGTACAAACCATAAGTTGTTTTTATTTTATTGAAATATAGTTGACTTACAGTGTTTGAATATCTGCTGGACAGTTATGATCCAGTTATGCATGTTCTTTTTCATATTCTTTTCCATTAGGGTTTATTACAGGACATTGAGTGTAGTTCCACTCTGCTATACAGTGAAGGGAAAGTGAAAGTCCCTGAGTCGTGTCTGACTCTTTGCAACCCCATGGACTTTACAGTCCACGGGATTCTCCAGGCCAGAGTACTGGAGTGGGGAGCCATTCCCTTCTCCAGGGGATCTTCCCAACCCAGGGATCGAACCCTGGTCTCCCACACTGCAGGAAGATTCTTTTACCAGCTGAGCCACCATATGGTAGGACCTTGTTTATCCACCCTATATATGATAGTTTGACTCTGCTCATCCCAAACACCTCATCCTTCCCCCTCACCCCCCACCTTGGCAACCACAAGTCCATTCTCTGTGTCTGTGAGTCTGTTTCTGTTCCATAGACATGTTCGTTTGTGTCGTATTTTAGATTACACATATAAGTGATACCACGTGGCATTTGTCTTTCTCTGAATTATTTCACTTAATGTGCAGAATCATAAATTCTTACACTGAAAGGAAGCTTAACAGAAGACTTCTGAGCTCCCTGCATGCCCTTTGCCCCCAGAAGATGCTCCATTGCTAAGATGGGGTCAAGGTAAAGAACAGCCACTTGTGAGAGGGATGGGCAACCTTTTGGGGGCATCCTGACTGACCATGGGCAACAACCCCGGAGCTGAAAGGTGAGTGGCAGAGGGGTGGGAGGCAGGGATGGTGGAAAGAACCTTGGACCTACACTGTTTTCCTTCCCTTGCCTTACTCTTGAAGGCTACACATCATAAAGAACCCTGATACATCAGAAATGTCTAGAGCCCAATGAAAAACACCATCTGTCAGGTCGACTTACCGACTGATTTTAAAAGAAATTTAAAAATCAATGGGAGGCTAGGTCATATTTAGTAATTACTATATACTGAGCACACACTACATGCCAGACACAATAGTAAGCACTTTAAAAAATATCCAGTATCTTATTTTCATCCTTGTGCCAACCCTGTGAGGCAGGTATTATTACTTCAGCTTTATCAATGAGGAAACCAAAGCTCAGAAAGGTTGAATCTTAGGCACTTGACTCAAACACAGGTCTAATTCCCTTCAAAACTTCTATTAACTTCCACTACCCCCCAAATATTAGAGAGTTTTAAAATGTGCTCATTTTCCTTTAGCCTTGCCTCTCTTGTTGAAAAGCCTCCCCCACCCCCACCCACCCACCCAAGTCTTGTTGAATGCCTGGAACCTTCTAGTGTTGACCTTACCGTACTCCTAAAGTCTCAGAAGTCTCCCATGTGACAAATTCCAGATCCCTGTGCCCTCGTGATACTATCCTGTCTGCCAAATTTGCAATTATTCCATAATTTGCTTTAACCACAAACATAAGCCCGGCTATTGACTGAGTAAACTGAGTAGGGCTTTTCGGACTTTTGTTCAGTTTCCCAAAATACGATGAACTGAAATCATCTGATGATGAACCTGGACTTGAAACTGGAGTGGCTGAGGGTGGAGTGAGTCACTCCGGTGAGTTGTATACCTACCAGTCAATCCTTCAGATTCTGTGCTATTGCCAGATCATGTGCTCGGCAGTATGTTTAGACATCTTGGGATTACAAGGGCAATGCCAGAGTATCCTTTGCCCTTGAAGAGTTTAAAATCTTGTTTAGATGGCAAATGAAGATGCCTGAAACAGTATCCAGCACATAGCGGTTGTTTATTTCAGCAGACGTTTAATGGGTACTTAACGATGTGCTGGGTGGTATGATGAAAGCTGCAGATACACGGTGCTGCTGCCCTCCCTGGAAGATGCTCACAGCTCGTGGAGAGACAGACTTTGACAACAGGTAAAGCTGATGTCATAAGGGCTAAAGTGGGGCAGGAAAGCTCTGCCTGGGAGAGCTGGCAAAGGCTGATGGACAAAGTGACTTTTGAGCTCAGATGTTGAAGCTGAGCATCTTCTGGGCAGGGAAGGAGGGCAGCATTCCAGGCATAGAGAGAAGCAGAGGCAGAGGCAGCGGGTGCCAGGAAGTCAGAGACTGTGCCCTGCTCGTCTGTCTATTCATCCCCAGCTCCTTGCACTGTTGCAGACACCGACTTGGCACACAGTAGGTGTGCATGCCATGAGTGAGAACACAGAATTGTGAAAGCCCACAGCAGGTCTGGAGAATGGTGAAGCAGCTGTTGAGCAGGCATGTGTGTGGAAGGGAAGGGGATTGGGAGCTAGTGGGTAGGTAACAGACTGTGACCAGCCTTGAAGGTTGTAATAATCAGTTCAGATTGTGTCCCAGGACAATGGGGGAGCGGTGGGTCACAAGGTCTTTCGGCAGTGTATGGACACGGCAAACCTGTTTAGGAAAACTGCTGGTACAGGACTGAGGGGGGACTGGATGGGAGAGGAGGCTGCAGGTGGAGGCATCAGAAAGCTGCAACTGGTCAGGATGGAAGACCAGATGAACTGAGGAAGTGGTGGTACCCCACTCTCCTGTGTTGTTCATCTGAAATAAAAATTATCCATGAACCATATGCTCTTATGTGTACTGAAAGTGAAGTCACTGCTTGTCCCCTCTTTCCATCGCAAAGTTGAAATTCCTTCATTAATGCAGAACTTATCCCATCTGGAGGGCTGTCCCTCACTTGCTTGTGTCTGACTTTTTGCAACCCCATGGACTACATGTAGCTGCCAGGCTCCTCTGTCCAGGGGACTCTCCAGGCAAAAATACTGGAGGGAGTTGCCATTTCCTTCTCCCCACCCAGGGACTGAACCCAGGTCTCTTACCTCACTTATATAAATATAGTGGTATAAATTCCGAATTTTTTAAACTATTCTTCCATTCCCTGATCTTAAGCTCTATGTTTAAGGTCAATGAAGATGACGATGACCACGATGAGGATGTGACGCTTTAAAAGCCCCTTTTCTCTTGATGTCATTTTCTGTTGACCGAGGATTCTACAGAAGAGATACCTACCTGGTTGCATAAAAGTTAATCATCAAGGAAGCCCCATGTTATCTCTGCCAGCCTGGGAAACACCCCCTGCCCAGACAGATTATCTCTTTCCCTCAATTTCTAGCTCATAGTCTTGGCCTCCGTTTTCTGATCTGAAAAGTTGCCACAGCCACATAAGATTACTGTGGGCAATAAATTCATTGACTTATCCATCAAATGTTTCTTAAATGCCTGCTTCATACCATATATTGTTCAAGGTGCTAGGAAGACAAGAAAGAACAAGGCAGACAAAGGCACCACATTTGGCACTTAGCTGATACCTGAACATTGATCTTCTTACATTTAATTTAAATTAAAATAAAGCTGGTGTGGAAACTCAAAAGGATTCTCAGCTCAGAAGAACCAATGTTGTCTCTGTCACACTTTTTAAAAAATAATTAGGCAACAAAATACTGACTTTTACCAGCTCATTGTCTATGTGCTGGAAGGAAGCCAACACCTTTTTTTCCCCTTTCATTTTGGCCTCGAAAAGGGAGAGGCTGGGCGAATGGGGGCCATGTACTTTCATTCTTCCACAGAAAGCTCTGGCTTTAATTTTCACATTCCCCGCAGCGCACCTCTGCTTTGGCTCTGCTACATGTCCTGACATGTAGAACTAAGGGAAACACGAAATGAAAACGAAACAAGTGTTCTACCTGAGTCACTGTCTGTGTTTCTCCTTTATCACCAAAGCAATGCACTCCCACACAATTGAGACTGGTTCTATTTAGATTTAAAAACGTCATCTTTGTAATTAAAGCACACTATTATTGCTATAAAGTAAACAATTGGAAAACATGTTCTTAGAAACATCTCTCTGATTCATAAATACTTGGATCGTGAAGTCACAGAGGTGGAATGCTAACCTTGCTAACACGCTGATGATAAGGATCAGTAGATACTAATATTACACAGTGAAAAGTTAGCTTTAGTCTGGAGCAGAAGAAAAGTGGAAAATTGGGCAGTTATTTTGTAAGGATCATTTGGAATAATATAGGTTCTAAAAATACTTTTTCTCTAAGGTTGCAATTCACTTGGCTTGTATGTATTAATTCATTTAAGGAATACTTATTGAGTGCCAACCTCCTGACTTGCCACTCCAGGTCCTTCTCGGGCGCCTCTTTCCAGCTCAGCTGGGGTCACTCCCACCAGCACTATCGGTCCCAACCACTTGAGGTGCTAGTAGTTCCAGCTTTTCACTGAGCCTTTCACATCACTTTTGCTGCTGCTGCTAAGTTGCTTCAGTGTGTCGGACTCTGTGCGACCCCATAGATGGCAGCCCATCAGGCTCCCCCGTCCCTGGGATTCTCCAGGCAAGAACACTGGAGTGGGTTGCCATTTCCTTCTCCAATGCATGAAAGTGAAAAGCGAAAGTGAAGTCGCTCAGTCTTCGTGACCCCATGGACTGCAGCCCACCAGGCTCCTCCGTCCATGGGATTTTCCAGGCAGGAGTACTGGAGTGGGGTACCATTGCCTTCTCATCACTACGTCGTTGCGTGTGCTGACCCTTCTGCCTGAAATTCCCTCCTTTTTCCCACAACCCAGCCCTCTCTGCCCGGAAAATTGCTATTGTGTTTTATCTTTCAAAATCCAGTTCCCAAGTCACTTTCTCACGTATGCATTTTCAGTCCCAACCAGGATGAGCTATGAATTTGTAATTTAAATGAAAGCATGAATCTCTTTGTTCAAAAATGATTAAGAATTTCAAACTGTGACAGCGGAGCTTTAAGCGTGGGACCTTTAAAGAGTGGGATGGCAGATCACATGTTCACCGAGCCAGCCCTGGTAACATTCATTCTGTGTTCCCATAATTCTTAGTCGATATTGTTGTTTCTTGGCCATTCAACATCCATCCACCCCAATTTAGGTTTCCCAGTTTCCCTCTGGGAAAGCCACGCCCCTTGCCAAGGGCCACGGTGATTGGTCCAGAAACCAGCTCAGGACCCAATCAGAGCTAAGGAGCTGTTGGGACCGGTTGACTGAGGCAACTCCCTCCCTTTCCTGCCAGACTTGAATGTGTCAGTGAGGGGCGTGGGGGACTGCTGTGAGCCAGCAGGTTGCTGGGGTTGTCACGTGGAGCAGGAGATAGAGAATGTGAGAGGCTCTGCAGCAAGGTGGGCCTCCAGGCACAGGTACCGAGCACTTTTCAGTTATCTGAGCCAGTAAATCCCTCCTTTTTGCATAAGCTATTTGGAATTGGGTTTTCTGACACCTGCAAACAAGAATCCCAGGGAAACACATTTCTATTTGGTTCTTATACATTTTTGTATGTGTTCCCTCACTGTTTATGAGTTCCTTGGGAGCAAGAAGCTCGTTTGTTTCATCTTACCATCCCTGAATGCTTGGGATAGTCTTGAAATATCCTTTCAACTTGAAAACAAACAGAACAATTGTGATAGTGGATGGAGAAACCACAGTTGGTCACCTCATCTTTATTACTCTGATTTTTTTTTCTTTGTGAAATCTAAGTGAAGTGAAAGTTGCTTGGTTGTGTCCGACTCTTTTCGACTCCATGGACCATATAGTCCAAGGAATTCTCCAGGCCAGATACTGGAGTGGGTAGCCATTCCCTTGTCCAGGGGATCTTCCCAACCCAGGGATTGAATCCAGGTCTCCTGCATTGCAGGCCAATTCTTCACCAGCTGAGCCACAAGGGAAGCCCAAGAATACTGGAGTGGGTAGCCTATCCCTTCTCCAGGGCATCTTCCCGACCCAGAAATTGAACCAGGGTCTCCTGCACTGCAGGCAGATTCTTTACCAACTGAGCTATCAGGGAAGCCTATGTTAGTGGCGCTGCCGTACCTCCACTTCGTTTAGTGCGTGCTGAGTCCAGATGACCCAGTGATAAGTTGATGGGTTAATTCTGCTCACAGGGGCTGACAACACTGTCTTCTCTCTCCTCAGGTGGGGGCCTGTGAAGGACCTACACCCATTAGCCCCTATGTGTCCCATACAACCCTGGGAAGGGATCTGAACAGGGAGAGTTATCTCTGTTGTACAGACTAGAAGTTGAAGGAAGAGTCTGGGCAGTTTTGTCAAAATCTAGAGCACCGCTGTCCAACACGATAGCCGCCTGCTGCAGGTGGCCAGTGACCACTAATTCAAATAAAGATGTGCTGAAAGTGTAAAATGCACACTGGGTTTTGAGGACTTAGGACAAAAAAAAATAATGTAGAACACCAAATTAATTTTTATGTTAACTGCATGTCAAAATGATACTTTAAATACACTGAGTGAAATAAGATGCATTGTTGAAATGAATGTCAGTCATCTCATTTACTTTTATTAATGTGGCTACTAAAAAATTAAAAATCATCTATGTGGCTCACATTCATGGTTCGTATTTTATTTCTTTTGGATAGCTGATCTAGAGCTAGCATCCTGGCTTCTGCTCTGTTTCTATCTATAGACTCAAGCTCTCCTCTTCCTCTGGCCACCCTTATCTGAGGCTTGTCTGCCCCACTGTCTCTGCTCTGCCTTCTCCCTCCTTGAGCTTCCATCCTTCCTCCCTAATGGGACAGAATGTGTAAGAGGCAGACTGACTTTTAAGCCTGATGCTTGTTGCTTTCTACTGATTTTTAAGGGCACAGAATAAGCACTACATCAACTTTGAAAAGTTATCAAGGTTTGTTTTGGTTTTTTTTTTTTTTTAGTTTAAGAATATTCTCTGGATATTTACTTTGAAAAAATAACTTAACCTGTATTTAATTTTAAAAGAAAAATAACAAATGCAAGCTGGGAAGTTATAATAAAACGTATTCTAATCCTTGCCATTCTTTCCTTAAATTCATGAACTGTGTAGATGCTTCATGTACCTGGGATCGGTCTTAACCCGGGGCATCATTTCCCCAGCTCCCTTCTGCAAGGTCTGCTGGCCACCTACTCTTCAGTGCCACTGAGCCCTAAACTAGAGGAAACAGGATTCAACTCCGGGAAGAGGGCTAGAATAGACAGAAGGAACATTTACTCTCATGAGAGCTTAGCCATTAGAACAGGCTATCAAGACAGTTGAGAGAGGACTTCTTTCAGGTAGGTCTGTGTGGCTCTGAGTGGGTACTCATTTGTAGGCAATTCAAGGACTGACGGGAAACTGAAAGCTGTCTTGGGTGTAATCAGAAAGCTCAAGAGTTCCAGGAGTGGCTATTAGGTATCACAGAGTGAGCAGGACTATGGGGAGCTTTCAGAATCTATGGAACAAGTAAATGACAGCTCTAGGCTGAGCCTGGTGACTAAAACCACATACTTGGAGAGACATAAATACGCATGCTTAAGATCTCTTACAAAGACTTGAGAACATTAACTTTTTTGAGGGGGAAACACTAATTTTTAAAAGCCATATTATCAATGAGTGGGTCAGGCTGGCAGCACCTGAACCCACTGATCTTAGGGGTATCCCTAGAAGTGGGACCGCTTGCTCTGGTGTATTAGGAAGCAAACACCACATCAAGGGAACTGAACTGGAATCTAATAATACCCTAGATCTGACCACTGGTTTTCAGGATAGGGGACAGAGGAAATGATTAAATGATGCTATGAGGATGCAATCAGCAAAATTCAGAATGGAGGAAATTCTGTGAGTCAAATGACCTTGTTTCTTCAACAAATAAATAGCATGAAAAAAAAACAAAGGAGGAATTATCATAGATTAAAAGAGACTGAAAAGACTTAACAGCAACACATTGACTTTTGACACCTGATTCAAACTGTAAATAGCAGTTCAAGCGATAATTTTGGAACCAGGAACATAGCACAGCCTAGCTCATCAGATGACTGTTAAAATCAGTGTTCATTTTATTAGGTATGTTGTGATTATTATTTTAAAAGTCCTCATCAGTCTGAAAAAGTAATGAAATTCTGATACGCATTACAGCATGGATGAACCCTGAAAACATTATGCTAGGTGAAATGAGCCAGATACAAATGGATGAATATTGTTTGACTTCAGTCATATGAGCTGTGTGGCATGGGTAAATTCACAGGGACAAAAAGTAGAAGAGAAGTTACCAGAGGCTCTGGAGACGGGAGGATGAGGTGTTGTTTAATGGATGTGAAATTTCAGTGTAGGAAGATAGTGTTCTGCAGATGGATGGTGGTGATGTTTCCACAGCAATGTGAATGCCAGTGGATTGTGTGCTTAAAATGGATAAAATGGCAAAGTTATGTTTGTGTACTTTACCACATTTTTTTTAAAGTACTTATTTATTAAAGATATATACCCTGAGGGATTTCCTTAGTGGTCTAATGTTTAAGACCCAGTGCTTCTGCTGCAGGGGGCAGGGGTTTGATCCCTGGTCAGGGAACCAAGATTCCACATGCCATGTAGCATGGCTAAAAGATTAAAAAAAAAAAAGATATACCCTGAGATACCCATGATTTGCTTTAAGATGCTCCTACTCTCCCTTCCCCTCCCCCATTAAAAAAAAAACAAACAAACACGTGGAAGGACAGATAAATAACACTGGCAAAATACTAATCATTGTTAAGGCTGGGTAATCTGTAAGTACATGTTTGAAAAAATCCCACCATTGAATTTTTTTTTTTAATGACTAGCTCTCAAGAGTAAAAACATACAGTGCAAATCTGTCAGCAAATGTAACTGGGCCCAGCTTGATTGGAAAGGGCCCGCCACGGACTGGGAGCAGAGCTGTGGAGACCCTCTTCTGCCGAATCCCCTGTGATGCTCTATACGCCATCCGTGTCTCAGGAGAGCTGGCTTTTTCAAGGCTGCATCCCTCAGTGACAGTGTTTTCCTGACCTCTGCCCTTGGGGGAACACCTAATACCTTTCTCAACTTTTCTCAACCAGATTGATGAGCTTCTAGATTATATTTTTTCCACAAGCATAAGCCAAGATATTGCTTTAGATTTTTCCTTGTCATAGTGGCCTGGTGATAATTGCTGAGTATAAAGAACCTCTATTGAGCAACAGGATGATACCAGTTGTTAAAAACACTTGGGAGGAACCCTTGTTGCCTAAGGTCCCTGAAGAGGCTTCACGGGAGAGGTTGCCTTAAAGAAAGTGAGTCTTGTAGACATATCCTTAAGACAATGGAGAAAGACATTCCCGATGGAGGAATCAGGATCTACCAAGGCCTGGGGCCCAAAGGGGAATGTCTCCAGGTGCAGAGACCCAGGAGGGAAGAAGAGGCTAGAAAAGCTAGCTGGCATCAGGTGGTGGATGCTTTGATATGTCTTGCTAGGAATTTCATCCTTTCAACAAACTGAGCCTACTAAGGGGCACATTCTTCGCAAAGATGAGCAGTGCCCCTTTCCTCCAAAGAAGTTTAAGAAGAAAGATGATGAAGGGAAGTGATCACCCACTGTACCACCTGGGACATGCGGCTATAGGGTCCAGAGTGATATGTAACACACTGACTCTCTAATCCCCCTTCACCCAGCTTTGCAGGTATGAAGTGGGACGAGGGCAAGTAAGAGACACCTGCTGAGGACTTAAAAGAAGATTCCAGACTATAAATAGAGCTTGACACAAGGAACCAGGTTCATAATAAAGAGAAGTTTCTCACTCCATGCAGCCTCTCCTCCTTATATAAGTGGTTAGCTCCTGTAGCCAGAAGTAAGAGCAATGAAAATCATTATCCTGCTCCCTCAGTGCTGCCTGTAGCCAATGGCAACTTCCTACATCTCTCAACAAGAGACCCATTAAGCTTATATTACCATTTAAAGAAGTGCCTGGAAAGTGTGTGGTTTTTGAAGGAATAGTGACACATGACCATTGCAAAATAAACATTTGTAGTTTGGGGTCCTGTATTCACACTGAATTCAACTTTTAAAAATGTATGCTTCTTCCATTAAAAAGAATGAAATAATGCCATTTGCAGCAACACGGATGGAAAGCCATGCTGTCGTGCTGAATGAAGTAAGTGAGACAGAGAAGAAGAAATATCACATGACATCCCTGATAGGTGGAATCTAAAAAGAAATGATACAAATGAACTTACAAAACAGAAACAGACTCACAGACTTAGTGGAGGAACTTATGGTTGCCTGAAGGGGAAGGATGGAGGGAAGAGATAGGGAGTTTGGGATGGATATGTACACACTGCTGTATTTAAAATAGATAACCATCGAGAACCTACTGTACAGCACGTGGAACTCTGCTAGATATTATGTGGTAGCCTGGATGGGAGGGGAGTTTGGGGGAGAATAGATACATGTAAATATATGGCTGAGTCCCTTCGCTGTTCAGCTGAACCTGTTACAACATTGTTAATCAGCTATACCCCAATATAAAAGAAAAAGTTTCAAAACCTTAAAAAAGCTGTGCTTCTTCAAGGCATTTCCCTCTCTTACATTTTTAACATTGAAGCAACATATGCACAAGATGAAAATTTTTCCAATAGTTTGGAAGTGTTTTTAAAGCAAAGCAACAGTATTCACCCTGATACTCATGCCATTTTTCAGAGACTACTATTTTCACTTGCCTGTCTTAAAAATTATTTTAAAAAATCATTCAGATTTTTTAAAAGCCAATTTCTTGGTCAGTTTAAGACAATGACTCTTCTGGACTCATCTCCATAAAATATGAGGACGTAAGCTTCCTACTCCCTGCCCCCAGCTTTCTGATTTATAATTTAATTCTCTTGGTCCCCTTGGCACACTGATACATGCTTATTCCTCCAGTTTCTCTCCCACCTATGCAGTACCTTTGAACTCTCTGCAGCGTAAGCTGAGGATATTAGCCCTGTTCCCTTCTGTCAATCTCTCTCTTTTGCTTCCCATTATCTGCTATCTGTGCCTTTACTTTTACATCCGGAAGGAAAGCAGCTTTAGTCAGCTCTGTCACCACCATAAGTTGTCCTTGCCTGTAGGTAGTTTGACTTTAAGGGTGAAAAGCTAATAGACAGGGTTTGCATCATTGCAACTATGTAAATTGGGATTACAGATCTTCCTCAATTTATGCTGGGGTTACATCCCGATAAACCCCATCATTAGTGGAAAATATCCTAAGTCAAAAATGCATTTAATACACCTAACCTACCAAACGTTGAAGCTTAGCCTCGCCACCCTTAAACATGATCAGAACGCATACGTTAGCTTTCAGTTGGGCAATATCCTCTAACACAAAGCCAATTTTATAATCAAGGGTTGAATATCTCATGTCATAGAGTGAACACTGCACTGAAAGTGAAAAACGGAATGGTTTTAAGTGTATCAGCCGTTTACCCCGGTGATCACGTGGCTGAATAGGAGCTGTGGCTCAATGCCCCTCCCCAGCATTCAGACAGAGTACACGCTGTGTATCACTAGCCGGAGAAAAGATCACAATTTAAACTTTGAAGTATGGTTTCTATGGAATGCATATCACTGTCAAACCATCATCAAGTTGAACAGTTGCATTATAAGCAACTGAACAGAAGCATCATAAGCCGACACTGTCTGTACTGTTCCCCAGGACCAGCTGGTGTTATATCTCCTATGCTAACTCAGAATCACCACCTCTCGGCCACTAAACGGAAAACATACGTAGTCAAACCAGTCAATTGGATTGTTTCTTTTGCTCAAAGTGATGCTATGTTTATCTGGCTTCAAGTTCAGACAATCACTTTCTTTTTTAAAAAATATAACTATGTCTACACGTTTTTTAAAAGGAAGCTATTGATCAACTTTGAAGACAACTGAAATGTGGCATTATTTTGAGCATTTTAAGGAGAGATTATGTGGATGGTGGAAGAAGAGAGCTACATCCAAAATGTCCATAGTTGGAATCAATACATAGCATTCAACAACGGAAAAATAGGGAAGTTAGCAGAATAAGCATATGATTTATAAATACAGAGAAGAAATGGCTAAAAGAATGGAAAATAATTGCCTCTGGGGAATAGAAGACAGGAATGGGGCTGCCGGAGCTGGGATACTTGCATTTTTCATTTTGGAGCCTTGTAGTATTGTTGGACTTTTAAAACTTTGTACACGTATCACTTTGATAAGAATTACAATTAAATTTGAAAAAAGAGTAATTATCCCTCTCATCTCACTTTCAAGATACTCACCGCTGACCCAATCTGGCAGGTGAGAGTGAGGTGCTAAAAAAAGGATGTAGGGGCTCATTTGCGTGGGGGTGAGCCACATGAAAGCATCACTATGAACAAAGCTAGTGGAGGTGATGGAATTCCAGTTGAGCTATTTCAAATCCTGAAAGATGATGCTGTGAAAGTGCTGCACTCAATATGCCAGCAAATTTGGAAAACTCAGCAGTGGCCACAGGACTGGAAAAGATCAGTTTTCATTCCAATCCCAAAGAAAGGCAATGCCAAAGAATGTTCAAACTATCACACAATTGCACTCATCTCAGTTCAATTCAGCTGAGTTCAGTTGCTCAGTCGTGTCTGACTCTTTGCGAACCCATGAATTGCAGCAAACCAGGCCTCCCTGTCCATCACCAACTCCTGGAGTTCACTCAAACTCATGTCCATTGAGTCGGTGATGCCATCCAACCATCTCAGCCTCTGTCATCCCCTTCTCCTCCTGCCCCCAATCCCTCCCAGCATCAGAGTCTTTTCCAATGAGTCAACTCTTCACATAAGGTGGCCAAAGTACTGGACTTTCAGCTTCAGCATCATTCCTTCCAAAGAACACCCAGGACTGATCTCCTTTAGAATGGACTGGTTGGATCTCCTAGCAGTCCAAGGGACTCTTAAGAGTCTTCTCCAACACCACAGTTCAAAAGCATCAATTCTTGAGTGCTTAGCTTTCTTCACAGTCCAACTCTCACCTCCATACATGACTACTGGGAAAACCATAGCCTTGACTAGATGGACCTTTGTTGGCAAAGTAATGTCTCTGCTTTTGAATATGATATCTAGGTTGGTCATAACTTTCCTTCCAATTGCTGCTGCTGCTGCTAAGTCACTTCAGTCCTGTCCAACTCTGTGAGACCCCATAGACAACAAGCCACCAGGCTCCCCCGTCCCTGGGATTCTCCAAGCAATAATGCTGGAGTGGGTTGCCATTTCCTTCTCCAATGCATGAAAATGAAAAGGGAAAATGAAGTCGCTTAGTCGTGTTCGACTCTTAATGACCCGATGGATTGTAGCCCACCAGGCTCCTCCGTCCATGGGACTTTCCAGGCAAGAGCACTGGAGCGGGTTGCCATTGCCTTCTCCATCCTTCCAATTAGTAAGTGTCTTTTAATTTCATGGCTGCAATCACCATCTGCAGTGATTTTGGAGCCCCCAAAAATAAAGTCTGACACTGTTTACACACTAGTAAAGTAATGCTCAAAATTCTCCAAGCCAGGCTTCAACAATACGTGAACCGTGAACTTCCTGATGTTGAAGCTGGTTTTAGAAAAGGCAGAGAACCAGAGACCAAATTGCCAACATCCGCTGGATCATGGAAAAAGCAAGAGAGTTCCAGAAAAACATCTATTTCTGCTTTATTGACTATGCCAAAGCCTTTGACTGTGTGGATCACAATAAACTGTGGAAAATTCTGAAAGAAATGGGAATACCGAACCACCTGATCTGCCTCTTGAGAAACCTATATGCAGGTCAGGAAGCAACAGTTAGAAGTGGACATGGAACAACAGACTGGTTCCAAGTAGGAAAAGGAATATATTGTCAAGGCTGTATATTGTCACCCTGCTTATTTAACTTATATGCAGAGTGCGTCATGAGAAACAATGGGCTGGAAGAAGCACAAGCTGGAATCAAGATTGCTGAGAGAAATATCAATAACCTCAGATATGCAGGTGACACCACCCTTATGGCAGAAAGTGAAGAGGAACTAAAAAGCTTCTTGATGAAAGTGAAAGAGGAGAGTGAAAAAGTTGGCTTAAAGCTCAACATTTAGAAAACGAAGATCATGGCACCTGGTCCCATCACTTCATGGCAGATAGATGAGGAAACAGTGTTAAACTTTATTTTTTTGGGCTCCAACATCACTGCAGATGATGATTGCAGCCATGAAATTAAAAGATGCTTACTAATTGGAAGGAAAGTTATGACCAACCTAGATAGCATATTCAAAAGCAGAGATATTACTTTGTCAACAAAGGTCCGTCCATACTTTGTCAACTATGTCAAACATAGTCAAGGCTATGGTTTTTCCAGTAGTCATGTATGGATGTGAGAGTTGGACTGTGAAGAAAGCTGAGCGCCGAAGAATTGATGCTTTTGAACTGTGGTGTTGGAGAAGACTCTTGAGAGTCCCTTGGACTGCAAGGAGATCCAACCAGTCCATCCTAAAGGAGATCAGTCCTGGGTGTTCATTGGAAGGACTGATGCTAAAGCTGAAACTCCAATACTTTGGCCACCTCATGGGAAGAGTTGACTCATTGGAAAAGACTTTGATGCTGGGAGGGATTGGGGGCAGGAGGAGAAGGGGATGACAGAGGCTGAGATGGTTGGATGGCATCACTGAGTCGATGGACATGAGTTTGAGTGAACTCTGGGAGTTGGTGATGGACAGGGAGGCCTGGCATGCTGTAAATTCATAGGGTCACAGAGTCGGACACAACTGAGCGACTGAAATGAACTGAACTGAACTGAACTGAGCCGTATGGCCTGGTGATGATGCCCCAGGGTGATGCGATGGATTCTTCACTGGAAAACCAGGGATGTTAGCATCCCTGTCTTTTCTCCAACTTCCCTCTGTTGGGGGCTGTCTGTGAGTAGGGTAGGAAATGGTACTGAGCATCCCAAAGTTTAGAATGCACAGAGCCTCACTGAACCTGCTAGTTTTCATCCAAGTCCATGCCCTGCCTGGAATCTTCATGTCCTAAACCTCCCCAGTTTCAATTTTCCTTTAAAAGAATCTTCTCAGGGTGGGAGGGTAGCCACCTGGCTGTTGGGGGTAGGATAAGCTACTTAGGGGATGATCCTCTTGATTCAGATTTGTAAGTTACCTCCCTGGTTTCAGCCTCACCCCTCACTCTTACTCCAGCTAACTGGTGCCCCCAGATGCTGAGCCTCACAGGGATCTGTAGAAAGACCTACACCCCCACACCTGCCACCCCGCCCCGTCACCCTCTCCAATAAGCACCTCACTTGGGCTCCTTCTGCTCTGCTAATTACATGTGCCCCATCCCACGCCCACTTTCTGTCTTCCACAATTCTGCTGATATCTCTGTTGTTATCTATTATCCTGTCCTTTCTGTCCTTATAAGTTAATGCAATTTTTAAAAATCCCTTTGGTGTTATTTTCAGAGCATTTGTGGAGAGAGAAAATGGAGATTACCCAGTTAATTTTGAATGAGCAATGAGTGAATGAATGGTTAATGGTTAACTAATTTGCAATTGACTTTAAAGCAGAAAGGCTGGGTTTTATTTAACATTTTCCTGCTCTCTGTTGTGAGTTTACATCCTAGGGTATCACCCTGTAAGCAATACTTTGTCCCTCAGCCAATGGCTACTTCCCTGAGCCGACCCCGTAGGCTTCTAAATGTGTGGGTTGGTCACAAGAGGCCCAGGCTAGAGACTGTGGTTTGTGTCATGTAACCCACCCCCATGGCAGCAAACCCAACTTCTGCAAAAATCCAGTTAAAGTCAGTTGTTTGGAATGCAAAACATATTTTTCTATAGAAACAATATAATAAAGGAATATTTTAGCTCCCAGGCCAGCTTTCTTAAGCTCATAGATATGAATTCAGTTCAGTTCAGTTCAGTCGCTCAGTCGTGTCCGACACTTTGCGACCCCATGAATCGCAGCACGCCAGGCCTCCCTGTATTTATTAATGTACCCATGCCCCAAATTTATTGAACACAAGTTATGTGTGATTTGAGAACTATATTATCATCATCAGATCTTTTAAATACACAGTCTTTTAAATACATCACTTTGCTCAGTTTTTGGCTCTCACTGTTTTTAACTTCCAGATGGTCACCCCTTTCCCAAACATAACCCTCTTCCTCTGTCCTTCCCCCAACTCACCCACCTCACCTTAAGAGAAAGAAGCGAAGCCGGAGTCAGAGTCAGTGCAAATGTTCATTTGTCAGACGGAAGGTCCCCAACGATTCTCGCTACACCCAGAGGGCTCCTGTGCCCAGGCAGGGCCCTTCTAGAAAGTAATCATCATGCTTTCTCCAGGGTATTGCAGGGACTTGGGTAAAACTGGGAATAAGCTTTTTTTCAGCTATCTTTGAGATTTCTGAGTCTTTAGCACTGACATGAACAAAGAGCCCATTTTTTAAAGGCTTGTGGCTGATAACCGATGGTTATTTTTTGCCTTCCCGTAAAATTCAAAGGTGATTGGAGCTTGTGGCCAGTGGGACACTTTGTGTGTTTATTTCGCTCCTGGCTCACAGAGAGCAGCGCTCTCACTCAGGAGGAGAGGGGACGACTACTTCGCAGGGGACATTTGAAACTCTCACCAAACTAAGTTCTTTGGCACTTTCTCCAAGGTTATTCTGGGCAGGAGTTATCCTCCAAGATAGAAAACTCATACTGATATGAGTACCATCTGAAACCCTGTACCACCAACTCTGTATCATCAACTCTGCACCATCAACTATGTACCGTGGTCCCAGAAGAGTATTCCCACCCACTCACCTCCCGCTACCCCAGATAAAACTCTGCTGGCTTGGGACAGAAGAATCAGGAGAGCCAGAAGTGGGGATCCTGCCTTGTGGGTCTCCCTCCATCTCCAGTCAGGTTCCAGACTCAGCGAATCAGAGAAACCGGATGAAAAACTGGGTAACCTCAGAAGAGAGGAGACCTGCACCCCCTACCATAAGTAACTTCCCTGAGAAGACTACGTGTGAGGGTAAAGAGGTGTGGCTGAGTGATGCATACGGAATGGGCCCAGAACAGACTCACGGCGTGGTGCACAAAGAGTAGCCAAGACCCCCCTACCCCCCACCTCCCCCGCCCACAGGCAGGACCCAGGAGAGTCGAGAGAGGCTGGAGAACCAGGAAGTTTGGGGAAAGGAAGATGCCAGAGACCATGGGAGGCCACAACAAGACCTGGATCATTTGCGAGGAAGCCAGGGCAATGAATGGCAGTGGTCAGTATTTTGAGAAAGAGACACAAGGGCAGAATGCAAAACTTGACTGAACGGATAATCTGAAATCATTCCATAATCATTAAGCTGAGCAACTTTATCCCAAGAAGACTAGATTGTTTTTCTTATGACAAAGAATAATTATGAAATATATTTGACTACGTTTTACACCTATAAGTATGTAGCCTATAAAATTTGCTCCTGCTTCACTTAACATTTTAAAATGCACACATCTTCATAGATTCTCTGGGGGAAACAAGCAGGTGGAACAACAGAGGCTGAGAGGGAGCATCCGTGTGGAACGGGGTGGGATGCTGAGGGCCCTTTAAAGAAGGCTCTCCTTAAGGTGAAGCATGAAGGATGAGAAGGAGCCAGCCACACAGAAAGGTGTAAGAGTACTCTAAGCAGAGGGAACAGCACAAGCCAAGGTCCTGAGGCAGGAAAGAGGTCGGCTATTTTAGGAACTGCAGGAAGTTCAGTGTGACCAGCATCATGAGCAAGGGAGGGAGCAAGGTGGGTTTGGAGTGGTGGAGAAGTAGGCGGGTCCACCTGGGCCTTCAAGTACTTCTGTCATTAGCAGCCCCAAAGCCACCACAAATAGAAGTCCTCCTTCAATCCATGGCTTCATTCAGAAGCCTCCTTCTTTCCCCACTCTGCTTGCGGTTCTGCCTCACTACAGAGGGCCTTCTCCCCTGTGCCTTTGGAGGCCTCCCTGGTCCTCAGAATAGACCTTCCCCTGGAGAGTTTTCTTCACCTCCTCTTCTTGGTATCTGGCAGGTCAGAGAGGGGACACTATTAGATGGTCAAAGAGCTTAAAAATGGGCTGATTCCTCAGTCTACCTCCAGGCATTTTCATGCGGGAGGCCTGGCTGGGCCCTGCAATCTGTACAATCAGCAAACTCCTACAAGAGTTTGAGGCAGGTGACCTGGAAGCTGCAACTGGAGAAACTCCAGGAGAAAAACAGAGGTCAGATTTAGGCAGGAAGAAGACAGAGGGGCAACTTGAAGAATTTTTGACTCTAGAGCAGTGAGATAGTTAATTTTCTGTGTCAACGTGCCTGGGCTACACACTGCCCAGATATTTGGTCAAACCATTATTCTGGATGTTGTTGGATGAACTCAACATTTTAATCAACAGACTGAGTAAAGCAGATTGCTCTACTAACTTGGGTGGGCCTTATCCAATCAGTTGAAGCCCTTTGCATTAAGACTTGCACAGAAACATCAGCTCTTCCTGGGTCTCAAGCCTGTTGGCCTTCAGACTGGAACCATACCATCAGTTTTCCTTGGTCTTCAGCTTGTTGACTGCTGACCTGAGAACTTGCCAGTGTCCATGATTGCACGAGTCAATTCCTTATAATAAATCTCTCTCTTGCTCCCTCTCTCTCCCTCCTATAGGTTCTGTTTCACTAGCGAACCCCAACTAATACAGATAATAACAGCTGTTTTCTCTTTTCAGGGTGCTCATAACTTTGTAATACAGTGGGGAAAACTAGCCTGATGGTAAAAGTTGTTAATAAATTTTGTTGTGTGAAATTGAAAAGTATAATGTGAATGAGACTTGAAAAAATAATTACAGCTACTATTTGTGAGTACCCTCTGGTAGTGTTTTATCTCCTCCCCCTTGTACTTTTGTAACATCTGCCTTTCTTGTATATATAATCGCCCGAGGGCAGAGATACTGTTTCGGTCACCACTGCGTCTGCGAGAGCCTGGCACACAGTAGGTGCTTGCTAAGTACTTGTTGACCCTGTCAGTCAATTTATTCCTCATCTTCACAACAACGCCACATGCTCAGGACTGCAATTTCCATTTTTAAAAAAAGCAAACCGATGCTCAGCTTGAGCTCTCTGATTACAACACCCCACCCCCACCCCTTCCATCCATGTCCGCCTGCTCCGGGCCCAGTGAAGATGACCTCTACAGAGAGATAACCTGGGCTTCTGGCCAGAGAAGGAGAGGCCAAGGTTAAGACCTCCGCTCCAGCGTATGGTTCCGACAGTGACTGTGTCCTCCGGGGCTGTGGCTCGTCCGTCAGGCAGCCCCCCTATTTTATGGTCTCGACTTTCAACAGGATCCAATAAAATCTTCCCTTCCTTGCCCTGCAGGCCTGGGTAGGGGGAGGGCCGATCCGGCTTCCTGCTAGCACCATTTATCTGTCCTTCGGCCTCCCCGTTGGCTGCTTTAATGCTGCCAGTGCCTCAGATAATAATCCCTCCATTAAACTCTCTTCAGTTAAATCCCTGGTCTGTGCATTCATTTTCCTGCTGGGATCCTGACTGATGAAGAAAACTTAGGTAACAAAACTAAAAGGCGGTGGAGGCAGGATTTGAACCCAGGTGTGTCTAGTTCAGAAGTCTGTTTTCATTTTGTTTTACCTCACTACCCCTACTGCCCTCTCAGAAATGGATTAGGGATGAGCCTACCCCGTGACATCCTGTAATCTCTTGTAGAAGGGTCTACGGACCTGACATTCTTTAGGCCTCCCTCTTCCCAGAGAGGAACGCTGGTGGTGCGGAAGTAGGGCTCAGCCTTAGCCTTCTGTGGCCCCAGAAGCCTGAATTTGAACCCAAGCTCTGCTAGGAGCTATGTGACACTGAGCAAGGGGGCTTCACTTCTCTGAGCCTCTGTTTCCCGATTTGCAAAGTGGGGCCATGCACAGCAGGAGGGAGCGAGGAGTGAATCGACCTGTGTGTTTACACCACCAGTTCAGTAAAGTGGGTGTCTCCTACATCTCTGCAGTCCTGGTCTTGTGCCAGTGCCTGAACACGTCCCTGAAATCACTGAGTCTCTTTTTTAGGTCAAAAAAAAAAAAAATGCTGTTAAATCTCTATGCAGGGAAGCTGTCAGGGGTTTTGACTGCCAACAAAATACAGGCCTGTTTCAGAAGGAGGAGTCCAGAGACTCCGGCTCAGGAGACAGATCTTTCTCCCAAGCTTCCTTTCAGGCATTTAGTTTTGACTCTCTTGCGACATGGCCTAAGGTGAATCTCATGACCAGTGTGTTTCTTCTCCAGCGCTAATGACAGTGACTAAAATAGGGTGTTATGGGGCCAGCCCACACAGCCCTCCCCCTGGAGAAGTTCTAGAGGCTGCGTTGCTTTACAAGGGTGCAGTGGGTTTGAGACCCATTGGTTGGTGATCCTGTTCTCTTTATAAGCCTCACAATGTGTAATTGAAAACACATTCATGCAAGCTTACTAGTATCGAGTTTGGGGCAGAGGCTGGCCAACTTCTTTCCAGTGCAAAGTGAGGCTTAAAAAAGTGAGATGAGGTGAGGTGGGTAAGGGCTGCCAGGTAAAGTACAGGATGCCCAGGTAAACCTGAATTTCAGATAAACAGCAAAAAGTTTTTAGTATAA
The DNA here is from genome assembly GCF_042477335.2 of Ovis canadensis. Taxonomy (NCBI): domain Eukaryota; kingdom Metazoa; phylum Chordata; class Mammalia; order Artiodactyla; family Bovidae; genus Ovis; species Ovis canadensis. The sequence goes on from NC_091256.1 coordinate 81,880,535, forward strand.
GTATATCTGATATGCTATGGCAACCCACTCCAGTATTCTTGCCTGGATAATCCCCATGGACACAGGAGCCTGGCGGGCTGCAGTCCATGGGGTTGCAAAGAGTCGGATATGACTAAGCAACTCAGCATGCACGCCTGCGCTATGTGGGATACACTAAAAAGTCTTCATTTGTATCTCAAATTCCCATTCATGTGGGCGTTCTGTATTTTTATTCACTAAATCAGGAAGCCCTATGGGGTGGGGAAGAGAGATGTTTCACTGGCCTAAGAGAACACTATTTTCTGGCTCCTCATACACATTCTAGAAGCTCTCTTTTATTCAAAAATCACTGTGCTTTTTATAACTTGCTCCATTGAAAGATGACTCTATATAACATTTTATTAGCTGAGTATCTCAAATTCCCACTTGAGTATCTCAAAATTCCATAGAATTTTCCAGGCAAGAATACTGGAGTGGGTTGCCATTTCCTTCTCCAGGGGATCTTCCCAATCCAGGGATGGAACCCCCATCTCTGGTGTCTTCTGCATTAGCAGGCAGATTCTTTACCACTGAGCCATTTAGGAAGCCCATATAAGCAGAGAATCACAGTGAGGAAGACTTTTGTGACTTGAACAGGAAAGCAGGCCATATTTTGTTTATGTCGGTTATTTCCCTTAAGTCATTAACAATTATATCATGAAGTTTAATATTTATAGCAGGGCAAACATCTATGGAATCACAAGTACTTTTTGCTTTTTAAATTCAATGAAGCATGCTTCCAGTGGTAAAAACAACAACAGCGATAACAAAAAAGAAACAAAAGTCTACACCCAGAAGAGATGCCTTGGGCCATATACACTTTTCTCAAACTGAAACTGAAGTCGCTCAGTAATGTCCTTCTCTTTGCAATCCCATGGACTGTAGCCTACCAGTCTCCTCAGTCCATGGAATTTTCCAGGCAAGAGTACTGGAGTGGGTTGCCATTTCCTTCTCCAGGGGATCCTCCCAACCCAGGGATTGAACCCGGGTCCTCCTACACTGCAGGCAGATGCTTTACCGTCTGAGCCACCAGGGAAGCACTTTACTCAGGGCACTGCTAAACCTTTTGTAGATATCAGCTCAGAACTGAATTGTGTCGTCATTGTCCTTCTGCATTCTTAGTTTTCTTGTTTTCCACCTTGAGGGAACATTGGGGAACAAGTTAGGAAGGTGTCTGGATTCTCCACCCCAGGCTGCACACCATCAGCAGGTCAGCTCCCCAGAAACCTAGGACCAAGCATCACCCTCAGAGGGCATTTCCTGTCGGGGCATCACTGAGTCACTGAGGCATGTGATAATGTTGCATGTCATCATGCAAAAATTAAATTATGTTCAGGTCAAAAGTTTTGTCTTCCCGTTTCCATGAAGAGCACCATGACACTTCTGAAAATAGTGTTAGTGTCCTAAGGATTCTAGACAAATGTCACAGTTTTCTCAGAATGTTGGAAGACTGCAACTGTGGGATAATTACTGGCTTTTAATGTGCCTGTCCTTAGTAGTGAAAATAAAGTACAATGATCATATTTACATACTAAACTGAATATTGGGGAACAGTACCGCAAAAAAGAAGACCCTCCCCCCAATAGTTCAAACTCTGTGCAGAGGAGTGATACAGGTAAGTAATTGTGTCATTGGGATAGCCTGGGTTACGTAGGTAACAAACAGCTCTAAACATCTTGGTGCCTTAAAAACAATTAATTTGTTTCTTGTTCATACTACATATCCATCAGCTGCAGATCTGCTTTATTGTTCTCACTCTGAAATCCAGGCTGACAAAGCTGGACACCATCTGCACAGAGTGCTGCCGTCCAACCGTGGATGTTCATTTTATAAAAGAGGAATTCTGGCCTTAGGATGATTAACTGATTTAGCTAGGCAAGGAGCAGAGGCATCCTGAAAACAAGGTCTTTAAACTCTTACACCAAAAAAAAAAAAAAAAAAAAAAAAACTCTTACACCAGTGTCCCTTCTCTTCTACAGATGCCAGTTACCCTCTGTATTAGATTGACCATGCTCCAGGGGGACCGGGAGTAAACAAAGTCCAGGTTCAACTCCAAAATTTTTGTCATGTTTACAGTATACTGGGGCTTCCCCAGTGGCTAAGGGGTAAAGAATCTGTCTGTAATGCAGGAGCCACAGGCATACGTGGGTTCGATCCCTGGGTTGGGAAGTTCCCTTGGAGAAGGACATGACAATCCACTTGAGTGTTCTTGCTGGGAGAATCCCGTGGACAGAGGAGCTACAGTGCATAGGGTCACAAAGAATGGGACACAACTGAAGTGAGTTAGCATGCACATATGCACAACATGTTAGTCATCATTCATTCATTCAGCTTACTATATGTTGGCATTATCTCATGCACTGGGTATACAGTGGTGATCAAAATATATACAGTCCCTCTCCTTATGGAGCTTATGATTTTATGATGGGAAATACATGGAGTCCCTGATGCTGGGAAAGATTGAGGGCAGAAGGAGAAGAGGGTGTCAGAGGATGAGATGACTGGATGGCATCACTGATGCAATGGCCATGAACTTGGGCAAACACCCAGAGATGGTGAGAGACAAGGAGACCTGGCATACATGAGGCTGCAAAGAGTTGGACACAACTGGCAACTGAACAACAAGAAGTACACGGAATTCAGTTTCCCAAACTTGGGAAGAGAGGCTGAGGTTGCAGGGAGTTGCCTGGGCTCTAACTGCTAGAAGCTGCAGCCCTAGGAGTGTAGGAGGATACAGACATGGCCTGGTGCTTGGGAATGAGTCAGTGATTGGATCTGCGGTGTCCTTGTCATTGCCATATAGCAGTGACCCTGAAATGCCATCAGAAACTCTGGTTTGAAGTTGAGAAGTGGAGGGCTGAGTGGAAGAATGAGATAGTGGAAGAAAACAGAGAGATGAGTGAAGAAGAGAGAGAAAGAAAATAGAAACAAATCAAATATGACTTCCACCTGAAATGAGCCTGCACATTCAATTCCAAAATACATGGAGAAACTTAATGCTCAGAAAGACAGTCTTTATGAAGTCAATAATCAGGACAAGATTTTATTCCACATTAACACTAACTTTATAAATCAGCCTAACAAAGACTTTAGAATAAGTACATCTAAGGTATCTAAAGAGAGGGATAAAAAAAATTAGGAAATTATAAAACAAACTAGATAAAAACAATACCAGGTTTATTATTATTTTTAAAGACTCAACTAGAAACCTCAGAAGTGAATAATGCAATCATTGAAATTTAAGATGCCTTGGATGAGAAAATTTATGGTCTGAGTAAAGTTGAAGAGTGCAGTAGTAAGGTGGAGAGGGTGCCAGGAACACACCCACAGTCCAGGCAGAGAAAGAGAAAATATTCAGAGGTGTGGAGGATTGATTTAGAGACACGCACTGACCATTATCTAAGGGGAATTCTGAAGGAAGAGCAAGGAGAGGACACTCAGGCAGTATTTAAAGAGATCGTTCTGAGACATTTTCAGACTCGAAGATTTCAAATCAAAATTACATTTGAGTACCAAGCATGGAAATAAGAATAAATTCATACCTAAACACATGGTAGCAAAATTTCAGAACATTAAGGAAAAAGACAGTCTGAAGTTAACAGAGATAAAAGATGAATTACCTGCAAAGGAATGAAAATTAGTTTGATGGCAGCCTTCTCATGACAACAATAGATACTAGGAGACAAGGGGTATGTTCCAAGTGAAGAGAGAAAGTAATCGTCAATCCAGAATTCAATATCCTGAGAAAGACATTTCAGACATGCCAAGACCAAGGGTTTACCAATTACTGACCGTCACTAAAAGAACTACTAAACTAAACTTTAGTAAATATAGCCAGCTATTGACTGCAAAAAAAAAAAAAAAAACCAAAACCTTTTTTTAATATTTAAAAAGAGTGAAATTACAACTCTGAAACAAAAATAACAAGATAGGAAGCAGGATTCACCAGTTTACTAAAAAGTGCTGGGATATGAATGGAAATCTAGAAAGATGGTACAGATGAGCCTGTTTGCTGGGCAGGAAAGAGACACTGACTCAGCGAAGGGACCTGTGGACACAGAGAGGGAACAGGAGGGTGAGACAAACTGGGAGAATAGGATTGACATATATACACTACCATCTGCAAAATAGTGGCAAGCTGCTGTATAGCCCAGGCGCTCAGCTCGTCCCACCTAAAGGGGTGGGATGGTGTGGGGATGGGTTCAAACAGAGGGGCTGTGTGTATACATCCAGCTGATTCATGTTGTTGTGCAGCAGAAACTAACACACTATTGTAAAGCAATTGTCCTCCAATTAAAAAAATAAAGAGGAAAAAAAAGTGCTGGGGCCTTTGCTGTAATCAAAAGAACAATGGATACATAATACCTTAAAAATATATTCAGTAAATAAAGTGATCAACTTAAGAAAACAGGAACAGCAGAAAAATCTAAACAGAAATATGAAAATCATAAATATAATAGGAAAAATTAAATAAATATTATTTAGGGAGAATGAATAAAACCCAAAGTTGATTTCTTGAAACAACTTACAGAAATAGATAAACCTTGAGCAAAACTGAAAAATGGGGAAAAAAAAAAATCAAACCCCACAAACAGAAAATTAGAATAAAAAGAGGTTAGAAATAAATTCAATGGAGATAAAGAAATATGTAAAAGAATGCTATTAAAAACTTAATGTCAATAAATATGGAAATGTGGAAGAAATGGGTAATTTTTAAGAAAGAACAAATAAATTTTGGTAATTTATTCAGATGAAATCAGAATAAAGCCTTAGCTAATAAAAAAAATTGTTAATCAAAAGGTCTCCATCTTTCAAAGAAACAAGGCCCAAATAGTTTTACTAGATCTTCAAAAGTATAAACACTGTTTAGAAACAAACAAACAAAAGAAACCTCATTTCAGAGAATGAGGGAGAAAAAAGGAAGAGCATTATTTAACTTATTTTTTGAGATACTAAAGTCAGACAAGTAAAGTACAAGTAAAGAAAAATTTATTTACTCTCACTTTTCATGTAGAGATAAAATCTTAAGGAAGACATCATGACCAAATAGGATTTAGTCTGAAATTGAAAGTATAATTTGAAGTTACAAACCCTACTAAAGGTTAAAAGAGATATAAAGCCTTTTCCTTTATTTTTTATATTTTAGTGTCGTTTTGATAAATGCAGAAAAGACATTTCATGGAATGCAGAATTCATTTGTGGTTGAAGAAAAATGTTTGCAAACTAGGTATAGAAGTTAACTTTCTTTACCTGACAAAGGCTATATATGAAAATTTTACAAGTATTATACCAACTCGTTATGTTTTAGAGGCATGTCCACTAAGTCAGGAATAACATAAGGATACCAGTTATAAGCCTGTATTCATCGTAGTACTAAGGGTCTTGACTGGTCTTCTTTGCACTAGCAAAGAAAGGAGGGAGACAGAGACCAAAAGAGAAAGAAAATTGTTCTTGTTTGTAGAAAATGTAATTGTCTACACAAAGAGTTCAAGAAGATTCACAGAGAAATTCTTAGAGTTAAAAGGTGTTCAATGAGGATGCTAGATAAAAAGATCACACAAAATTAATATCATTCTTAGCAGTAGTCACTAATTAGAAAATATAATAGGAAAAAAAGAATTCTATCCACCATAGTAGAAATTATGTGACACTTAGTATTAAATTTATTAAAACAAGTGCAAGACCTCTGTGAAAAAAATTATAAAAGCATTATTGAACAATATAAAGACCTAAATAAATTTAGAGAAATACCATGTTCATTAGAGTATTCAGTATCATAAAAATGTCAATTTTCTCCATATAGATTTATAGGCTTACAGCAATTTTAATTTTTAAAATCCTCAGAATGTGTGTGTATTTGTGTGTGATTCTTAATAAGATAATTCTGAAATTCTTGTGAAAGGGACAAGAAGAGTCAAGACAACTTTGAAGAAGAAGATAGATTTGTCTTATTAGATATTCTGATATTTTAAAAGACTGTGATGGTATTGAGTCAGGGGATAAATAGATGAATGGAACAGAACAAAATCCCAGGAATGACCTAGACACATGAGGAAACTCTCTGTACATCACAGAACAGTGGGGGAAACAGAGGGACTGAGAAAACTAGTTACCCACGTGGGAAACAGGAGAAAACAGCCTCCTACGCCCCCAGCCATAAAGACTAAAGACCTAAATGTGAGAGCGAGCTTGCAACTTTGAGAAGAAAATGTAGGAAAATACATTTATTATCACCAAGAAGGGAAAGATTTCTTATATAATATACAAACATACAAACAACCAAATAAGAGGGATCTATCTGATTACATTAAATCAAAAGATTATGCACAAGAAAAAAAGACATACAAACACAATAGAAAGAAATTATAAAACAGGAGAAGGTATTTGCAATGCATACAATCATAAGTAGGAGATAGTCTAAGAAGCAGTAATTACACAAGCTGAATTCTTTGATCACAGGGCACTAACACTATTAATAAATAGAAATTAAAACAAAATAACAATTAAAGTATAAGATCATGGCAGTGAGAAGATAACTAAAGTAAGAACACACCGTATCAAAATTTATGAAATGCTATTCAAGTATCCTGAAAGATGAAATCATGGTCTCCAAGTTTTCATTATCTTTAAGGAAAGGTAAAATGAAAGCTTTCAGTCCAAGGATTTAATAACAAAAACAACAAAAATAAAATCCCTCAAAAGTCAAGAGAAAGAAAAAAATAAAGGCAACAACAAGATTAAATGAGTTAGAATATAGGAAAATTTATAAAATTAATTTGAGGGCTTATTTAAAAACAATAAGATAGACAAAGTTTAGAGAAAGTAAAGAAAGGGAAAACTTGCAAATAATAAAATGGAAATATAAAGAAGGGATTCAATGTCAGATGAGGATATAGTTTAAACATAAGATAACACTTAGCAAAATTGCAAGTTATGAAGTTTAACTTAGATGAAATCATCTTCTGTAAATACACATATTGCAAAAATTGGAAATATTAAGCCTAAATACATTAATCACACTGAAGAAACTAAGGGAAGAAAAGATGGAGAGAATTGCCTCCTGGGAGAAAATGTCTAGGCCTGGAAAACTGTATGGGGAAAATCTTTCAGATCTTTAGAATTAGGTAATTACTATGCTTCAATAGTTATTTAAAAACACTGAAAGACTTGGAGCGTGTACCTAATTTACTTCACAAAGATAACCTTGATGTCAAAACCTAAAAAAAAAGCTCAAAAAAAGAAAATAATGAATCTATCTAAATTATGAACATAGAGAACAAATCCAAACACAGATAACAGAGTATCAAGAGAATAACCCCAAAAGGATTTAACCTAGAGTGAAAAGGTTTTATGTCTTAATATTTGAAAAATCCAACAGTATAATATATCGCATCCACCAGTTTAAAAAGAAAATCCAAATGAGATTCTCAACAGATGCAGAAAAGTCAACTAGTTCTTATTTTAAAATGACCAGAAATTTAAGAACTCCTTAACAATAACAAAATATTTATTTCAAAACCACCTGTGAGAATGAAATACTAAGGTAATAGTATTAAAATCAGGAACAAAGCAGGGATACAGTTCATTGCCAATTTTATTTGATTTTTAACTGGAAGGAATTCTCACCAATTAAACAGTATACATCCTAGCAGAAAACTACTATATGTAAAAAAGAGATACAAAAGCCAGTAGATTTTCTACATAGAAATACTATCCAGTTAGAAGGTATAACTTTAAAAACTCAAACTGCAGTAGTAAAAATGAGCAATGATGACATTGAAAACCTCTATTAAATTCCCTGGGATAGCTTTAATGAGAAAGTAAAAGATCTATATAATAAAAACTACAAAATGTTACTGACAAATACAGAAGAGAATTTGGATATTGTTCCATGGCAACAATGTCGGTATTTTTTCAAATTAGTTTGTATCTCAATATACTTTCAATAAAAATTTCATAAGATTCTTTTTAGAATTTGATATTATCACAATAATGTTTACTGAAAGAATAACTAGGTATAAACAGCAAAGAAAATGCTGAACATGGAAAGGAATGATGAGAAAGTGGCCCTGCCCTGTATTAAACAATTTTAGAAAGCAGGTGTAAATAGAATGGTGTGGAACTGACGAAAGAACAAATATATAAATGTACAAATCAGTTGCACAGAATAGATATTCTGAAACTATAATAACCACAAGAGCTTAATCTACAATAAACACAGCATTGCAAGTCAGTAGGGAAAAATTATTACTTAATAAACTATGCTGGGTTGACTATTAAGAAAATATAAATTTAAAGATTCAGATGGCTCAGTGGTTAAGAATCCACCTGCAAAGCAGAAGACATGGCAGAAGCCATGGGTTTGATCCCTGGATCAGGAAAATACCCTGGAGAAGGTAATAGCAACCCACTCCTGTATTCTTGCCTGGGAAATCCCATGGACAGAGGAGCCTGGTGGGCTACAGTCCATGGAGTTTCAAAGAGTAGAGCACGACTTAGCAACTGAGCATATAATAAAAATAACATTAGATGGGTAAATAGGTGTAAATATATAAATATAAAACCATTAAAACTAAAACGACTAGAAATACATTTTCTAAAGTTTAGTAAAAATAAATAAATAAATAAAGTAAGAGTTTAGTAGTTTAAATCATCAAGGGAATGTAAATTATAACTATAATAAGCCACCACTGCACACCCAATAGAAAATGGCTAAAATGAAAAAGACTGACAACATCAAAAGTTGACGAGAATACGGAGCAACTGAAACTCTGATGCATTGTTGGTGGGAGTATAAAATGATACAACTACTTTGGAAAAAAGTCTGGCAGTTTCTTATAAAACTGAGTCATATATATATACGTCCTCTGACTCAGCCATTCCACCCCTAGGTATTTCCCCCAAAGAAATGAAAGCATATATTCACACCGTGTGCTGTGTTTAGTCACTCAGTTGTGTCCGACTCTTTGTGACCCCATTGATTGTAATCCCCCAGGCTCCTCTGTCCATGGAATTCTCCAGGCAAGATACTAGAGTGGGTTGCCATGCCCTCCTCCAGGGGATCTTCCCAACCCAGGAATTGAACCCAGGTCTCCCGCATCACAGGCTTTACCGTCTGAGCTACCAGGGAAGCTCATATTCACACTGCTGCTGCTGCTGCTGCTGCTAAGTCGCTTCAGTCGTGTCCGACTCTGTGTGACCCTAGAGACGGCACCCCACCAGGCTCCCCCATCCCTGGGATTCTCCAGGCAAGAACACTGGAGTGGGATGCCGTTTCCTTCTCCAATGCATGAAAGTGAAAAGTGAATGTGAAGTCGCTCAGTCGTGTCCGACTCCTAGCGACCCCATGGACTGCACCCCACCAGGCTCCTCCATCCATGGGATTTTCGAGGCAAGAGTACTGGAGTGAAGTGCCATTGCCTTCTCCGAATATTCACACCATGACTCAGCAATTCCACCTCTAGGTATTTCCCCAAAGGAAAGGAAAGCATACGCCCATAAAAGTGCATGTACAAGAATGTTCATAATGGCCCCAAACTGGAAATAGTTCAGATGTCCATCAGTAGAGGACGGACACGCAACTGTAATATAGACACATAATGAACTATTACTCTTGACAACCAAAAGAAAGTCTTGGAACACATCAACACAGATGAATTTTTTAAATATCATGTTGAGTGAAACAAACTGTACACAAAAGAGTTCATGCTGCATGATTCCATTTATATAAAGTTCTAAAGCAGGCAAAACTAACTGACAGAGAAGAAACTACAGGCTGCGGTTGCCTTTGGTGTAAAGTAAGAGTAAGGACCTCTGGGGGAAGGACACTGGGGAACTTTCTGGGATGATATTAATTTCTTTCTGTACATATTTTAATAGTTTTATTTGGATAAAATTCACATGCTATACAATTCACCCATTTAAAGTGTACAATCCACTGATTAATATATTATGTGAATATATTAATGATTAACATCTATTCTTCAATATGTGCAACCACCAGCTTAAAGAGAAATCGTACCCTTCAAATTTTTAAATCTTTGTAGATTTATGCATTTTCATTTATCAAACCTCAATGAATAATCGACTTGTAAATATGTATGTAAACTTTATCTTTAAAACTTTTTTATTAGAGGGAAATATGAAATAAATTTCAAAGTTCTATGTGGAAAGGGTCATTCTTCAGAAAAGAAAATATTGATAGATCTGAGTCACTAGGGAAGCCCTAATCACTTTAAACCCAAAAATCTTTGTGTGTCAAAAACATATAAATATGACCAACACTAAATGCAAATATCAAGCCAGAGATTAATTATGTTTTTAAAAAATATTAGAAAAGGAGGGTTTTGTCTATAAGTTTGCTATATGTGTAAAACATTCTAAATCATTGCAAATATTAAGCTACCAACAGATATGAGGGCAAAGACTCCAAACACAAAGTTCATAAATTGTAAATCAAATTTAACAAACATGAAGGAAATTTCCTCTTGTTTACAGAAATTTTCTCTCATTTACAGAAATTTTAAATTATATCAGGAGCAATATACACATCAAAGGCGCTAGGAGTTGTATGCCTTTTGATTTATTTTCCTTTGAGAAATATATTTATTCTCCTTTGAGAAGAGATATTTAATGAGAACAAGAACAGTTATGCACAAGGATTTAGCTACAAAAATGTTTATTGCAGCATCATTTGAAACACTGACAAATCTGGTGTTAACACAAATGCTTAATACAGAGAGTGTTAATGAAATAAGTTACAGTACAAGATATTAATATAACTTAGCACTCCTGCACAACCATGTGAAATGATATTATAAAATAATTAATGGTGTGGAAATATGTTTACATCTTGAGTTAGAAAAAAAGGACAAAAGGCCAAAATTTCCTTCATCCTGTTAGGCTAACCCATTCCCTTGTATCAATGCTGTGGACACACGGGCATTTGGTTCCTATCAACTTTCCTTGTTTCCCATTTCCCTTTGGAAGCTGTTCTGGGAAGAACAAATAGGCTAGCCTCAAAACTGGGAGGGGGAAAGACATGTAAAAAAATAAAAAGAGAAAGTGTAAAATACTGTTTCAGTTAACCTTTTTTTTTTTTTTTTAATTGGGAAAAAGTATATAGGCACATGATCAGAAATTGAAACAGTCAAAAAATGCATGATGAAAATAATCCGTCCAGACCCAGGAGACTTAATTAGCTTTTCTTATCTTCTTCAAGATACATTTTTTCAGGAAGACATCTACTAAAAGGAACAAACAAAGCATAAGAAAGAGAAAAGAAGGAAGAGAGGGAAGGAAAGAAGGGGAAAAGATATGAAGGGAGAATATGGGGGAAAATTAGAATGAGTTTAGTCTATGAGGGGTCTAAACAGCCCAAGTTTATCTTAGAATATATGTTAAACATTTGGACCTCAAATATTCAGCAACTTGCTACTACCTTAACAACACTACTACATGAACATTTGGAGAAGGAAATGGCAACCCACTCCAGTGCTCTTGCCTGGAGAATCCCATGGACAGAGGGGCCTGGTGGGCTACAGTCCATGGGGTCACAAAGAGTCGGACACGACTGAGCGACTAAACACACATGAGCATTAAATCATTGACAAATATTTATAAAATATATCAAGATCAAAAGTGAAGAGTCTTTTTACTTAAGAAGCCTTAATGTACAGGGACTGTGTCTTCCAACCCCACATTAGGGTTCCCAGCCTGGCAAGCATTAGTGTACCAAACAATGGAGTAGGAGGTGTGAAATCAAGACTGTCCTGGACGTGTGGCTCTGATTGAAACACCAGTGGGGGTTCAGAACCTTAGAAGCAACTTGGGTTTACCCTGTTGGAGAGCGTGCCTAGGGCAGCAAGCACCAAATGACAGCCACTGGGAGCCCACAGGTTTTCTTTCTTGGCATCATCTTCGGATGTTCGGGATAGGACCATATGTCCTGATCCTCTTTTACAACCATTTTTGGATTGATTAGTCATGAATAAACTGGTTTATATTTACTGCTTGAAGTAAGCCTAAGAATATTATTTCCATGGGTGGGGAGAGGAGAAATCAGTTAATGCAGATAGTCCACAAAAAACACAGCTGGGCCTCTCAGTTGAGGGCAGGTTAGGGTTCTTAGTGTGAATTCTTTGCTGGGGGCCACTCCTTTTTTTCCCATGATGCAAATATAGAATATTCAAAGGTAGGGTAGTCAAGGGATGAGATTTGATAGAATTGATTTTTACTGCTTCATCAAAGACATTCCAAAGTGAACAGGAGCATTTCTGTGTATGATTAAGCTTGCTGGGTTAAAAATAATTAACAATTTATTTGCAAACAATTTATTTATATGTGAGCTTATAATTAAAGACGTGTTCTTTTTTACATTAAAAACAACAGCTTTTATTGACTGCTCACCATGTGAATGACAATTGGTTAGAAACCCTTAGACATTTTACAGGATGAGACGAAATGCTTTGGAGAGAAAGCAACATGGGAGCCAGAACAAAAGGAAATAATTTATTGAGGGATGGCGGCAAGAGGGAAAAGAAGGAGACAAGGCCAAGAAGCTGAAGCAGGAATGGAAAGAACAAGAGAATGAGCTATCCTTGAAGCCCTAACAGAATCTGGAAATCTGCTCTTGCCTGTATGAACAGGAAAGTGAATGTTTTTCCCATTGGGGGCGGGGGAGGGGGAATAGCAGAATTAATCTTTCCTAAAAATTTCTTTTATACCTTCAAGCATGTATCTGGGTGGAATTTGTGTTTTCCAAGAGTTTATGTAGTCCAACTACATATCTTTCAACTGCCATCACAATGCCTCAGACTAAGTTGGCCCCATTGTTCTTATACCTGCAGTGATGACCTCAGTTTAAGATTCAGCAAGCGAAATTAAACCTACCAGTTCTCCTGATGCACCTCTAACACAGAAACAAAATGACTGCCGTGTTTTGGAGAGCCTTTTCCAAAAGAGTTTCTGAGTGCAGTGTTGCACTTCCATCTGATTTTAGTGGGTAGCCCAGGGGATGTTAGCGGTTACTTTTCCTTAGTAGTGCTGGTGCCTCAGTAGACGAGTCTATTTGCTGAGCCCCGCAGCCCTGGGCAGAAGGAACTCAAGGCAGGAAGATCAAGGCAAGAAGCCCAGATAAACAGAAGAGCAGAGCTCTGAAGTTGAAAGCTCTTATTCATTAATTCTGCAAACACTTACTGAGCACTTACTATGGGCAAGTTCCAGGTCAGACATGGGGTGGGGCGGCAGGGGGGTACAGTAGACAGACGCTGATCCTGCCCTCCCAGAGCTCAAGGTTCATCCTCTCTGGCAGGCAGAACAAGTGCTATTAACTTTCCCATTATGAGACCAGGAAACTGAGGCAGAGGACAGACATAGCTCTGGATCACAACTGGAGCTCAGCTTTTCTCTCTGGAGGCCTAACAGTTGGCTAACGGAACTCAACTGGCTGTCAAACGTTTCTCTTACTAATTACACAAAGCTGCTTTAAGAAAGTTCTCACTTCACTGCGGGCTTCTGCTCTGCATCTTTAATATTCAGGAACTGATTTGTGCCCCTATTCCTTTCTTAGATGAACTAGCCTATTTTTCACACAATTTTAGAATTATTATTATTATTAACGCTGGTAATAAATCAGCTTTAAGAAATAATTTGCTGAAATCTTTAAATCCATCTTTCCCTAGAGTCGGTCATGTGAAAACTAAGACTGTGAAAAAGCTTGACAATTTTTTTTTAATACAAAATGATCAGGCATCCAGGTATTCGGCTAAAAAATGCTCCATCTGGACCCTTCTTCCTGGAACTCTGCATTCACCCGCCTTTCAAGAAATCTGAATCCTTTTCGAGGAAGAGGAACCCAGAAAGAAAGGTTCTCTTTCCTGAGAGCATTTTCCTTATTCCTTTACTTCTTTCAGCTGTTAGCAGCAGCTGGCGCCCTCAGTGTGCTGAACTGCTGCCTTGTAAACATTCTCTCTAACACCGCGCATTACTCATAGTTTGAAAATCACTTTGACTCCTGAAACATAATTATGTTAATGTCAGATGAGTCAGCAGGGGGACCACACGCTGCTCCTATGGCAGTCACGCCTCTGGCCAGCCTCTCAGCTCCTGAGGCTTGGGGCGGGGGGGCGGGGAACGGGGGGGGGCAGAATTTAAAAAGAGAGAAACCCCCTCTCGGGGAGGAGAGAAGAGAAATGAATGCTTATGGCTCAAAGAACGGCTTCAAAGAGTGGCTGATTTCATTTTAGCTGCAACATGAAAGGGAGAGTCAGAACGAAATCGCTAACCCTAGGTTAATCCGTTTACGTGAAGAATAAACAAGAATTTGGCGAGTTTCCTCTAGACAGCTGTGATTTTTCCCGCCGGGATGGGTTGAGACAGGTCACTCGTGAATACACAGTCGTGATGGTATTTCCCGGGCTCCCCTGGGACCTTTTTCACACCCGTAGGAGGTGATGCCGGGCAGCCCAGGAGGAGCACGGAGGATCATCATCCTGGGACAGCCAGAGGAAATCGGCGGCGGGGGCTCATTCGCACGGGGACCCCAGACGGTGCCCGGCTCCCCTGGGGTTTTTAGCTTTGGCGCTGTCCCCACTGGGCAAGCGCGACCCCCCTCGGCCTAAAGTTTGCAGCCACTCTCTTGGGCTGTGCTCAGCATCACTTAAAAGCTCTGGATTGTTTCCTGGATGCTGGGAAATGAAGAGGAACCGAGTAGCACAGGGTTGGAGGTTTTCGGGTCTCGGTAACCACACTGCTACCGCCCCCTGCTCTAGTCCTGGTCTCAGACCAGCCCCCCAGCAACCCCAGGGTCCCCTCTCAGCTTGCCGTCCCCCTCTGAACTCAGGAAATCATTTAAATACATGGTTATGGTGCCTCCCTCCCGAGAAGGCATCCAGGTTCCTTATCTCACCCCTGTCTCATGATAATGCCTATTTTATAAGTGGGGAAACAGAGGTCAGGGAAGGGGTGTCCTTGTGCAAGGTCACACAGTGAGGGACAGAGTCACACACTCAGACCGTGGGGCCCTTCCTGCTCTGCCAACAGAGAGCTGGGAGTCCATACCTAGAGGACTGAACAATGCCAGTTGGGGTTAAAGGACCCCAAAAGTATATATATTTTTACAGCCAAGTAAGATTCTTAGTTGGCTGTAATCTACAGAGAGGCAGTGACCTGCCCAAGGTCACAGGCTCAGAAAGTGACAGGAGAAGCTGCCAGACAGGGTCTCCTGACCCCTGATCCAGGGCTTTTTCCCTCTGGCCTCATTATTTCCTCACTCTGGACTTACCCCAGGTTAGACCTGGGAAGAGTCTGTTTTCCATAGTTAATCTAGGCATCTACACTGCTGATTTTTTTTTAAAAAGCATTCTATTCCCAAAGCACAAGGCCCCACAGGAGGCAGAGATGTCAAGGAGGAAAATTCACTGGAAGGAAAGGGTTAACTGCATCCAGTGGCTTCCCAAGATGGTATGACTGATCAATACCCCAGATTAACTATGGCAATGATCGATGGTACCCTCAAACCATGGCTTCATCCAGGCTCATTTCAAAGGCAATTCAACATTGCCTTCATTTGGCCCCACTGTAGTTATGTAACCTATGAGGGGTAAAATGCCCAATCCAACCTAGAGATTCTTCAGCACCCTCACTCTAGGCCTTCTGATCACCTACCCTTGGACCACTCCTTTGGGTGACGTAGAGGTATCACGGGGCTGGTGCATGGAACTCACTTTCCCACTTCTCTCCAGGGTGAGGCTGACCTTGGCCATGCTGGGTATGTCCCCCTAGCTAGAGGTTTCCTGACCAAACACCTTTCTGCCATGGCATTTCCCCCGCTTGGCCCCAAAGACAAAGAAAAGTCAAGACTCACATTTTGAGGTGGGTGCCGAAAATCCTTAGGGAGCTGCGGAACACCCTGTTTAGAGGATTTCTCCTCGGCATGTCTCCCCTTCTGGTGCCATCCAATTTATCCTTGAGGCATGGTTGGTAGAGAAGAGCTAACTCCGCCCCCTGCCCCCCAAAGCAACCAACAGCTGTTACTATATTGAGTGGCAATATGATGTCATATCATAGGTGACTAACTCATCGAGCCTTCTCTGCGAGCCATCAGCTAAATATGACAGACTTCCATCATCCTGACCTTTTCAAAGGAGAAAGCTGAGTGAGGGGCTTGAGGCTGCCTCTCGGGGCTCAAGTTCATGCCTGGTACTCTGTGGTCAGCATCTGTGACCGAGCATGTGAGCACACACATGTCCAGTCCCATACTGACTTTCCTCCACTGGCCTGACTTTGAAATTAGTAGCCATCAGGATGTTTAATAATCAGAGTCATTAGCGAGGAATTGGGGAGGGGGTTGTATATATTTACTTGCATAACCTAAGTACTGTTAGACATTTTACATATGGCTTTTTATTTAATTTTCCAAATGCCCTGAGGAAGACAACACAATCCTGTGGAGTTAGAGAAACTGAGGTCAGCGGGGTTAAGGACTTTCCCAAAGTTGCAGAGCTGATCGTGGTGGGGCTCAGATGCCAGCCCAAGTCTCTGTGATCCCAGGATGGACTGAACTCTACATACAGAAGAGTGTCATCACCTCACATGAATTTTTTTAAAAAGAGACTTTATTTTGTAGAGCAGTTATAGATTTACAGCAAAACTGAGCAGAAAGTACAGTTTTTCCCATGTGCCCCTACCCATCCTCACCTCCACTCTCCTCAACTTAGATGTACCAGAATGGTATATTTGTTACAACAGAAGAGCCTACACTGACATATCATAGTCCCCAAAGTCCAGTTTACATGACAGTTCACTCTTGGGGATGCACATTCTGTGGGTTTGGACAAATGTATGATGAATGTATACATCACTGAATATCACAGAGTAGGTTCACTGTCCTAAAAATCCCCTGTGCTTCCCCAATTCATCCCACTCTCCCTTCTAACCCTTTGCAAGCGCTCACATTTTTACTGTCTTCATAGCTTTGTCTTTCCCAGAATGTCATATGATTGGAATCACATAGTATGTAGCCTTTGCAGGTTGGCTCCTTTGACTTAGTGATATGCATTTACTGTTCCTCTGTGTCTTTCCATGGCTCTCTTTATTTTTGGTGCTGAATAATATTCCATTGTCTGGAAGTACCACCATTTATCTGTCCATTCACCTGCTGAATCACCTAGCTTTTAAAATTTCATTCTACTATGTGTGCGTGCTTAGTTGCTCAGACTCTTTGCAACCCTTTGGACTATAGCCCACCAGGCTCCTCTGTCCATGGGATTCTCCAGGCAAGAATACTGCCGTGGCTTGCCATTTCCTTCTCCACAGGATCATCCTGACCTAAAGATCGAACCCGAGTCTCCTGTGTCTCCTGCACTGCAGGTGGATTTTTTACTCGCTGAACCATTCATTCTATAGTGGTTTACATTAAAAACAGAGATAGCCACAAGAACTGGTCTTTCTCTCCTGGACCTCATACCTACCTCCTCACTACTGCCACCCACATGGCACCTGTCAGGGGGTGCCACTTTGGTCTCTCTTGCTATGCATCATTTTGCAGCCTGGGAACCAGCTATTCCTCCAGAACAAGCACTAAGGCAATCTGAGGAGAGCTCATACATGCACGTGGCCAAACCATCTCACGTTCCCTTCTTCCTTCAGGCCAATGTTTACCCTCCAGCCCCCAACACAATCATTCCTAACATATCTCACCAGTTACCACACAGGTTTTCTTTTCTTTTTTTAATTCCAGCCATCCAACCACCCAAAACTATTTACTGAGTACCTCCTCTATGTCGGTCTTAGATGGAAAGTCTCTAGAGGACACTGAACGTGTTTATGTAAATTTGCATGCACTTACATCTATCACAGCACCCTGCTCCATGAATAAAGACTTTTTGCTGGGGGGTGTGTGTGTGTGTGTGTGTGTGTGTGTAGACAAAAACAAAGGCAAACACAGTGACTAAAAATAAGCCTGTGAGACCATCTGAATTAGCATCATCCAATTATAATTAATTACACTTAACATTATAATTAAAAAACTATTGGTATGATTACAATAAAAGTCCTTATATAGCGCTTTCTGTGTTTTGGTGTGTTTTTTGTTGTTGTTCTTTAGTTGCTAAGTCGTGTCCAACTCATTTGTGACCCCAATGGACTGTAGCTCGCCAGGCTCCTTTGTCCATGAGATTTCCCAGGCAGGAATACTGGTGTAGGTTGCCATTTCCTTCTCCAAGGGGTCTTCCCGACACACAGACTGAACCCATGTCTCCGGCATTGGCAGGTGGATTCTTTACCACTGAATCACCAGGGAACCCCTTTAGTGCTTTTACATAGATGGTAAACCTCCTTGTTGCCTGAACACGCTGTACAAGCTGAAATAAAAATAGATTAAAGAAAGCTTCAAATAAATTCCTGGAGAGCAGATCTATAACACGTTATTAAAGTGGAGTTAGGAATAACCAGGGTGCATTCTTAACCAATGAGAATGACATCACGAAGGGCAAGTGCCATAATCGCACCCAACCATCTTAGTGGCTCCACTGGAGGCTGGTGCTCAAGCAAGACAGAACTCAGGGTTAACCCTGCAGCCACTGCTAAGCGGTCATCGAGGACCTGGGTGTACCCAGAGACCCCTGGGCTTCCGCTATGCTGGGAGCCTGCCAACGGCTCCCTACATCACAACCTGCACTTTTGTTAGGCAAGTAGCTGTGAGTGCCATTCTCCATTTCGCCCCCACAAAAAAGAAGCACTTTGCTTTGTATCATCCAGTGAGTCACTGGCACAGTTGGGAACAGACCCAGGATCCCTGCTCCTTTCTTTGCTGGGGCTGTCTGCTGGAATCACAGTCCTTCCAGGTTAGCAGCCAATTACACTGATGGTTCTTACCAACATTTAATGAGGTTTTTGGGGGATAGGAAAATGATGGGAAGTAAAGGCTGGGAGATCAAATAATCAAAACCTGAATGACACACAGCATCTTGATTACCGAAGGTTTAAAAACAGCAGCCCAACTCATTGTTGTTCTCATTCCACTGGGAAATGCGCCTAAGTTGGCTCAGATGGTAAAGAACCTGCCTGCAGTGTGGGAGACACAGGTGTGATCCCTGGGTCGGGAAGGTCCCCGTGCACATTTATGCTCACTGTTTCACCTGAGACTCCTAACAGAGGCGTGAACCGTGAAAGGCACAGTGAGCTACTAATCAAGTGACTAGGACTCTCTGCATAACAGGCCACGTGGCCCCGGGCAGGTCACTTCACCCGGACCTCAGTTCCCTGGTGGTAAAACAGGGGCTGGCCTGGCTGGCCTGAAGGTCCCCTACCGCTCTAAGCTTCCATGTCTGCGTGTCCAGCCCCATACAGAGGGAGAGCTGCTGGCCACAGCTGGTGGTTTTCTCCATCTTCTCCCAAGGCTGCCATCGGAGACACACAGGGTGTTCGGTCAGAGGCTCCAGAAAACCCGGAGAACAGGAAGAGCAGTGGCAGGGACTTCATCAGCCTGATGGGGGTGCCAGGAGCAGGGCACACAGACAGAGCTGGGTGTTGGCTGGAGACTGGGTATTAGGGGAGAGGGGTCAGTTCTAAATGTCTCTGGGGGCTGAGCCGGGGGAGGAAGGCAGCCCTGATAGATAGACCTGGCAGGTGTGACCTGAGGACGCGCTTGTGACGCTCAGCCAAAGACCGGTAACGACTGTCTGAGGCTACCAGTGATAGCGGCTCACGGCCCACCTCCACTTCCAGGACACAGGCAGCAGCGTTTTGCTCAAAGCTGTTAAGAAGCTGTTGTCTCATTTCATCTTGGCATGACGATGCTGTTTCAATAGGAAATAGCTGCTTTACAGAGAGGAGATGATGATGCAGGAGAAACAAGGTATTTCTTCAGCACTGGGGCAGAACTGGACGCATTAAGCGGGATGCCCTCTCTCGTTTCCAGAGAGAAAACAGAGCCAAGGGTAGGCGTGGCAGGGCTGGGACTAGGGTGTGGTGAGGTGCCTAGAGTGCAAACCTCAAGGAGATGCCCGCTCTCTCTCGGGTGCCCGCAGGTACAGGAAGGACACCGAGAGGAAGCGCCTCTTCACTCACCTTACTCTCATGCGGGCCAGGCTCTGAAGTCTCGCTCTCCTGTATCCGCAGGCTGGGGTTACTATTGGGTTACCTGTTCAGAGGCATTGGAATTGCAGTTAAAGGGGAAAAACTACTCTCCAGGACTCAATACACCCAGAATAAAACACAGTATCACAGCCCACCTTCATCACCAAAAACACTGACTTGGAGTCCAACTGACTTGGGAGTGACTTGCAGGTTGCTGTTCCTTAAGCTGTGTAACCTAGGGAAACGTGCTTAATCCTGCTGTGCCCGGATTCCCTTCCTCGTCCGTAAAATGGGGACAATAAGAACCATCTCAGAAGAGAGAATTAACAAGAGCGGAGGCAGCATAATGAACAAACCTGCCACACGGTAAACCTCAGGGGATTCTTAGTCCCCAGTGAGACTGTGATCGTGCTCAGTGGCGAAGCACTGGATGGTGTTCCTGCCTCCGGAACGTCCACAGGCAACATTAGCCTAAAAGGAGGCGTGGATACCAGTTCACAAAGTTCACATCCATAGAGTTTCTTGTTCCAGGTCGCACACCTAACAAGAGAATTTGGACAAGGTCAAAAAATACTGATAAAAGGGCCAAGGGGGCCCAAGTTGATGAATTATCAGACATTCAAATCACAGCCTTTCTCTGTCAGCAGAGGTGTAAGTGAAGGAGTAGGCAGTCAAGGGCCATGGAAAACTTCTCGACTTTTGGGTCAAGAGCTGATTCTGGTTAAGCAAGGAGGGCTTCCAGGAGGAGGTTCAGGGGCTTCTGGGCGCCTCCAATGAGGCTCAGTTGCTTTCCGTTTTTTCATTCCTATCTCAGCAATCACCTTCTCTCAGTACAAAGGAATATAAAACTGGCTCCCACTCTACGGGTGGGTGAGCGGGGTCCTCGCCCCACATCTTTCACGATCCGAGGCCTGGTCCCTTTAAGGCATCGAAACTCAGTGAACATTCTAGGCTGGCCCCGCGGCCTTCCCGAGGCGCGCTGACGTCACCCTTCGGGGAAGCGGCTGACGTCAGCGCGTCCTCTGCGGGTGGGGGCGGGGCCGTGAGTCACTCGGGCCGCGCCCCTGGCCCCCGTGCGCCGGGTGCACGTGAGCGCGCCCCGCGCTCGCCTAATTTTAGCTCCGGCAGCCCCCATGGGGTCGGGCGAGGTAAAGGCCAGCAGAGGGGACGCGGGGGGCTGGGGGCGCGGTTCTGCCCGTCCCTTGCTGCCCCGCCGTCGGTTCTCCTGGAGGACGGGTCCCGGCCCGAGCTGCTGGAGTGCGGGCGATTGCAAGCCCGGTCCTGAGCTTGGCGTAGGCGCTCAATAAACAGAATCGGGGTTCCCTCCTGGATGCGACGCGGGGCTTCCCAGAGAGGGCCAGGGTTCTGGAAAGTTCCCTGGGGGCTGAAGTCAGAGCAAGAGCAGGGCTCGGGCGTCAGCCCTCGGTGACCTCCCCGGGCGACCGCCTGGCCTCTCCGAGTGGACCCCGGGATTGGCCGGTGCGGCCCACAGCTGGGGGAGGTGGTGGTGTGGGCGGGGAGGGAAGGCGGCCGGGACCCTCCGTGAGCAGCCACGCCCAAGTCAGTGACAGCGGTAGGGACGGTGCCCTCAGTGGTGTGGTGGCCGTCCAGGGGGTGGGCTAAGTACAGAGGCCTCAAGTTGAGGAGACATCGGAGATGCTCAAAAACCCAGAGGCTCCATCCCGAGCACCGGGAGTTACCCAGGTGACCTTCCAGGAATCATGAAAGCTTCATTTTAAAGAAAGCAGTGCCCGACACCTTGTGAAATCGATACTCTCTTGTTCTTTGGGAGGTGGGGGACCGATGCGATGGACATGAGTTTGAGTAGGCTCTGGGAGTTGGTGATGGACGGAGAAGCCTGGCATGCTGCAGTCCATTTGGTGGCAGAGTCGGACATGACTGAGCGTCTGTCTGAAGGAACTGGGGGGTAGTTTTGGAAAGAGGCTCTGTGATCATAAAGTGAACAGCAATTTTGACCACTTTAATAGTGGTCTGCTATTCCTCGGTGGACCTGCATTCTTGTTGGCGTGGCATCCTCAGATTTCACAGGGATTGTTTCTTGTTCGATTGCCAAGTCGTGTCTGACTTTTTGAGACCCCGTGAACTGCAGCAGGCCAGGCTTTCCTGCGTCCTTCACCATCTCCCGGAGTTTGTAGGCAGCTTGTAAAACAGTATTGAAGAACGGTTCCTTTGACCTTATTAGGTGAAGGGTGTTAGATGTTACAAAATAATATTAAATAGAATGATAAACTGGGAATGCCAAATGGTGGTAGGGTAACTTTTCTAATTGTTGGACCTTTCAAATTTACATTTCAAGTTGTTGAAGGCTGGAAACTTTAAAAAAAAGCAACTTTGCGTATGTCCTTTTCTTAGAAATGGTGGAAAGTTCGTTGTGGAATAAAGGTAGCCTTGAGGATTGTGACATAAATGAATGACAAATCTGTAAATCAGATACGTAATTTTCATTTTTTTCCCCAAGAAATACCGCATTGGTTTTGGTAAATTGGAGATCTTTTTCAGATATAAATATGGAAACTGCAAGAGTGTTTATTCCCCATTCAGTATCCATCTTAACAGTTTAGAAAGGACTAGCAGTTTACAGTCTTCACAACTGAATACATCCGGAGGTATGCATAGTGTTTTATATTGTTCTAGCAACAGAAGGCTCTTTGTCCTAATTTTGGATGGTTGCTACCACATATTCCTCAATGGTGCCCATTTGGGACTTCAGTTGAGCAGGTGTCAGTGTTGATGAATCATGGTCTCAGACTGAGCTAATTTCCCTTTGTGTAAGGTTATTGTTGTGTGTGTATATAATGTATAAGAACCTGAACGTCAAGTTTTTCACGTTCAGAAGTTAAGGTTTTTAGTCCGGAAGCTGAGTTCTTGCTTTAAGAATGCTTCACCTTGAAATGGGCCATGTGCATCCTGAAGACAGCCTGGGAGTGTTTCTGTGAGGTCTTCCCTGCCCCCACGTTGTCCCTGCTTTCTTTGAGTCATCTGTTCTTCAGTTGTTCCCTGTGCCCTGATTGTTCACTTACTGGTTTGTTTCTCCCGCTAGACTAAACTCCTGGGCCCATGAGCTAGTGTCTGTCTTTGTAGCTCTGGCATCTAGAATAGGGCTGGCGTGTAGTAAGAAAGAGCTACTTTGGTGGTGTTTTGTTTCATTGAATAAACCTGAGTGTTCCAAATCAAATCGCACATGTTGGGAAGAGAGGTTTTGTTTCGTTTAGTTAGTAGCTGAGAGGGTGGACCTGTATTGCTGTTGTAGGGCGGTCAGTTCCTTTCTTTTCCAGATCTGCTGTAACCTGTTCCCTGGTACCACCACCACCACCACCCACGAGCAAGAAGCCGAGGAAAATAAAGCCAACAACCAGACTCTACCTTATTTTGGGATCTCAATAGTATACTGTACTTTTAGAGTCAAGATGATAGAACCTTGGCTCTCCCGTCCAGAACTAATCCACACACTGGCATTAGTCAGGTTCTTTTCACAGAGCAGTTGTCCAGTCTTTACTCTTAAAAAAAAAAAAGGAAATTCAGGACCTCTGCTGTGACTGGACAGTTAAGACTGGTTGGTGAATGGAATGTTTACATTTGAAATAGAATGGGTTTCTGCACAATGATGCTTAATGCTTACCCTGAGAAAGGATTTAAGTATATAAAATGAAGATAATGTACTTATTCTCTTCCTTAAACTGGTCAAAGGGAGGGGATTTTTACAGTAAAGTTTTACTAGCCAAAACTCTTAGCAAACTGGAATTGATGTCAGACACTGAATTTTACAGAAGGTTGACAGCAGAATAAGTTGCTATCGGAGATTTCGTTTTGAAAATATATACACAGTACATAACAGTGATTACTAATATTTTCTGTAATAACGCAGTACTTCTGCAACATTCAAAATCAGATGGTCCACATTTTTACACCCACTATGTTTAAGTCAAGAAAGGATGATGTATATTTGGGAAGATTTTCTAACAAGATTTTAATTAGGTTTTAGAAAGTGGTTCAGCTGAATTTTGCCATGCAAAGAATTACCTGAGAGGGATGAAACAGAAAAGTAGCTTTTTGTTGAAAACAGAAGAGAAGAAGGGACTTTTTGCTGGTGACTAGGTAAAATTTTAGCAGTTCCTACTCACTTGCCTACTATCCTTCTCACCAAAAATACATCTTCAGGCCCTGTTTTACTTGTATTTTTTTCCTCAAAAGAGAGTCTTCTGTAATAGTAATAAAAAATAAAATGGACAACAACTTCCAGTTACTGAGTACTGTGTGTCAGACACTGTGCTCAGTGCTTCATGAAGTTATTTCAGCTAATCTTTGTTACAATCCTATGCTATACGGATGTTTAATTATTTCCATTTTATAGGCTCAGGGAGGTTAAAGGGCTTACTTAAGGTCATATAGCTATTAAGAAACAGCTGTGATTTGAACTGAGATTGTATTAGGGTTCTCTGAAGAAACAGAACCAATAGGATGTGTGTGTGTGTGTATGTAATATATGTTGTTGGTCAATGGATAAGTCGTGTTCAACTCTTTGCAACCCTATGGACTGCAGCATGCCAGGCTTCCCTGTCCTCCACTATCTCCTGGACTTTGCTCATATTCATGTCCTTTGAGATGGATGCTATCTAACCATCTCATCCTCTGCCACTCCCTTCTCCTGCCTTCAATCTTTCCCAGCATCAGGGTCTTTTCAATGAGTCAGCTCTCCGAATTAGGTGGCTGAAGTATTGGAGCTTCAGCCTCAGTCCTTCCAGTGAATATTCAGGGTTGATTTCCTTTAAGATTGATTTGAGCTCCTTGCAGTCCAAGGGACTCTCAAGGGTCTTCTCCAAACATGAAAGTGAAAGTGAAGTCACTTCAATCGTGTCCGACTCTTTGCGACCCCATGTACTGTAGCCCACCAGGCTCCTCCGTCCATGGGATTTTCCAGGCGAGAGCACTGGAGTGGATTGCCATTTCCTTCTCCAGCGGATCTTCCCAAACCAGGGATTGAACCCTGGTCTCCCTCATTGTAGACAGACGCTTTACAGTCTGAGCCACTAGGGAAGTCCAAACATACATGTGTGATATATGTGCATTTGCGAGTCACTTTAGTTATGTTCAACTCTTTGCGACCCTTTGGACTGTAGCCCACCAGGCTCCTCTGTCCATGGGATTCTCCAGGCAAGAATACTGGAGTGGGTTGCCGTGCCCTCCTCCAGAGGATCTTCCCAAACCAGGGATCAGACCTGTGCCTCTTTATGTCTCCTGCCTTGGCAGGTGGGTTCTTTATTACTAGCGCCACCTGGGAAGCCCAGGTAATGTATATAACATATATTGAGAGATTTAGTACAAGGATATAAGGAACTGGCTCATGGCAAGTCCCCAAATGTGCAGGGTGAATTGGCAATCTGGAGACCCAAGAAAGCCAGAAGTATTCCATTCTGGGTCCAAAAGGCAGGAAAAAGCTGATGTTCCAGTTTGAAGGCCATGAGGCAGAAGAATTCCCTTTTACTCTGAGGTGAGGCAGCCTGTTTCTTCAGGCCTTCAACTGACTGAGGGCCATCTACATCACGGGCAATCTGCTTCATTCGTCTACCAATTTAAGGGCCAATCTCTTCCCAAACCCCCCTCAAGGAAACACCCGGATAATATTTGATCAAATAGCTGGTTAATAAAGTGTTATCCAGATCCATTTGATTTCCGAAGCCCTTGCTTTGAATGTTCTTTCACAATGGCACCCTCCCACTCGAGGTTTCACAAAGTTGCTTTAACCCTGAGTCTTTCCCCCCTCACCTGGAATACCTGTCACAATCCCTGCCCCTCTTTACTACATAAGCACACCTAATTATTGCAGGTGTTTGAATATCAGTCACCAACTCAGAATCCTTTTCTGAAGAGCACATGCAACACAACCATTCGCCTCCTTAGAATAACTTCCCAGCCTTCAAATTACACTCCAAGCTTTCTGATTCTCTCTGCATGTAACCCTTGAACTTATGCCCACCACACTATCGAGTCTTACCTGACTCCGCGTTCATCCTCTTCCTTGGTGGTAGAGCCCAGCGAGCCCTTGAGCTGCTTCCCTTCTCTCAGCCACCTCCTTCGGACCAAGCTTTCTGATCGTTTACTCTTGACTACCATCACTGTTACTGTCACTTTGGTTCTCTAACCTCTCTACCCCTCCCCCCAAAACAAGGCAGTGTCACTGCAGGGGTTTCACTTGGTCGAGTTCGGTCTTGTGAACCCACAGCCCACAGATTGGTTATTTAACAGTATTTCCGTGATCTGTTATATGTACTTTTAATAAATACTGTTTATAAAATTTGTTGGTTATCATACTGAAAAGAATAGAAACATTAATTTTTGCCTGATTGGCACTATTCTGCTACATCCTAGGACATGTTAGGCAGTTTTCATGGATATCATTATGCTAGTTCTTCATTTTTTCATGAACAGTCTTAGAACATTTGTGTTTGGGTTTTTTTTTTTTTTAATTTTGTATCAGCTTTATTCAAATATAATTCACATACCTTTCAACTTAGCAACTTTTAAAGGGTAGGAGTTAATAGTACATTGTGGACGGAGGAGCCTGGTGGGCTGCGGTCAGTGGGGTCGCTAAGAGTTGGACACGGCTGAGCGACTTCACTTTCACTTTTCACTTTCATGCATTGGAGAAGGCAGTGGCAACCCACTCCAATGTTCTTGCCTGGAGAATCCCAGGGATGGGGGAGCCTGGTGGGCTGCCGTCTATGGGGTCGCACAGAGTCGGACACGACTGAAGTGACTTATCAACAGCAGCAGCAGCAACAGAATTGAGCAACAGTCACCAGGATTCATTAATTTTAGTACATTTCCATCACTGTCTCAAAAAATCTTGCACCCATTCCCTCTAAACCCTCCAGCTGTGAGCAGCTGCTTTCTAAAGTGGCTGTACTAATTTATAATCCCACCAGAAGTATATGAGGTTCTAATTTCTCCATGTCCTTACCAACACTTGCTAGTCAGAGCATTTTTTTTTTAGCAAGTTAATTGTCCGTTAATATACAGAGCATGGTCATTCCTAAAAAGTAGTACTTTCTCAGAGATATTTATGCTGTTTTTTAATTGTTATTCAAGATAAAAGCATTAGAAAACATTTTTAATGGAAAAAGTCAGATTTTATTGATATTCAAGAGTTATGGTCAAGCCTGACAAATCTTTAAAAAACTGAAAATTTTAAGATAGATTTTGGAAGATGAGCTTCTTTGAGAGAGGACACTTGTTAACAGATAGTTGTCACGTATTTTCACTTAAGGGATATTTCATTCTTCCAAAAGTTAACTGACCAAGCACAATACACTTAACGGGTATTTTTATCAAAGCCACAAATAAAAATATTGATACATCCTTCTGCCATATTGGGCTTTCCTGGTGGTGCAGAGGTTAAAGCATCTGCCCACAATGTGGGAGACCTGGGTTTGATCCCTGGGTCGGGAAGATCCCCTGGAGAAGGAAATGGCAACCCCTCCAGTATTCTTGCCTGGAGAATCCCATGGACGGAGGAGCTTGGTGGGCTACAGTCCACGGGTCGCAAAGAGTCAGACACGACTGAGCGACTTCACTTTTACTTTCTGCCATATTAGAAAAAAATCAAGTATGTGTTTTTTGATTGACAAATGACATCTGCCACAAGTATATTATTTTAATCAAGGTAAGATAATTCCTCTTCCTGTTACAGTCTATTCTAGGGTTTCCAGAGCTTGGAATTACATTACTCCTCCTAATTTAAATTGACCTGGTGGTCTTTGGTGTGTCTGGGAGAATAAAAACAGAGGGTATTAAAGAAGGAATCATAAAACTCTGAGAAGTCTGATGTGCAATTTTGTACTATTTCACAAGCAAATTCCAGTGGCAAGGGAATGACTTTGGTCTCTAAAACAATTCTGAGGCTGGGTCCTTTGTAAATGGTTTCTTGGATATATTTGTTTCTACTGAAGCCTTAATAAAGAAGAAACATCACTTATTTACTCTTTCTTGTGGGTTTTAAAAAAATATTTGTTTAGTTAGTTGAGCCAAGTCTTAGTTAGGGCACACAGGATCTTCAGTCTTCATTGCAGCATGCAGGATCTTCAGGTGCAGCGTGTGGGCTCAGGTTCCCTGACCAGGGATTGAACCCCGGTCCCCTGCCTTGGGAGCACAGTCTTAGCCACTGGACCATCAGGGAAGTCCCTCCTGTGTTCTTAATAGTGTTTTGTTTTTGTGTTTTTCTTTTTAACCCAATTTTGTTTAGAAATAATCATTTCTTTTCTTTGCCTTGGAAAGAAGCTGAGCTACCATTATGTTTTAGAATGCAGTTAAATCCATCAAGGAATGAAGCTAGCTGATAATTTTTTGTCCTTAACTATTATATGAGGGGTTTTCAGCATACTATGTAAGCAGAATTTATGGTAGTATTCTAGAAGTTTAAATCATTGAAATTTTAACAGACTTAGATTATTATTTTCTGAGATTTTTTAAAAATAGCATTGCTTTAACAACATTATGGTTATAATAAATGTTTTGCAATCCAAATCCTTATATTTTTAAAATATAATATTTTAATATCCCATTTTAAAATAATGGTACATTTATTGAATTATATTGGATTATTAGCATTATAAATAAATACCAAAGAGTTGCTAGCCCTCCTTCACTTATAAAATTGATTTTGTGCCTATATTGTAAATTGTACTTTAAATTTTATTTTATTTTAGCTGGCTAGTTAAGAGTTCAACCTTTTAAAAAAAATCAGGTGTACTGAGGTAATTTACATGCTGTACAATTTATCCTTTTAGGTATAAAATTATAAGAATTTTGTAAAACACAGTCATTTAATCATTCCCACAATAAAGGCATGACATTTCCACTACTCTAGAAAGCTCACTTGTGCCTCTTTGTAGTCAATCATTTCCCTGAAAACAGAATTTTATATTAAATTAATGAAACAAGACTTAAAAAAAACATACCTGGTGCACTGGTTTGGGGGCCATTATTATTGTAACTGGATAATAACTTTAGTGGGAAGGAAGATGTAATTGGAATAAACTGAATTTTGAATATATGACTCTAAAGTGATTGGCTAGAAGTGTTCAAACAAAACATAAAGCAAAAGACTGATTGCATTGTGTTTTATTCATCTCCCTGATGTATGCTTGCTTTTTTCACCCTATGTCCACCTCCCCAAATGTCTCAATATGCCTAAATCCTTCAGACATTTTCTCTTGCTAGCTTGTGTTTTAGTCTATTCAGTCTATTCAATATTCGAAGTGGAATATTATTTCTGCTCTCCTGAAATAACTTATTGGCAAGGACCTTGTCATCTTCATTTGTTTATTCTCATCTCTTCCATAGAAAAGAAGCTGAAATATTTCTTAAATGGTGAATGAAATTTTCCTTTAACTTGGATGATTTCAAGCTGAGCAGAGAGTGATCTGAGAATGACTTGGATTTTCTCAAGTAAATATTGAAAGTATTGTTAATAGTAGGTTAAAATGTAAAACGCAGCTAAAAACGTAGGTGATAGAGTTGGGTCTAAATTGGAATACTGCCTTTATGATTTAATTGTAGAACTTCCGACAAATTCATTTCTCATAATATCAGTTTTTCTGTCTACAAAAATCAATAAAAAATGAAACAAAATACATGTTTCATTAGAACTCTATGAGGAGGAATGTGAGATTAAAACCCTTGGCACAGCGTCTTGCTCATAGCCCGTCTTTTAAAAAGTTTTTTATGTAAATCAACTATGAATACGTTGATTTACAAAATTGTGTCAGTTTCAGGTGTACAATGAGGGATTCAGCTCTCTCTCTATATATATATATGTATGGATTATAGCTTTCATATATATATATATATATATGAAAAACTGAAAGATGCTCAGTCTTATCTGACTATTTGCACCCGCATGGACTGTAGCCTGCCAGGCTCCTCTGTCCATGGAATTCCCCAGGCAAGAACACTGGCTGCTGCTGCTGCTAAGTCACTTCAGTCGTGTCCGACTCTGTGCGACCCCATAGCCCACCAGGCTCCCCCGTCCCTGGGATTCTCCAGGCAGGTACACTGGAGTGGGTTGCTATTCCCTTCTTCAGGGTATCTTTCTGACCCAGGGATCAAACCTGGGTCTCCTGCATTGCAGGTAGATTCTTCTTTACCATCTGAACCACCAGGGAAGCCAGTATATATATACTTATCAGGTTCTTTTTGAAATTCTTTTCCATTATAGGTTATTACAAGATATTGAATACAGTTCCCTCGGCTATACAGTAGGTCTTTGTTGATTATCTATTTTATATGTAGTAGTATCTGTCAGTCCCAAACGCCTCTAAATTACCCCTCACCCACCTTTCCCTGTGTAACCATGTTTGTTTTCTGTGTGAGTCTATTTCTGTTTTTAAAGAAGTCCACTTGTATCATATTTTGAATTCCGCATATGAGTGATATCATATGGTATTTGTCTGACTTAGTATGATTATCTCTAGGTTCATCCATGTTGCTGCAAATGGCACTATTTCATGATTTTTACAGCTGAGTAATATTCCATTGTGTATGTGTGCATATAGTATTAGTCACTCAGTCATGTCTGACTCCTTGTGATCCCATGGACAGTAGCCCGTCAGGCTCCTCTGTCCATGGAATTTTCCAGGCAAGAATACTGGAGTGGGTAGTCATTCCCTTCTTCAGGGAATCTTCCCAACCCAGGGGTTGAACCCAGGTCTCCCGCATTGGAGGCAGATTCTTTACCATCTGAGCCGCCAGGGAAGCCCCTATGTGCATATGTGAGTGTGTGTATACATATATATATATGTATATATATATCATGTCTTCTTTATCCGTTCATCTGTTGGACATTTAGGTTGCTTCCATGACTTGGCTATGGACATGGCTGCTATAAACACTGGGGGTGCATGTATCTTTTCGAATTAGAGTTTTTGTCTTTTCTGGATATATGCCCAGGAGTGGGATTGCTGGATCATATAGCAACTCTAGTTTTAGTTTTTAAATTAATCTCCATACTGTTTTCCACGGTGACTGTACCAATTTACATTTCCACCAACAGTGTAGGAGGGTTCCTTTCCCCCACACCCTCTCCAGGACTTACTGTTTGTAAACTTTTTGATGATGGCCATTCTGACTGGTGTGAGGTGATACCACGCATAGTTTTGACTTGCATTTCTCTAATAATTAGCAATGTTGGGCCCACATGTAGAAGAGATAATTGTCTTTAAGAACGCAGATGCAGGCGGCTGGAGCTGGCCTATGGGCTCGAGGGAATACTTACTCTCCAGATTTGTCTTTTGCAAGCTTTAGGAGTTGGTGATGTACAGGGAAGCCAGGCGTGCTGTCCTGGCGTCCATGGGGTTGCAAAGAGTCGGACATGACTGAGCGACTAAACTGAACTGACTAAATTTTGGTTAATTACAGGCCTTCATTTTTTTTTTCCCCCAGAGAGAGGAAAGCCAAGGGGAAAACGTGCTCAGCTGCAAGTTGCGTAATGTCTTTAAGATAAGAAAAAAGCAGTTGTTTCCCAAGTGACTGATTGCGGATCTTATGAAAGGATCCTTTGCTCTTAATTTTGCAATAGAGTACTGTGTTTCATGTGACTATTTCTTATAGTATACCTATGGCTCCAAACAGTTATTATATAAAGACAATTCTGGAAGGACTAAATAATGCTTTTTGAGGTGAACCAAGGGCATGTGAACAGCTCATCAGTTTATTATTAATTGGTTCCCATTAAACTTCCTGGGAGGCTAGAAGGAAGTTGGCAGGTTAGTTCGTTAGCTCTTTTATCCTGAACAATTTAACTCTTGGCCCGCACTGCCTCCTCGATGCAAAATACATTCTTTTAACTTCACTTGCCCTCCTTCAGAGGCAGTTTAGCAAGTGTCTGGTTACTAGAGCACATTCATTTGGAGTTCATGTCCCACCTCAAATGGTTCTTCAAAGTATGCCTTCTACCTTATTTTCTGAGCAAAATTTTGGTGAACACAATTTTCTCTAATGCATCACATTCCCAATAATGTCTTAGAATCTTTAGACTGGATCTTCTGGCCTTCCCGTCAATCTGACTCTAAAGACAATCTAGATAGAAAATTTTCTGATGGCCCTGTTCCTGCAACGGAATATTCAGGTTATTATATCTCCATTTATTTATTTAAGCATGTATTTCCTGTAGCCAGAGCTTATATTAATAATTAAGATTGCATTTAGTTAGAAGCTACAAAGTTTGAACAGCTAACTAGAATTTTCAGTTAACTGTCACGTATTATCCCCTAACCGCTGATGAGAATTTACTGTACCACCTGTATTGTTCTTGATTTGGAAAACTTCAACCCTTTATCTTTTCATTTGATATATTTTCCATTAATGATCTTTCCTAATGAAAAATCAAGTGTCATTTTTATAATGCATTGAGTGATTGTATTTTTTAAACTATTTATTTGTTTATTTTATTTTTGGTTACGCTGAGTCTTCTGTGCTCCACCAGGGCTTTCTCTAGCTGTGGCGAGCGGGAGCTACTCTCTCTCTGGTGCACAGGCTTCTCACTGCGGTGACTTCTCTTGCTGCAGAGCACAGACTCTAGGCGCACAGGCTTTGTTGGTTGTTGTAGCTCACAGGCTCAGTAGTTGAGGCTTGTGGGCACTAGGGCGCTCAGGCTTCAGTAGTTGTGGCCCATGGGCTTAGCTGCTCCGTGGCATGTGGAATCTTCCTGGACCAGGGATCGAAGAGTGTCCCCTGTGTTGGCAGTCAGATTCTTTACCGCTGAGCCACCAATTTCTTCCAATCACTGGAATATCCAGTGTGATTGCCTTTCTTTAACCTATAGTTCACTAGTTGTCAACTAAACATTAGGAAGAAATATATTTCTTATTTATTTTATTTTATCTTTGTGCTCAGTCATACCTGACTCTTTTGCTCCTCCGTGGACTGTATCTCACCAAGCTCCTCTGTCCACGGAATTTTCCAGGCAAGAATATTGGACTGGCTTGCCATTTCTTACTCCGGGGGGATCTTCTCCACCCAGGGATCAAACCCGTGTCTCCTGTATTGGCAGGCAGATTCTTTACCACTGTGCCGCCCAGGAAGGCCCTAAAGTATAGTTAATTTACAATGTCGTGTTAGTTTCTGGTGCACAGCAAAATGATTCAGTTATATACACACACACATTCACATATATACAAGTATACATATTTTCTCTTTCATATTCTTTTCATCTATAGTTTATTATAAGATATTGAATATAGTTCCCTGTACTATACAGTAGGACCTCATTGTTTATTTTTACATAGTACTTTATATCTGCCCATCCCAAACTCCTAATTTATCCCCTTCTTTGCCCATTGGTAACCATAAACTTATTTTCTATGTCTATGAGTCAATTTCTGTTTTATACATAAGTTCATTTGTATCGTATTTTAGATTTCCTGTTGTGGTGGTTGTTCAGTCTCTCAGTCATTTCTGACTCTTTGCTACCCATGGACTGCAGCCCACCAGGATTCCCTGTCCTTCACTGTCTCTCAGAGTTTGCTCAAACTTATGTCCATTGAATCAGTGATACCATCCAATCATCTCGTCCTCTGTTGCCCCCTTCTCCATCTGCCCTCAATCCTTCCCAGCATTAGAGTCTTTTCTAATGAGTCAACTCTTCACAGCAAATGGCCAAAGAATTGGAGCTTCAGCTTCAGCATCAGTCCTTCCAATGAATATTCAGGATTAGTTTCCTTTAGGATTGACTGGTTTGATCTCCTTGCTGTCCAAGGGACTCTCAAAAGTTTCCAGCACGGACAGGACTGAGTGACTTTCACTTTTCTTTGAGATAGGAATGAAAACTGACCTTTTCCAGTCCTGTAGCCACTGCTGAGTTTTCCAAATTTGCTGGCATATTGAGTGCAGCACTTTAACAGCATTGTCTTTAAGGATTTCAAATAGCTCAGCTGGAATTCCATCACCTCAACTAGCTTTGTTTGTAGTGATGTTTCCTAAGGCCCACTTGGCTTCACATTCTAGGATGTCTGATTCTAGATGAGTGATCACATCATTGCGGTCATCCAGGTCATTAAGACCTTTTTTGTATAGTTCTTCTGTGTATTCTTGCCACCTCTTTTTAATCTCTTCTGCTTCTGTTAGATCCTTACTGTTTCTGTCCTTTATTGTGCCCATCTTTGCATGAAATGTTCCCTTGGTATCTCTAATTTTCTTGACGAGATCTCTAATCTTTCCCCATTCTATTATTTTCCTCTATTTCTTTGCATTGTTCACTGAGGAAGGCTTTCTTATCCCTCCTTGCTATTCTTTCAGTTCAGCTCAGTCACTCAGTCGTGTCCAACTCTTTGTGACCCCATGGAATGCAGCATGCCAGGCTTCCCTGTCCATCACCAACTCCTGGAGCTTACTCAAACTCATGTCCGTTGCATCAGTGATGCCATCCTCTGTTGTCCCCTTCTCCTCCTGCCTTCATTTTTTCCCAGCATCAGGGCCTTTCCAAGGAGTCACTTCTTTGCATCAGGTGGCCAAAGTATTGGAGTTTCAGCTTCAGCATCAGTCCTTCCAATGAATATTCAGGACTGATTTCCTTTAGGATGGACTGGTTGGATCTCCGTGCAGTCCAAGGGACTCTCAAGAGTCTTCTCCAACACCACAGTTCAAAAGCATCAATTCTTTGGTGCTCAGCTTTCTTCACAGTCCAACTCTCACATCCATACATGACTAATAGGAAAACCATAGCCTTGACTAGATGGACCTTTATTGGCAAAGTAATGTCTCTGCTTTTTAATATGCTGTCTAGGTTGGTCATAACTTTTCTTCCAAGGAGCAAGCGCCTTTTAATTTCATGACTGCAGTCACCATTGCAGTGATTTTGGAGCCCCCCAAAATAAAGTCTGTCACTGTTTCCACTGTTTCCCCATCTATTTGCCATGAAGTGATGGGACCAGATCCCATGATCTTAGTTTTCTGAATGTTGAGTTTTAAGCCAACTTTTTTCTTTTTTTCGCTGTTCTTTGGAACTCTGCATTCAGATGGGTATATCTTTCCCTTTTCTCCCTTGCCTTTTGCTTCTCTTTTTTTCTCAACTATTTGTAATGCCTCCTCAGACAACTGCTTTGTCTTCCTGCATTTCTTTTTCTTTGAGATGGTTTTGGTCACTACCTCCTGTACAGTGTTACAAACCTCCATCCATAGTTCTTCAAGCACTCTGCCTGTATAATGGCTCATTGCAAAACAAGTGCTGAATGCTATTTTTACTTTTTTCCTTTTTTTTTTGGTAAAAATGAAAATGCCCTTTGGATTTCTTTAGGTTAGTTAAAAAAAAAAAAGTACTAATGTAGGTCTTTAATAAAAGCAAAATTGTGTAAAGCAAACTTTCAAAAAGTAGGGGATACCAGTATGTGGAAATTAACACAATTTTAAACATCCATTTGGCCAAAGAAGAAATCTAAAAAGGAAATTAGAAATACCCTAAGATAGAGACTTCCCTGAGGGGTCCAGTTGTTAAAACACCATGCTCCCAATGCAGGGGGCATAGGTTTGATTCCTGATTGGAGAGCTAACGTGCTGCCGTCCATGGGGTTTCAGAGAGTTGGACATGACTGAGTGACTGAACTGAACTGAACTGGGGAAGTAAGAGCCCACATGCTTCACAGCATGGCTAAAAAAGAGAGAAAGAAATACCCTAAGATAAAAATGAAAATAATATACCAAATCTTATGGGCTGCAGCAAAATCAGTACTAAGAGAGAAATTCATAGCAATAAATACTTACATTAAAAAAGCAGAAAGATCTCAAATAAATGATCTAGCTTTATACTTCAAGGAGCTAGAAAGATAACAGACTAAGCCCAAAGTTAACATAAAGAAGGGATTGACAAAAATTTTAGCAGAAATGAACAAAATAGGAAATAGGGGAAAAGAGAAAAATCATGAAAATGAGGATAGATTTTTTTTTTAAGATAAAACTGATGAATCCTTAGACTAAAGAAAAAAAAGTGAAAATGAAAGTCGCTCAGTTGTGTCCGATTCTTTGTGACCCCGTTGACTATACAATCCATGGAATTCTCCAGGTCAGAATACTGGAGTGGGTAGCCGTTCCCTTCTCCAGGAGGTCTTCCCAACCTAGGGATTGAATCAGGTCTCCCACAATGCAGGCGGATTCTTTCTCATAAAAAGAAGACTCGAATAGATCTGTTTTTTAAAAAGATAAAAAATGAAAGAAATGTTACAACTCATGCTACAGAAATAAAAAACTATGAGAGACTACTCTGGACAGTTATATGCCAGCAAACTGGATTACCTAGAAGACATGGATAAGTTCCTGGAAACGGACAATATACCAAGACTACATCATGAAGAAATAGAAAGTCTGAACAAATTTCTGAATGGCATGGAGACTGAATCAATAATCAGAAATATCCTAAAAAGTTTGATTTCACTGGTGAATTCTACCAAACATTTAAAGAAATGAGTACCAATCCTTTTCAAACTCTCCCCAAAACTGAAGGTTAGGGAACACTTCTGAACTCATTTCATGAGGTGAGCATTACCCTGATGCCAAAGCCAGATGAAGACACCACAAGAAAAACAAAACTAAATGAAAATTTCCTAATAAATATAGATGCAAAAAATCCTCAATAAAATACTAACCAATCAGATCCAGCAGCGCAAAAATACTTCGACGCATATACAGTGAACTGAACTTTGACAAGAATGTCAAGAATAGACAATAGCAAAGGGATAGTCTCTTCAATAAATGATTCTGGGGAAACTGGATATCTACCTGTGAAAGAATGAGACTGGACCTGTCTCTTACCCCATAAACAGAAATCAACTCCAAGTTCAGTTCAGTCAGTTCAGTCGCTCAGTCGTGGCTGACTCTTTGCAACCCCATGAACCGCAGCACGCCAGGCCTCCCTGGGCATCACCAACTCCCGGAGTTTACCGAAACTCACATCCATTGAGTCAGTGATGCCATCCAACAATCTCATCCTTTGTCATCTCCTTCTCCTCCTGCCCTCAATCTTTCCCAGCATCAGGGTCTTTTCCAATGAGTCAGCTCTTCACATCAGGTGGCCAAAGTATTGGAGTTTTAGCTTCAGCATCAGTCCTTCCAATGAACACTGATCTTCTTTAGGATGGACTGGTTGGATCTCCTTGCAGTCCATGGGACTCTCAAGAGTCTTCTCCAACACCACAGTTCAAAAGCATCAATTCTTTGGCACTCAGCTTTCTTTACAGTCCAACTTGTACATCCATACATGACTATTGAAAAAACCATAGCCTTGACTAGATGGACCTTTGTTGACAAAGTAATGTCTCTGCTTTTGAATATGCTGTCTAGGTTGGCCATAACTTTTCTTCCAAGGAGCAAACATCTTTTAATTTCATGGCTGCAGTCACCATCTGCAGTGATTTTGGAGCCCCCCCAAAATAAAGTCAACCACTCTTTCCCCATCTATTTGCCATGTAGCGATGGGACCAGATGCTATGATCTTAGTTCTCTGAATGTTGAGCTTTAAGCCAACTTTTTTCACTCTCCTCTTTCACTTTCATCAAGAGGCTCGTTAGTTCTTTGCTTTCTGCCATAAAGGTGGTGTCATCTGCATATCTGAGGTTAATGATATTTCTCCCGGCAATCTTGATTCCAGCTTGTGCTTCATCCAGCCCAGCATTTCTCATGATGTACTCTGCATAGAAGTTAAATAAGCAGGGTGACAATATACAGTTTTGATGTACTCCTTTCCCGATTTGGAACCAGTCCGTTGTTCCATGTCCAGTTCTAACTTCCTGACCTGCATACAGATTTCTCACGAGTCAGGTCAGGTGGTCTGGTATTCCTATCTCTTTCAGAATTTCCCACAGTTTGTTGTGATCCACACAGTCGAAGGCTTTGGCATAGTCCATAAAGCAGAAATAGATGTTTTTCTGGAACTCTCTTGCTTTTTTGATGATTCAATGGATGTTGGCAATTTGATTTCTGGTTCCTCTGCCTTTTCTAAAAGCAGCTTAAACATCTGGAAGTTCACGGTTCCTGTATCGTTGAAGCCTGGCTTGGAGAATTTTGAGCATTACTTTACTAGCGTGTGAGATGAGTGCAATTGTGTGGTAGTTTGAGCATTATTTGGCATTGCCTTTCTTTGAGGTTGGAGTGAAAACTGACCTTTTCCAGTCCCGTGGCCACTGCTGAGTTTTCCAAATGTGCTGGCATATTGAGTGCAGCACTCTCACATCATCATCTTGTAGGATTTGAAATAGCTCGGTGGCTGCGCGGTGCTGGTGTGGGGAGCAGCTGAGAGGAGCTACCTAACATCCAAGGTCAGAAGCAGCAGTCGAGAGGAGCTGCTGCTAAGTTGCTGCTAAGTTGCTTCAGTCGTGTCTAACTCTGTGCGACCCCATAGACGGCAGCCCACCAGGCTCCTCCGTCCCTGGGATTCTCCAGGCAAGAACACTGGAGTGGGTTGCCATTTCCTTCTTCAGTGCATGCAAGTGAAAAGGGAAAGTGAAGTCGCTCAGTCGTGTCCGACTCTTCGAGACCCCATGGACTGCAGCCTACAAGCCTCCTCCATCCATGGGATTTTCCAGGCAAGAGTATTGGAGTGGGGTGCCATTGTACCCCACATGAACTCCAAAGGAAATAAATATGCAAACCTAAGACCCTAAACTGTAAAACACCTAGAAGAAAACAGAGGGGGTAAGCTTCATGACATCAGTCTTGGCAATGATTTAATGGATATGACACCAGAAGCACAGGCAGCAAAAACAGACATATATATACAACTACGTCAAACTAAAAAGCTTCTTCACAGCAAAGGAAACAATCAAGAGAGTAAAAGGCAAACTGCAGCATGGGGGAAAATATCTGCAAACCGTACATCTGATAAGAGGTTAATCTGTAAAATATGTGTGATAGTTAATTGTGTCCACTTGACTGGGCTAAGAGATGCCTAGATAACTGGTATAACGTCATTTTCTGGGTGTGTCTGTGAGAGTGTTTCTGGGAGAAATTAGTATTATAATCAGTAGAGTGAGTAAAGAAAATTCTGGGCAGGCATCATCCAATCCATGGAGGACATGATTAGATCAAAAATATGGAAGAGTGACCTCTCTCTCTTCTTGAGCTGGGACATCCGTTTTCTCCTGCCCTTCGACTTCAGAGCTCCTGGTTCTCAGACCTCTGGACTCCGAGTGAATTATACACCAGCTTTATTGGTTCTCCAACTTGCAGATGGCAGATTGTGAGACTTCTTGGCTTCCATAACCATGTGAGTCAATTCATAATAATAAATCTCCTCTTATATACTTATCTTTATATCTATTGGTGCTGTTTCCTTGGAGAATCCTAAAGCAACATAGAAAGAATTCCTAAAACTCAATGTTGAAAAAACTAATAACCTGATTAAAAAGTAGGCTAAGGATCTGAATAAACAGTCTTCTAAAGGAGACATAAAAATAGCCAACAGATACGAAAAAATGCTCAATATCACTAACCATTAAGGAAATACAAATTGAAACTACAATAAGCTATCCCCTCATGCCTTTCTGAATGGTTATTATTTTTTTAAAAAAGACAAATCTTGGTGAGGATGTGGGATAAATGGAACTTTTGCATACTGTTGGTAGGAATGCCAAATGGTACAGCTGCTATGGAAAACAGCACAAAGGTTCCTCAAAAAATTCACAGAACTACCATATGATCCAGCAATCCCACCTCTGGGTCTCCTAAGAAATCAAAATCAGGATCTCAAAGAGCTATTAGCACTCCTATGTTCACTGGAGAACTATTCACAGTAACCAAGGTGTGGAAACAACCTAACTTTGCTCACAGACAGATAACTGGATAAAGAAAATGTGACCCATATACATACGTAATGGGATACGGTTCAACCTTGAGAGAAATTTTCTGCAGTCTGCAACAGCTTGGGTGAACCTTAAAACACCACGCTGAGTGAAATGTCAGTCGCAGAAAGACAAATACTGTACGAGCTTCATTAATATGAGTTGGGGTAAGGGAAAGTGAGGAGTTATTATCAACAGGCATAAAGTGGGTTAAACAAGATTAATAGATTCCAGAGATCCGCTGTCCAATAAAAAGAACTGACTCATTGGAAAAGACCCTGATGCTGGGAAAGATTGAAGGCAGGAGGAGAAGGGGATGACAAAGGATGAGATGGTTGGACGGCATCACTAACTCAATGGACATGAGTTTGAGTAAACTCCGGGAGTTGGTGACGGACAGGGAGGCCTGGCCTGCAGTCCATGGAGTCGCAAAGAGTCAGACACGACTGAGCGACTGAACTGACAGATGGTACAGTATTGTATCTATAGTCATTAATAATGTATGTTTACATGAAACCTGTGCTCTTAACAAAAGTCTGCTGCTGAGTTCTGGCCACAATAAAACCTGTAAATGAGTTGTTTTTTGGCTGTGCCGGTCTTTGTTGCTGCGTGAGGGCTTTCTCCAGTTGTGCTGAGAGGAGGCTCCTCTCTAGTTACAGTCTGAAGGCTGCTCACTGCGGTGGCATCTCTTGTTGTGGCTCCTAGGCTCTAGAGCACAGACTCAACAGTTGTGGCAAACGGGCTTAGCTGCTCCGAGGCACATGGGATCCTCCCGACCCAGGGGTTGAACCCGCGTCTTTTGCACTGGCAGACAAATTCTTTACCACTGAGCCACCAGGGAGGCCCGAAACGACTTTTTAAATGTAATTTTCAGTTGTTGGAATCTTGTGTTTTCTCCATCCAAAAGCTCTGAAGCTCTGTGCTATATAAGAACAGCACTTAAATCAATAGAAAAAGTAGTTAACTTGGATGTGAGGGGGAAATCTATAGCCATAGGAGCTTATAGCTAATAACTGTGACTCATTGCTCTCCCCAATGCCATCAAATTCAAAAGCATATATTAAAACTTCAGTTAAACTGACTAAAGGCTCTCTTGTGTGTCATCTACTTATGAGCAGAACCAATAATAGTCTTTGTTGAACTGACTGAAGCTTCTCAGTGTTAAATTCATTTTGTGAATAGAGTAGAAATAAAATATTCTTCAACACTTTAGAAACTGACAAATAGAAAAGCTGTTCAAGTCCAATGCTTTTTTTAGATCTTTACTTTCTAAAATCAACTGACCAGCTAATTGAAATGTTAGCATGTGAAACCAATTCTGCTTGCTGCTTCCACTTCTCTTCCAGATCGTGAGCTCCGTCAGTGAGAAACTGTGTCATTTCCTATCTGAAACCTTAGAGCTTACGAAACAAAGACAGCCCCCAGTAAATTCTTGAGTGAATTTGAATGACTAGCAAATAGGTACAAAAGTGAAGTATTATCACCAGTATTTTGGAGTCAATCAGATAAGGTTGTCTACTCCTATCCTCTCTTCTACAATCGCTACTTCACACCCTTGAATAAGCATGGTTTGATTTTGCCTATATGCTTGGGGGGTATGTGTGTGTATACAGCATGAATGATTCCGTGGGGTACCCACCTTACAAACTCACCTTCTCTTCCATCTCTAATTTAGGATCAGGAAGATGTAAAAGGCAGTCATAACTTTCCTGCACCTTCCATAAAAGCAGTGTTTTACATAATTTATATGTCCATTAAGTATTTTCCTCAGGATATATGATTCCTTTATATTGAATTTCTAATTTCATACAATTAATTAACAGAGGGAAAAGATAAACATGAAAGTACTTTTAAAAGAGGGCATTGGCAGGACTCCCCTGGTGGTCCAGTGGTTAAGAATATACCTGCCAATGCAGGGGACATGTGTTCGATCCCTGGTCCAGGAAGATTCCACATTCTGCAGTGCAGTTAAGCCTGTATGCCACAACTACCGGGCATCCATGCCCAGAGCGTGTGCTCTGCAGCGAGAGAAGCCACTGCCGTGAGTTTCCCACGCACCGTGACCAGAGAGTGGCCCCGCTCACTGCAGAGGGAAAGTGTGCAGGCAGCAAAGAAGACCCGCTCAGTCAAAAATAAGACAATAAAATGATTTCTTAAAAAACAAGAGGGCAGTGGCATAGGATGGGCAAATATCAGACCAACAACAGTAAACATTCTGTGGGAGTCAAGGCAGGAACACAACCTGAGCATGGACTTGGGAAACCTGGGTTCTAGGCCTGCTGCCCCTCTGAGTAGCTGGAAGAACTATACTGGTCCTTGGGTCCTTGTTTGTGTCCTCATCTGGAAAATGAGGGGGCTCGGTGACCTTTAAGATTCCTTCCAATTCTGTGGTTCCATGTGTCACGTGACTTTTAAATAACAGAGTACTTGAATTGCCAAAACTTAAGCCTTAAGCCTTTTTTGTTTTGTTCTATTGTGCCTTCACCACATCGTTGTGATGTAAACATGAGTTTTCAGAATTTCCATTTTTCAAATGGGAGTCTGAGCCGGGTGATTTTGGGTCATATGATAGATTGCCTAACCTCATTTTAGACAGCTTCCTTAGATCATCAGATGTTTAAGAGAAAAACAATCTAGTCTCTTTAAGACAAGAGAGCTTATTCTATACCACTGTTACATTGGTCTCATCAGTTATCCCCTAGCTTTTCCAGTCACGTTAAACTGAGTAACCCTACTTTTCACAGTTCCCCCACCAGCCTGTTATTTGCAGTGATCTCTAGAACAACTGCCAAGTGAAAATTCCCATGCATGCTTCATAGAATGAGTTTCTATCATAATCCCCCTTTCACAAGGAACTCCCCAGTTTTGCCCCCTTGCCAATATTAGAGCACTCTTCTAGATTCTTAAAATTTACCTACTCCTTCACCCTGAATCTGCCTGCAATGCAGGAGACACTGGGTCAGTTCCTGGGTCAGGAAGATCTGCTGGAGAAGGAATAGGCTACCCATTCCAGTATTCTTGGGCTTCTCTTGTAGCTCAACTGGTAAAGAATCCACCTGCAATGCAGGAGACTTGGGTTCCATCCCTGGATTGGGAAGATCCCCTGAAGAAGGGAAAGCCTACCCACTCCAGTATTCCGGCCTGGAGAATTCCGTGGGATGTATAGACCATGGGTATCAAAGAGTCAGACATGACTGAGTGACTTTCACTTTCACTTTCTCCACCCTAAACACTGGATCACTACTCCTTCCGTTAGCATTTTAAAGTTTCGAGGGATGGACCATTCATGGGGTTCTCAAGGCAAGAATACTGAAGTGGTTTGCCATTCTCTTCTCCAGTGGACCACATTTTGTCAGAACTCTCCACCATGACCTGTCCGTCTTGGGTGGCCCTACACTGCATGTTTCATAGCTTCACTGAGTTAGACAAGGCTGTGGTCCATGTGATCAGATTGGTTAGTTTTCTGTGATTGTGGTTTTCAGTCTTTCTGCCCTGTGATGGAGAAGGATAAGAGGCTTATGGAAGCTTCCTGCTGGGAGAGACTGACTGAGGGGGAAACTGGGTCTTGTTCTGATGGGCGGGGCCATGCTCAGTAAATCTTTCATCCAATTTTCTGTTGATGGGCAGAGCTGTGTTCCCTGCCTGTTGTTTGACCTGGGGCCAAACTATGGTGGAGGTAATGAGGATAATGGCGACCTCCTTCCAAAGGTCCCATGATGCACTGCTGCACTTAGTGCCCCCAGCCCTTCAGCAGGCCACTGCTGACCCACGCCTCCCCAGAGACTCCTGGACACTCACGGGCAAGTCTGGGGCACTCTCTCGTGGGGTCACTGCTCCTTTCTCCTGGGTCCTGATGTGGACAAGGTTCTGTTTGTGCCCTCCAAGAGTCTGTTTCCCAGTCCTGTATAAGTTCTGGCTGCTCTATTGAGGGGTTAATGGCGACCTCCTCCAAGAGGGCTTATGCCATACCCAGGTCTGCAGCACCCAGAGCCCCTGGCCCTGCAGCAGGCCACTGCTGACCTGGACCTCCTCAGGAGACACTCACACACAGTTCTGGCTCAGTCTTTGTGAGGTCTCTAGGTCCTGATGTACACATGGTTTGTTTGAGCCCTCTGAGTGTCTCTGGCAGGTATGAGATTTGGTTCTAAATGTGATTTCGCCACTCTACCATCTTGCTGGGGCTTCTCCTTTGCTTTTGGACATGGGGCATTTTTTTTGGTGAGGTCCAACATTCTCCTGTCTATGGTTGTTCAGCAGTGAGTTGTGATTTTGGGTTCTCACAGGAGAAGATGAGCGCACATCCTTCTACTCTGCCATCTTGGAGTCAACCAAGTTGCGACAGAATGTGGTCCACTGGAGAAGGGAATGGCAACCGCTTCAGTGTTCTTACCTTGAGAACCCCATGGACAGTATGAAAAGGCAAAATGATAGGGTACTGAAAGGGGAACTGCCCAGGTCGGTAGGTGCCCAATATGCTACAGGAGATCAGTGGAGAAATAACTCCAGAAAGAATGAAGAGATGGAGCCAAAGCAAAAACAACACCCAGTTGTGGATGTGACTGGTGATGAAAATAAAGTCTGATGCTGTAAAGAGCAATATTGCATAGGAACCTGGAATGTTAGGTCCATGAATCAAGGCAAATTGGAAGTGGTCAAACAGGAGATGGCAAGAGTGAACATTGATATTTTAGGAATCAGCAAACTAAAATGGACTGGAATGGGTGACTTTAACTCAGATGACCATTATATCTGCTACTGTGGACAAGAATCCCTCAGAAGAAATGGAGTAGCCATTATAGTCAACAAAAGAGTCCAAAATGCAGTCTCAAAAATGACAGAATGATCTCTGTTTGTTTCCAAGGCAAACCATTCAATATCATGGTAATTCAAGCCTATGCCCCAACCAGTAATGCTAAA
This sequence comes from Ovis canadensis, assembly GCF_042477335.2. NCBI lineage: Eukaryota > Metazoa > Chordata > Mammalia > Artiodactyla > Bovidae > Ovis > Ovis canadensis. The sequence goes on from NC_091256.1 coordinate 81,925,387, forward strand.
GAAGCTGAAGTTGAACGGATCTATGAAGACCTACAAGACCTTCTAGAACTAAAAGCCAAAAAAGATGTCCTTTTCATTATAGGAGACTGGAATGCAAAAGTAGGAAGTCAAGAAACACCTGGAGTAACAGGCCAATTTGGCCTTGGAGTACAAAACGAAGCAGGTCAAAGGCTACAGAGTTTTGCCAAGAGAATGCACTGGTGGTCATAGCAAACATCCTCTTCCAACAACACAAGAGAAGACTCTACACATGGACATCACCAGATGGTCAATACTGAAATCAGATTGATTATATTTTTTGCAGCCAAAGATGGAGAAGCACTATACAGTCAGCAAAAACAAGACCGGGAGCTGACTGTGGCTCAGATCATGAACTACTTATTGTCAAATTCAGACTTAAAATGAAGAAAGTAGGGAAAACCATTAGACCATTCAGGTATGACCTAAATCAATTCCCTTATGATTATACAGTGGAAGTGACAAATAGATTCAAGGGATTAGATTTGATAGAGTGCTTGAAGAACTATGGGCAGAGATTCATGACACCATACAGGAGGCAGTGATCAAGACCATCCCCAAGAAGAAGAAATGCAAAAAGGCAAAATGGTTATCTGAGCAAGCCTTACAAATAGCTGAGAAAAGAAAAGAAGCAAAAGGCAAAGGAGAAAAGGAAAGATACCCATTTGAATGCAGAGTTCCAAAGAATAGCAAGGAGAGATAAGCAAGTCTTCCTCAGTGATCAGTGCAAAGAAATGGAGGAAAACAATAGAATGGGAAAGATTAGAGATCTCTTTAAGAATATTAGAGATAACAAGGGAACATTTCATGAAAAAATGGGCACAATAAAGGACAGAAATGATATAGACCTAACAGAAGCAGAAGATATTAAGAAGAGGTGGCAACAATACACAGAAGATCTGTACAAACAAGATCTTCATGACCCAGATAACCATGATGGTATGATCATTCACCTAGAGCCAGACATCCTGGAATTCAAGGTCAAGCGGGCCTTAGGAAGCATCACTATGAACAAAGCTAGTGGAGGTGATGGAATTCCAGTTGAGCTATTTCAAATCCTGGAAGATGATGCTGTGAAAGTGCTGCACTTAATACGCCAGCAAATTTGGAAAACTCAGCAGTGGCCACAGGACTGGAAAAGATCAGTTTTCATTCCAACCCCAAAGAATGCTCAAACTACCACACAACTGTACTCATCTCACATGCTAGTAAAGTAATGCTCAAAATTCCAAGCCAGGCTTCAATAATATGTGAATGGTGAACTTCCCGGTGTTCAAGCTGGATTTAGAAAAGGCAGAGGAACCAGAGATCAAATTGCCAACATCTGCTGGATCATAGAAAAAGCAAGAGAGTTCCAGAGAAACATCTATTTCTGCTTTATTGTCTATGCCAAAGCCTTTGACTGTGTGGATCACAACAAACTGTGGAAAATTCTGAAAGAGATGGGAATACCAGACCACCTGACCTGCCTCCTGAGAAATCTGTATGCAGGTCAAGAAGCAAAAGTTAGAACTGGACATGAAACAACAGACTGGTTCCAAATCGGGAAAGGAGTTCATCAAAACTGTATATTGTCACCCTGCTTATTAACTTATATGCAGAGTACATCATGAGAAATGCTGGACTGGAGGAAGCACAAGCTGGAATGAAGATTGGTGGGAGAAATATCAATAACCTCAAATATGCAGATGATACCACTCTTATGGCAGAAAGTGAAGAACTAAAGAGCCTCTTGATGAAGGTGAAGGAGGAAAGTGAAAAAGTTGGCTTAAAGCTCAACATTCAGAAAACTAAGATCATGGCATCCTGTCCCATCACTTCATGGCAAATAGATTGGGAAGCAATGGAAACAGTGAGAAACTCTACTTTTGGGGGCTCCAAAATCACTGCAGATGGTGACTGCAACCATGAAATTAAAAGATGCTTGCTCCTTGGAAGAAAAGCTATGATTAAGCTAGAAAGCATGTTAAAAAGCAGAGACATTAATTTGCTAACAAAGGTCCATCTAGTCAAAGCTATGGTGTTTCAGTAGACATGTATGGATGTGAGAGTTGGACTATAAAGAAAGCTGAGCATCGAAGAATTGATGCTTTTGAACTACCGTGGTGGAGAAGACTCTTGAGAGTCCCTTGGACTGCAAGGAGATGTAACCAGTCCATCCTAAAGGAGACCAGTCCTGAGTGTTCATTGGAAAGACTAATGCTCAAGCTGAAACTCCAGTACTTTGGCCGCCTGATGCAAAGAACTGACTCATTGGAAAGGCCCTGATTCTGGGAAAGACTGAAGGCAGGAGGAGAAGGGGATGACAGAGGATGAGATGGTTGGGTGGCATCACTGACTCAATGGACATGAGTTTTAGTAAACTCTGGGAGTTGGTGATGGACAGGGAGGCCTGGCGTGCTGCAATCCAAGGGGTCACAAAGAGTCGGACACAACTGAGCAACTGAACTGAACTGAACTGAAGCCAGTAATCCAAATCCAGAGCTGTCTAAGAGATGTAGTTTTGTTTTAAATAAAACGGCACTCCCCTCCTTAGTCCCAGCTAAGAGAGGCCTCCACTCTGGATCCTAGGTTTCAGTGAAAGTGAAGTCACTCAGTCGTGTCTTTGCGACCCTGTGGACAGTAGCCTGCACCAGGCTCCTCCATCCATGGGATTTTCTAGGCAAGAGTACTGGAGTGGGTTGCCACTTCCTTCTCCAGGGAATCTTCCCCACCCAGGGATCGAACCCAGGTCTCTCACATTGTAGACAGATGCTTTACCATCTGAATCACCAGGGAAATCAGAGGGTGTTGCAAACACATACTGTGCTGATGAACACCTGAGCACCTCTGTCTCAATATCTGGTGCTCAGCACGACCTACTGTAGCCTATAACCCTACATATCTGCTCTAGTGACCAACACAATCCCAGGGAAACACCTCATCGAATCTCCTGCTAGAAATATTGTCAGTTACTGCCCCAAACATCAGAGTCAGGTATTCAGTTGAGTATGAGGAGAGTTGAGCGCAAGCAGTAAATTCATTAGGTAATAGAAAAGAAATTCACTTGTCAAATCCTTCTTCTCAAATATCATGAATATAATAGTTTAGGGGTTTTTTGGCTGCACTGGGTCTTCGTTTCAGTACTAGGGCTTTCTCTAGTTGCAGTGCCCAGGCTCAAGAGCACACAGACTCAGTAGTTACAGCACACGCGGGCTTAGTTGCTCGGAGGCATGTGGAATCTTAGTTCCCTTTCCAGGAGTTGAAGCTGAAACCCCTGCTTTGGAAAGTGGATTCTTGATCATCAGACCACCAGGGAAGTCCCTACAATAGATTCTTGCAGAAAAAATACTCCTCTTTTCCACTCCAGATCCTGAATCCTTCTTTCCAGAGGTAATGCTTTTGAGTTTTTGCCACAATTCCTCTTTTTCATATAAGCCATATACAACCATTTACATAATGTTTATATTGTAGTTGTTATTATAAGTAATCTTGAGGTGATGTAAAGAACATGGGAGGATATACATAAGTTGTATGCAAATACTACACCACATAATATCCATGAATTTTGGTATCTATGGGCAGCCCTGGAACCCATCAGCGTGGATACTGAGGGATGACTGTATGTCTTTATTACTTATCCAGCATTGTTAGCTCATCAACAGAACACCTAGGTATGAAATTCTGTTGTCTTTCATAGTTTGCCCATATGAAAACCACAGCTTTCACCTACTTTTTCAACTTGGATGTTGTATTAGTCAGCTTGGATTGTCCTAAGATACCAGAGACTAGGTGACTTAGACAACGCTTATTTCCTCCTGGTTTTGGAGGCTGAAAGTCTAAGGCTAAGGTGCCGTGGGGTTGGTTTCTGAGGAGCCTTCTCTTCTTGGTTTGCATGTAGCTGCCTTCTTGCTCTGTCCTCACATGGCCTTTCTTCCATGGACATGCAGAAAGATTTCTGGTGTCTCCTCCTCTTATAAGCACACCATTCTTAGATTAGGACCTCATTCTTTTGACCTGTTTAATTACCTCCTTAAAGGTCCTATCTCCAAAGACAGTCATACTGAGGGTTAGTGCTTCAAAATGTGTATTTAGTAGGGGATACAATTCAGTCCATCAGAGGTGCGATATATGAAGGTGTATTTGTTGAGGTAGAAACATAGAACATGCTTTACTTAACAGTTTTTTAGCTTAATTTAGATACTTAGACATATGGCTTGTGGTTCTCCATTTATACTTTTGACCTTGACCATACAAACATAAGAAACAGGCCAGCAACAAAGAATATGCTACAATTTGTGGCTAAGAGTGGCTTTCATCAAACCCAAGGGGTATTTCCAGAAGAGTTTGTCAATGAATAATGCTGTCTTTCAATGGGATGAGCTATGTGACACAGCAAACTCCCTGTTGGGGCTTCTTGGTAGCTCAGATTTTGGTAAAGAATCTGCCCACAGTGTTGGAGACCTGGGTTCAGTCCCTGGATGGGAAGATCCCCGAAAAGGGAATGGCAACCCATTCCAGTATTCTTGCCTGGAGAATTTCCATGGACAGAGGAGCCTGGCGAGTTGTAGCCCATGGGTGGCAAAGAGTCTAACATGACTGAGCAACTAACACCTTCACTTTCTAACTCCTTGTTACAGGACCTATTAAAGCAGACGATGGATGACTAAATGGCAGAAATACTGGGAATTGATGCCCATGCAGAGTAGAAGGTTAACTAGTTGATTGCCAAGACCCCTCCCAACTTTAAAATCCTGCACACTCTTTTTTCTAGAAATACAGGCTCTCTTCCTTAGCTATATCTTTTCAAAAACATTAGCTTTTTAATGCTGAAATCAGAGAAGTTTTTCTACGGTTATTAGTTTCTTCAGAACATTTGGCTTAATGTCAGCCACAGTTTTTGAGTTGCCTGCGTTTTCAAAGACAAGATTTTTGGCATCAAATATTTCAGGTTAAGTAGTAAAACCGTGGCTTAATAAAAACAAAACAAAGTGCATTGCTTTCTGTAAGGGTAACTCAGATATCTAACATCAAAATAAGGTATTTGCTTCTGATAAAGTCACCCATCATGAGAGGACATTACAACAGAAAATACTATTCTCCAGAAAATAGCTCATAAACACATGTGGGGAACTTGAATGTATTATTTAGCAAGAACTAACAATGGAAAGGCTGGAATTACTGATGGTCTTCACTACCCCAGAGAGCTTTTTTTAGTAATGAGAATTTTCCTAATTTGTACAGGAAAGGGGAAACAACTGTGTTGTACGAAGTATGAAAAGACCTTAATGGTAGGTCCCCTAATCCTTTCAACTCGTTGTACTAGTAAGGAAACATACTTGGAGAGGAGTCACACAGCTGGTTACTAGTGAAACCAAGACTGGATCATTGCTCTCCTGCTCCCAGTCCAGTCTTTGTTCCGTATGCTACACAGGCATGGCCAGTTCATTAAACAATTTTGGACCTGAAGTGAAAGTGTTAGTCTCTTTGTCATGTCCGACTCTTTGTGACCCCATGGACTGTAGCCCACCAGGCTCCTCTGTCCATGGCATTCTCCAGGCAAGAGTACTGGAGTGGGTTCCCATTTCCTTCTGCGGATCTTCCCAACCCAGGGATCGAACCGGGGTCTCCTGTACTGCAGCCAGATTATTTACCACTGAGCCACCAGGAAAGCCTATTTTGAACCCAGACTCCCAATATTAAGGATCAAAAGCACACTGGATAGAAAAATGGCCTTTTCCCTAAGCAAAATAAAACAAAATTTACCTAACAAAGTACCTAATGTTGTGATGATCATTTCTGTTTCTGAGTTCTATTATTCTAGGTATTGAATCATATGAATAGTTCAGAATTCTCTGACTAGAGGACCGTCAATTTCTCTCTCTCTTTCAACAAGTTGACATTCAAATTCTTCCATCCCTCTTCTTTCAGTCACTGTTTATTCTTTCTTTATTAAAAAAACAAAAGCAAACAAAAAACCTGTAGACATATAGAACCCTTTTCAACAAAATGTGCTAATACATCACAGCACTTAGATCAGAAAATTATGTTTGAAGTTTAATATAGAGGGCTCCAAAGGAAATCCCTTGAAGATAAACATACACATATCCAAAAATATAGGAAAACTACAAAACTTCCAGTGGGAAAAAAGAGAGTTGGAAACCATAAAAGGTAACTTCATTTGCAAAACAGACTGTGGAGGGAACTGAAACACAAAGGAAAAAGCACCAAAAACTGGAACTTAAGTTAAATCCTCCTAGAAGGGGAGTGAGGCAGACCAATGCTGAAGGCTCAGAGTGGTAAAAGCAGAAAACCCAAAACAGGAAATGAAAGTCAAGTGACAAAAGACAAAGGGAAATTAAGCATTCTTTATATAAGGAACTAGAGGGATAAAAAGGAAAATATTACCTTATTCGGTGTTAGAGGGGGAAAATGCACACTCACTAGCCCATCCACACAGATTCCGAGGGAGTCAGCGCTGCTCCATGGGAACAGGCTGGCCGCCGGCTCCCAAGAGGCCTCCGGCCTGGCATTTGTTACTGAAGGGGAATTATCTCCAAAAGCCCCAATTTCCTGAATTGTGAGTTGAAGTTGGTAACAGTGGTTCCTAAAAGATTAATTCAGACAATGTTCATAAAGCACTAAGCATAATACTGCTGCTGCTGCTGCTGCTGCTGCTGCTGCTGCTGCTGCTGCTGAGTCACTTCAGTCTTGTCTGACTCAGTGTGACACCAGAGACGGCAGCCCACCAGGCTCCCCCGTCCCTGGGATTCTCCAGGCAAGAACACTGGAGTGGGTTGCCATTTCCTTCTCCAATGCATGAAAGTGAAAAGTGAAAGTGAAGTCGCTCAGTCGTGTCCGACCCTCAGCGACCCCATGGACTGCAACCCTCCAGGCTCCTCCATCCATGGGATTTTCCAGGCAAGAGTACTGGAATGGGGTGCCATTGCCTTCTCCAAGCATAATACTAGTTCCTAGTAAATACTGGCTGTGTGGTAGCTGTTATTAACATCATTCCAAACTTACTTCTCCAAATGTTACTCTTTCTTTATATGATTATTTATTACAGATAATAATCTGGTAGTTATATGACCTTGAAATATATAGGTAACTACCCTCCCAGGTCATCATTTGTAATATGTTTTCATCAGCACCCTTGACAATGGACCATTAGCGACAAATTTTACTAACTCAAATTTATAATAACAAAACAGAAGCAGCTTAAGCAGTATTACCTACGTGATAACAGTAAACAAGTGGCTTATCTGAAGACAAGACCTACACTTCTGAGTTCTGTACTCTACCCAGGATGTCCTGCTAAGACAAAAATAGCTACTTAGTTATTTTACATTCTTATTTATAACTAATATCAAGAAGCATAATCTCAACAATGATTTAGACTGATTTAATTTGTAGAAAGAAATCTACATTTGCTTGTCAGTATTAAATACTTCTTAAAAGGAATGCCTAAAGCACCATTTATATTTTCAAACTGAGGACAGCAAACATTGAAGGTACAGAAGCCTTTAATAAATAATTACTACATATTATAACAAAAACAGTACTATAAAAATTTCACACGTTGACACACTCATTAGAAAAACCTCCTGATCTTCCATACCCTAGAAATGTATATGTTTTATTTATTTGGTCTTATTTTCTGCCCCTCCAATATACTAATATAAATACTAGTGATGTTAATAGCTAATCTTCTTCCTTTTTCCTTACACTTTCCCTCCCTTGCAAATCTCTGACTTTCAGTTATAAGACATTACATAGAAGAAGGATGTAAACTGATGTTTGGTCTGCTGAGTGAGCATTTATCTATCCCAAACACTATAGTGGACACCAGAAAAGCCAGACAACTAAAGGTGGTATACATCCAGAATTGGGGTTCCCAGATTTAGAGTTCTGGGCTCAGTAAATTTTCAAAAATTTGAAGGGATGGGCATCAAGATGCTACCATCTAATTTGCCAAGTAAGAACATTTAAAACAATTACTACCATTCTTTACTAAAAAATGTGAACTTTAAGAAAAGCCTAGTAGGCAGGACTAAAACACCAGACTAAAGGCAATCAACAAGAAATGATAAATGACAACCTTAAAACTTTTCCTCATTTTGTTGGAGACCAGTAAAAATGGACTGGTATAGTTCTATGGCCTGGTCTCTGAGAGAGGCTCCAGAGACTTCCCAAGAATCATTTTGGGGCCAAATAAATGTAAAATAGCTTCCCTGGTGACTCAGCGGTAAAAGAATCCAGCTGCAATACAGGAGACGAAGGAGACACGGGTTCGATCCCTGGGTCAGGAAGATCCCCTGGAGGAGGAAAAGGCACTCCACTCCACTATTCTTGCCTGGAGAATCCCATGACAGAGGAGCCTGGTGGGCTACAGTCCATGGGGTTGCGAAGTTGGACACGACCTAAGTGACTGAGCACGCGCACGCACACACACACACGTAAAATACAAACCTAATCAGATGACATTTATTGAGAGGTCACTGCGCCCCAGACCCTATGCTAAGGAGGGATGACCTTCTGATGATTGAGTAGAGGAGGGTGCCCCTGCTGCTTTCTCATTCTAATCACCATGAAAGCAAGGAAGACCAGAAAGAACTCACTGGTGAGCTGCTCTTTCCAAAAACATGACCTCCATATGAAATTTTAAAACTCCAACGTAACAAAGACCTGAGCAGCTCTTGGGAGGCCTTTGTAGCGGGATCTAGCCACAACTAGGATTGTAAGTTCCTTCACAAAGGGACAGAAAGTTACCCCTTTTTTTGCCACAAGCGTCTGTGCTGTGATAAAGCACTGCTTTGACCAGGGTACTGGGCCTGGTCTGAGACCACAACAGCCAGACCGTTATGACAAACCAAAAATAGCCCCATAATCTAAATCAAGATACATGGCGAGTGACCCACCCTGAGTCACCCAGACCCATTTGTTACATACTTTATTTTTGGATAAATTCAGTGGGTACTGAAAGTGTTTCGTTTGCTGCTTTTTCCTCTCCAAATAAGAGGACAAAGAAAGGAACTAAGTCATGTGGTTTTGTTTAACTTAGCGTGAAGGTTGCAACCAGTATAGATGATGTGAGTCCTCAGGTTTGCAAAGCCCATGGCTAATTGGTTGGGATGATGTGTCTCTCTGGCCTTAGTAAACTGCCAAAAAAGAGCTCACAATCTGTTACATAAAAAATTTTTTCTCCCAGGAATACGTGTTTATCAGTCCAAGATTTTTGTTGCCACTCAGGGTGAGAAAGTACAAGTAAATGAGACTGTCAGTGTGGAACAGAACGTAGTGGAGAGCTTATTTGCCTTATTTAGGCTTATTTCAGATTTAGGATGTGGATTAGTTGTCTAAGTGTTTATAATTTGTCTTGTAAATCTTCTAAATGTTTCATGTTAGTGAATGTGTTATATTAATCTCTCAGATTATAAAGTGTCTGCCTGCATACAGGAGACCCGGGTTTGATCCCTGGATCAGGAAGATCCCCTGGAGAATGAAATGGCAGCCCACTCCAGTACTCTTTCCTCCATGGCTGGAGGAGCCTGGTAGGCTACAGTCCATGGGGTCGCAAAGAGTCAGACATGACTGAGCAACTTCACTTTCATCCTTTAAAGTGATTTCCCTGATTCTTTACCATTGTCTGGTCCTCCTATCACTGCAGATATATATCCTAGCGTTCTCCTTCCATTCACTGCCTTCTCTTTGCTCTTCCAAAACATCAAGGTCCTTCTCACCTCAAAAACTTTGCATTTGCTATTTCCTGCACCAGCAGTACCCTCAGTATCATCCGTACATAGATGGCTCCTTGTTTCTTAAATCTCTATTCAATATCATTCCTTGGAGCAGCCTTCCCTGGCCACCTTGGCTAAATAAACCCATCCCTAAGAGTCCCTCTCTAGTGCCTCACCTTGTCTTGCTATTTTTACAGAATATCTAAGAAGATCTTGCTCACTTATTTGTTAACGTACAATTTACCTTCTCTATCATGAAAGCCCTATGAGAACCAGGAGTCTCTCTTGTTCATTCCTACAGCCCAGCACTGAAACAGCGTCTGGCACGTAGCAGCGCTCAACAAATATTTGTTGAGCAAATGGTTGCATGAAAGGATAGAAGGACTCCCCAGCGTTTTCATATTTTGTGACCCTTATCCCACAGAGTTCATGACAAGATGGCACAAAGGCTAAAGTACTTTCCTTGATTCTCTCGATAATTGTATCAATAAATATAGGCCAAATGACTCATGATGTAAGTTTTCTGGCATGGCTTCCTGTGATTGCCACATCTCTACTTCACTGAAGTTATATTGCTCAGTCGGAGACAGCAATCAGATAAGAACACAAACAAAATTTTAATATGAAAAGGAAAGGTTAGATGTAGTGATTTAGAACAGGATAAAGACTTCTTTTTTCCTTCTTCTATGTGGCACGTTGGATCTTTGTTCCCTGACCAGGGACCGAATCCATGCCTCCTGCAGTGGAGACTTGAAGTCCTAACCACTGGACCACCAGGGAATTCCCAAAACTTCTTAAAGTACAAATATCTAATTTAAATCAACAGCTAGCTTGATTATTATTTGTAGGGGAAAAAACCCACTAAAAACAAGAGGCCCATCTTTCTTCATTTCTAAAATATTGATATGGAAGTTCCAACCAATTGGAAAGATAAGAAAAGGAAATAAATGATACAGCTATTTTAAAGTAAGACAAAACTATCTTTATAGATAATAATTATCTACCAGGAAAACTTAAGGTAGTTTTCTAAAGGGAATAATAATGGAGTTTAGTGAGGTACAGTTAAGAAATTATAATCAGAAATAGTATTTAGAAAACATGGAGGAAAAAAATAGCTAAAGAATATTATAGGTGCTAATAGACTAGAGTTTTTTTTCCTTTTCTTAGTGTCCAAACATGATATTAATCTTAGACTGTAGAATATGCTGTGGGTTTTAATATAATATTGTGTTTTCCTATGAAAAAGCATAACATCACTTGTTCATTCTGCTATCATTTATCAGTTCAGTTCAGTTCAGTTGCTCAGTCGTGTCCAACTCTTTGTGACCCCATGAATTGCAGCACACCAGGCCTCCCCGTTCATCACCATCTCCCGGAGTTCACTCAGACTCACATCCATCGAGTCCGTGATGCCATCCAACCATCTCATCCTCAGTCATCCCCTTCTCCTCCTGCCCCCAATCCCTCCCAGCATCAGAGTCTTTTCCAACGAGTCAACTCTTCACATCAGGTGGCCACAGTACTGGAGTTTCAGCTTTAGCATCATTTCTTCCAAAGAAATCCCAGGGTTGATCTCCTTCAGAATGGACTGGTTGGATCTCCTTGCAGTCCAAGGGACTCTCAAGAGTCTTCTCCAACACCACAATTCAAAAGCATCAATTCTTCAGTGCTCAGCCTTCTTCACAGTCCAACTCACATCCATACATGACCACAGGAAAAACCATAGCCTTGACTAGCCAGACCTTAGTCGGCAAAGTAATGTCACTGCTTTTGAATATACTATCTAGGTTGATCATAACTTTCCTTCCAAGAAATAAGCGTCTTTTAATTTCATAGCTGCAATCACCATCTGCAGTGATTTTGGAGCCCCAAAAAATAAAGTCTGACACTGTTTCCACTGTTTCCCCATCTATTTCCCATGAACTGATGGGACCAGATGCCATGATCTTCTTTTTCTGAATGTTGAGCTTTAAGCCAACTTTTTCACTCTCCTCTTTCATTTTCATCAAGAGGCTTTTTAGCTCCTCTTCACCTTCTGCCATAAGGGTGGTGTCATCTGCATATCTGAGGTTATTGATATTTCTCTCAGCAATCTTGATTCCAACTTGTGTTTCTTCCAGTCCAGTGTTTCTCATGATGTACTCTGCATAGATGTTAAATAAGCAGGGTGCCAATATACAGCCTTGGCGTACTCCTTTTCCTATTTGGAACCAGTCTGTTGTTCCATGTCCAGTTCTAACTGTTGCTTCCTGACCTGCATACAGATTTCTCAAGAGGCAGGTCAGGTGGTCTGGTATTCCCATCTCTTTCAGAATTTTCCACAGTTTGTTGTGATCCACACAGTCAAAGGCTTTGGCGTAGTCAATAAAGCAGAAATAGATGTTTTTCTGGAACTCTCTTGCTTTTTTGATGATTCAGTGGATGTTGGCAATTTGATCTCTGGTTCCTCTGCCTTTTCTAAAACCAGCTTGAACATTGGGAAGTTCATGGTTCACGTATTGCTGAAGCCTGGCTTGGAGAATTTTGAGCATTACTTTGCTAGCATGTGAGATGAGTGCAACTGTGTGGTAGTTTGAGCATTCTTCTGCATTGCCTTTCTTTGGGATTGGAATGAAAACTGACCTTTTCCAGTCCTGTGGCTACTGCTGAGTTTTCCAAATTTGCTGGCATATTGAGTGCAGCACTTTCACAGCATCATCTTTCAGGATTTGAAATAGCTCAACTGGAATTCCATCACCTCCACTAGCTTTGTTCGTAGTGATGCTTTCTAAGGCCCACTTGACTTCACTTTCCAAGATGTCTGGCTCTAGATTAGTGATCACATCATCATGATTATCTGGGTCGTGAGGATCTTTTTTGCACAGTTCTTCTGTGTATTCTTGCCACCTCTTCTTAATATCTCCTGCTTCTGTTAGGTCCATACCATTTCTGTCCTTTATCGAGCCCATCTTTGCATGAAATGTTCCCTTGGTATCTCTAATTTTCTTGAAGAGATCTCTAGTCTTTCCCATTCTGTTCTTTTCCTCGATTTCTTTGCATTGATCACTGAAGAAGGCTCTCATCTCTTCTTGCTATTCTTTGGAACTCTGCATTCAGACTCTTATATCTTTCCTTTTCTCCTTTGCTTTTCACCTCTCTTCTTTCCACAGCTATTTGTAAGGCCTCTGCAGACAGCCATTTTGCTTTTTTGCATTTCTTTTCCATGGGGATGGTCTTGATCCCTGTCTCCTGTACAATGTCACGAACCTCATTCCATAGCTCATCAGGCACTCTATCTATCAGATCTAGGCTCTTAAACCTATTTCTCACTTCCACTGTATAATCATAAGGGATTTGATTTAGGTCATACCTGAATGGTCTAGCGGTTTTCCCTACTTTCTTCAATTTGAGTCTGAATTTGGTAATAAGGAGTTCATGATCTGAGCCACAGTCAGCTCCTGGTCTTGTTTTTGTTGACTGTATAGAGCTTCTCCATCTTTGGCTGCAAAGAATATAATCAATCTGATTTCGGTGTTGACCATCTGGTGATGTCCATGTGTAGAGTCTTCTCTTGTGTTGTTGGAAGAGGGTGTTTGCTATGACCAGTGCATTTTCTTGGCAAAACTCTATTAGCCTTTTCCCTACTTCATTCCGAATTCCAAGGCCAAATTTGCCTGTTACTCCAGGTGTTTCTTGACTTCGTACTTTTGTATTTCAGTCCCCTATAATGAAAAGGATATCTTTTTTGGGTGTTAGTTCTAAAAGGTCTTATAGGTCATCATAAAACCATTCAACTTCAGCTTCTTCAGTGTTACTGGTTGGGGCATAGACTTGGATAACTGTGATATTGAATGATTTGCCTTGGAGACAAACAGAGATCATTCTGTCGTTTTTGAGATTGCATCCAAGTACTGCATTTAGGACTCTTTTGTTGACCATGATGGCTACCCCATTTCTTCTGAGGGATTCCTGCCCACAGTAGTAGATATGATGGTCATCTGAGTTAAATTCACCCATTCCAGTCCATTTTAGTTTGCTGTTTCCTAGAATGTCAACGTTCACCCTTGCCATCTCTTGTTTGACCACTTCCAATTTGCCTTGATTCATGGACCTGACATTCCAGGTTCCTATGCAATATTGCTCTTTACAGCATTGGATCTTGCTTCTATCACCAGTCACATCCACAACTGGGTATTGTTTTTGCTTTGGCTCCATCCCTTCATTCTTTCTGGAGTTATTTCTCCACTGATCTCCAGTAGCATATTGGGCACCTAATGACCTGGGGAGTTCCTCTTTTGGTATCCTATCATTTTGTCTTTTCATACTGCTAATATTTATACTCCTACTCTATTTATAATTTTGTAAATAAGAGTTTAAGAACTCTGTAGAAAACAAAAGAAAAGGAAGAGAATATGGTCCCTGCTATTGAAGACTTTATAATCATGTTGGAAAGAAATAATGTATGCATGTGAAATTATTAGAAAATTGCTTCTCGTAACATTTATTTAGTAAATACTCATTCAGCATCTATAATGAAAAGATCTTTTTGCAAGTTGTATGTGGAATAGTGGGAAGACTTATCATAAATATGATTAGAACTCAATCATTGCCATCTTGCAAGCCATTAGGGGGAATAAGGCATAAATCTTTATATTGATAAAGCAATTAAGCTGAACCTGGAAAGAGAAAGGAAGGCTTTCAGTGAATAGAGATAGAACAGATGGCATTCCAAGTGGAGGGCATGACTTTGGGTAAGAAGAGAACGTTTAGGACATGTTTGTGAATGCTGAGTAGTCCTGCTTGACTGGAAGACATATATACAAGAAAGGGACTGGAAGGTAAGACCAGAAGGAGAGATTGGAGCCTGGGTTTCAGGATGGGGGCCAAGGGAGTCTTGCATTCACAATTGCAGAGTTTAGATTATAATTTCTGAGCCTTCAAACATTTCAAAATAAGGGAGGATTGGGACTTCCCTGGTGGTCCAGTGGTTAAGAATCCACCATGCAATACAGGGGACGCAGGTTCAGTTCCTGGTCAGGGAAGTGAGATCTCACAGATCATGGAGCAACTACATCCCTGAAGAGCAGCTTCTGAGACCGCATAGTCTGAAGCCCATGCTTTGCAGCTACTGAAGCCCATTCACTCTGGAGCCCGCACATCGCAGCTATAGAGCCTGCATGCCACAGCTAGAGAGACTGTGCTCCACAACGAAGATCCTGCATGCTGCAACTGAAACCTGATATATAAACAAACATTTTAAAAATGAGAAAGGACCTTATAGCTTAGTTTTAGCAATATTTGTCTGATGGCAGCATATGGGTTGAGTCAAAGCATGAAGAGACAGAGGATGGAGAGTCTGTTAGGAAGCTTTGGAAAAATAAAAGAGCAAACGAAATGTTCACATATGAAGGGAAAGTTAGTCATATGATTTAAGTTAGGCAAACCTGCAAGGAGAGCCAACCAACCAGTCCATCCTAAAGGAAATCAGTCCTGGGTGTTCATTGGAAGGACTGATGTTGAAGCTGAAACTCCAATATTTTGGCCACCTGATGTGAAGAGCTGACTCATTTGAAAAGACTTTCCTCAGTGAAAGTCACTTAATTGGGTGTGGGATTAAGAGAAAGAGAGGCGTGCATAACTATTCACGTTTGAACTTTTTCCAGTGTAAGGGGCATGTTTTCTTTCACAGATATTCATAGGGAAGTTAGGAGACAGGGCTGGTTTGGGGGAGATGATTCACTTTTGAACTGAAGTACGATGGTGCGATCACTCCCCTAGAGCCATACATCCTGGAATGTGAAGTCAAGTGGGCCTTAGGAAGCATTACTATGAACAAAGCTAGTGGAGGTGATGGAATTCCAGTTGAGCTATTTCAAATCCTAAAACATGATGCTGTGAAAGTGCTCAATATGCCAGCAAATCTAGAAAACTCATTAGTGGCCAGGACTCTGCTGGACTTAGGACTGGAAAAGGTCAGTTTTCATTCCAATCCCAAAGAAAGACAATGCTAAAGAATGCTCAAACTACCGCACAATTGTACTCATCTTACACTCTAGCAAAGTAATGCTCAAAATTCTCCAGGACAGGCTTCAACAGTACATGAACCATGAACTTCCTGATGTTCAAGCTGGATTTAGAAAAGGCAGAGGAACCAGAGAATAAATTGCCAACATCTGTTGGATCATTGAAAGAGCAGAGAGTTTTAGAAAAACATCTACTTCTGCTTTGTTGACTATGCCAAAGCCTTTGACTATATGGATCTTCAAGAGATGGAATATCAGACCACCTGAACTGCCTCCTGAGAAATCTGTATGCAGGTCAAGAAGCAAAAGTTAGAACTGGACATGGAACAACAGACTGGTTCCAAATAGGGAAAGGAGTCCGTCAAGGCTGTATATTGTCACCCTGCTTATTTAACTTCTATGCAGAATACATCATGAGAAACGCTGGGCTGGATAAAGCACAAGCTGGAATCAGGATTGGTGGGAGAAACATCAATAACCTCAGATATGCAAATGACACCACCCTTATGGCAGAAAGTGAAGAAGAACTAAAGAGCCTCTTGATGAAATTGAAAGAGTAGAGTGAAAAAGGTGGCTTTAAACTCAACATTCAGAAAACTAAGATCATGACATCTGGTCCCATCACTTCATGGCGAATAGATGGGGAAGCAATGGAAACAGTGAGAAACTTTATTTTTGGGGCTCCAAAATCTCTGCACATGGTGACTGCAGCCATGAAATTAAAAGATGTTTGCTCCTTGGAAGAAAAGCTATAACCAAGCTAGACAGTATGCTAAAAAGCAGACATTAATTTGCTGACAAAGGTCCGTCTAGTCAAAGCTATGGTTTTTCCAGTAGTCATGTATGGTAGTGAGAATTGGACTATACAGAAAGCTGAGCACTGAAGAATTGATGTTTTTGAAATGTGGTGTTGGAGAAGACTCTTGAGAGTCCCTTGGACTGCAAGGAGATGTAACCAACCAGTCTATCCTAAAGGAAATCAGTTCTGAATATTCATTGGAAGGACTGACGTTGAAGCCCAAACTCCAATACTTTGGCCATCTTATGTGAAGAACTGACTCATTTGAAAAGGCCCTGATGCTGGGAAGGATTGAAGGAGGGAGGAGAAGGGGACAACAGAGGATGAGATGGCTGGATGGCATCACTGACTCAATGGCCATGAGTCTGAGTGAACTCCGGGAGGTGGTGATGGACAGGGAGGCCTGGCGTGCTGCGGTCCACGGGGGTCGGAAGGAGTCGGACATGACTGAGTGACTGAACTGAACTGAACTGAACCAATACATTTGAAAGACTAGGAGAATTATCTGCATGATGAGACCCAGAAAATGGTTGAAAATATGAAGATAGAGTTCTGTAGGGAAGTTGGACTAGGGGTGAAGATCTGGGACTATCTGCATAGAGATGTTAGTTGAAACACTAGGATAATTTGAGGCCACCAGAAAGGAAGAATAGAAAATGAAGACAAACTGAATTGAGGAGAAATTTTGAGACATACTTGTGTTTTAAATGAGACAAAAGAGGAGCCAACTGAGGAGACAGAAGTAAGTTAGAGTTGGGAGGCAAAGTATTCCAGTCACTCCAAAGGGAAGGGAAGAAAATTTTCAAGGAAGTAGTGCACAGCTGCATCAAATTCATTAGGAAGATAAGCGAGGCTAGAATTCAAGGGAAGCTATTACTGGATTCACCAATGAGTTCCTTCTTATTAAGTAAAAATAAAAGATGCATTTTTAAAATTTTCACCAAGAACTTTATTGAACAGTGTATTCATCATTTTGTTCTGCTACCTTCTGCAATTTTTCAGGCAACCTCATAATTTATTCCTAAAACTTTTTATCTTTTTGAGCAAAAGTCTGTTTCAGGTCTTTTTTATAGTCTTCCATGGAATTGAAATGTTTTCCATTAAGAGAATTTTGTAAAGACCCAAGTAAATGGAAATCTGAAGCTGAAATGTCTGGTAAATATGGGGGATGAATCAGAACTTCCCAGCCAAGCTGTGACAATTTTTGCCTAGTCATCAAAGAAACATGCAGTCTTGCATCATTCTGATGGAAGATTTTTCTGTTGACTAATTTTTCTGTTTTCCATTGACTAATTCTGGATGCTTTTTGTCAAGTGATACTTTTAGTTGGTCTAACTGAAAGTAATACTATTGGAATTAGTCGTTTGGTTTTCTAAAAGGACCTCATAATAGAGGACTCCCTTCCAATCACACCATAATACGCAATGTCACCTTCTTTGGATGAAGACCGGCCTTTGGTGTGGTTGGTGGTGGTTCATTTCATTTGCCCGTGATCTCTTCCATTCCACATTACTCTACAGTATCCAATTTTCATTGCTTGTCACAATTTGTTTTAAAAACAGAATGTTTTTGTTATGTTTAAGTAGAGAATCACCCGCAGAAATACAGTCAAGCAGGTTTTTTTTCACTTCTGTGGAACCCAAATGTCAAAGTGATTAACATAACCAAGCTGGTGCAAGTGATTGTCAGTGTTTGATTTGGATATTCTGAGTATGTTGGTTATCTCCCGTGTGGTATAACATTGGTCGTTCTCTGTTCATGTCTTGATTTGATTGCTGTCAACTTCAACAAGTCTACCCAGCTGTGGAGCATCGTCCATTTAGAAACCTTCAGCCTGAAACTTCATAAACCACTTTTGACACATTCGATCCGTCATAGCACCTTCTCCATACACTGTACAAAACATTTTTTTCATTTCAGTTGCGTTGTTACCTTTCCTGAAATAATAAAGCATAATATGCCAAAAAGTTTGCTTTTTTTCTTCTATTGTCAACATCCAAATGGCTACACAAAAATTCATCCCTTTTGAGTTTTTAAAAAATGCACAGTGTGAAAACTGTCACAATATGGTCTAACAAAAATTGTTTCAAATGACGTTAAAGACAATAAAGTGCTACTAGAGCCATCTTATGGAAAAGAACTTATCGAACTTACTGGCCAACCCAAAGCATCTGGCAGTTACACTGAGCATTTCAGAGTTTGCATATGTGTGGAGGGAGTGTAGGAAGGGAAGTCAGATTTGAATGGACAAGGTATGAGATAAAGGAAATAAAGGTTATTCTCCCAAGAAATTCAGTGGGAAAGGGAGGGAGGATCAACCTAGACAGCATATTAAGAAGCAGAGACGTTACTTTGCCAACAAAGGTCCGTCTAGTCAAAGCTATAGTTTTTCCAGTAGTCATGAATGGATGTGAGAGTTGGACTATAAAGAAAGCTGAGCACCGAAGAACTGATGCTTTTGAACTGTGGTGTTGGAGAAGATGCTTGAAAGTCCCTTGGACTGCAAGGAGATCCAACCACTCCATCCTGAAGGAAATCAGTCCTGAATATCCATTGGAAGGACTGATGCCGATGCTGAAACTTCAGTAGTTTGGCCACCTGATGCGATGAACTGACTCCTTAGAAAAGACCCTGATCCTGGAAAAGATTGAAGGCAGGAGGAGAAGGGGACGACAGAGGATGAGATGGTTGGATGGCATCACTGACTTGATGACATGAGTTTGAGCAAGCTCCGGGAGTTGGTGATGGACAGGGAAGCCTGGTGTGCTGCAGTCCATGGGGTCGCAAAGAGTCGGACACGACCAAGTGACTGAACTGAACTGAACTGGGAGGGAGGAAAGAGAAAAGACAGAGGTGTCTGACTAGTTTCTTTGTAGATGTCTCACCACTAAGTGGATAACTTGTCCATATTTTCAAATTACACACCAGTGCTATTTAGGGTCTGTCTATAAAGACTCGCAATATATTACATTGCCAACAAGTAGTCCCTGCTGACCTTGTGGAGCAGCATGGACTGGGTTGTAAGGAAGAATATGCAGAAGTGTAAATATAAGGGCAGCAAGAGACAGGTTCAGAGAAACTACTGTGAAGCAGCAAAGAACCACACAAAGTGCAGAGCCGGAAGTAATCACCTTGGTTCCTTGCCATCAGTGACCCCCTGTTCTATGCCAGCCACTGGGATCTGGTAGAGGGATGACTGTGGAGGGTGAGTATGGCCTCTGCTTCATGGTGAGATGTCTACTAGTAGCTTCCAACCTGGAATATTGTGGGGCTGGAACAGCAGGAGAGGTGTCCCCAAATGGCTGGCTTTTATGAGTCAGAGGGGGAAGAGAAGGCAACCTTCAACCTGCGTGGCACCAGCACAAGGACTGCCTGCCCGTGCGTGCGTGCCAAGTTGGCTCAGCCGTGTCTGACTCTTGGCGATCCTATGGGCTGTAGCCTTCCAGGCTTGTCTGTCCATGGGATTCTCCAGGCCAGAAGACTGGAGTGGGTTGCCATGCCCTCCTCCAGGGGATCTTCCCCACCCAGGGATTGAACCTGTGTCTCTTATGTCTCCCGCATTAGCAGGCAGCTTCTTTACCACTAGCATCACCTGGGAAGCCTCCCTGTGAGCCAGCATAGTTCCCTCCTAACTACAGTGGATGTGGAGGGTTTAAGGGCGAATAAGCTCACAAAGGTGATCCTGAAAGCTAGTCATCAATCTTGGAGGTAGCTACCCCTCCTTAAAGCCTGAAGAAAAAAAAAAAAGGGTTTTTTTTTCTGCTTGATTTTTGGTCAGTTCGGTTTAGTCGCTCAGTCGTGTTCGACTCTTTGCAAACCCATGAATCGCAGCACGCCAGGCCTTCCTGTCCATCACCAACTCCCGGATTTCACTCAGACTCATGCCCATTGAGTCAGTGATGCCATCCAGCCATCTCAGCCTCTGTCGTCCCCTTCTCCTCCTGCCCCCAATCCCTCCCAGCATCAGAGTCTTTTCCAATGAGTCAACTCTTCTCATGAGGTGGCCAAAGTACTGGAGTTTCAGCTTCAGCATCATTCCCTCCAAAGAACACCCAGGGCTGATCTCCTTCAGAATGGACTGGTTGGATCTCCTTGCAGTCCAAGGGACACTCAAGAGTCTTCTCCAACACCACAGTTCAAAAGCATCAATTCTTCAGCGCTCAGCCTTCTTCACAGTCCTACTCTCACATCCATACATGACCACAGGAAAAACCATAGCCTCGACTAGGTCACTCCACCACTATTTCTCTGAGTTGAAAGCAGAACTATTCTTCTGTGTCATGATCACACCACTGATTAGGAAAAACATTTTCTGCCAAAATAAAAAATAAATACATGTTCCCGATCTCTGATTTCACATGAAAGTCCCTCTCAAGACCAGGCAATGACTGGCTACTCACCTTTCTGGAATAGGAAGGAGGAAGAGCTCACCGTAGTCATCAGAACCAACCCACTCTTTACCCACAGACAGCAAGGAGGACACAGCAGCCTCCCCAGATGCCCTGTCATCTTGTCATCTTTGTCATGAGACCAAGACTGTGCTTCTGGAAGAATCCATGTGATTCAAAAAAGCTGGTTGAACTTTACCCTGCTTAATACCACTTGATATCTGGCCTTTTTCTTAAAAGCCATTTCATTTTTCATATCAGGGTTAATTAAGCAAACTAACCTGTAAGATCCCTTCTAAGTTTAAAAGACAGTATAGGGTGGGAGTTAGCCGGTAAACTCTCTTGGGGGTGGGGGGCACTATTAGCTCGTTTATTTCACTAAGGAAAGTCTCAAATACAGGGACATGGGGCTTCCAAAATTCAGGAGAACATGGTTGTAAGGAAGTGACTGTATAATGTTCGACCACAGGCCCCTGTTTCCTCAGGATAAATGGGAAACAGAGACGTCCACTGAAGACTTAAGACTGTGGGTTTAAGCAGTAATAGAGTGGATTCATGGGAGTTCTTCCATCTCTGGTACTCCAGAATGACATCCTTGAGCTTAATGCAATATTGTACACATCTTCTTTGGTTAAAAGTTTACCAATAAACCCAAATATTCTGGAAAGTTCTGAAGGCTTGCAAACTGTGGAATTAGTATGAGATACTCAGTGAAGAGTGGCCAAGAATCCTGTCATCCAATGAGTCTTTAATATCATGGATGTACTAACAACTGTTGTCAAGAAAATCACAGCCATCCCCACAAAGGTACTGGGTTAATGAGTTTGGAAGAATCCACGGTATGACATTTCTATGCAATATGGATCAGATAACTAACTTTTATAATTTCTTTGGGGTCACCTGGGGCTTTTAGTACATAAACTCAAGGGGGTGAATTTAGGAAAAGACCTACTGCCCAGGAGCAAAAACAACACAGTCTTCTTAGGCATCTGAGCTTAATCATTTCAACTCTGGAAAGGGGACCAGCTAGGTGAGCGTATGTTTCTGGTCTTCAGGGTTTACCTAAAACTTTGTATCAAAGACTCAAAAGCAAATGGTGCCGTTGTGCTATGGTGATGAGCACCCCAGAGACAGACACAGGGAGAGATTTCTTTTGACATTGCTGTTTCTGGCAGCTCTGGGCTCATGGCTCAGGTATTCAGGTTGTTGTCAACGAGATTAACCAAAACCGTACACTTTGTGAAAAGCATGCTCTGTTTCTGAGTAGCATCTAGATTCCCTTAGCAGAGGCTGAAGCCAGGAAGAATCCTCACTTTCATTTACAGTGGGGCATTTCCTGATTCCTTTACTTTTTTTTCTTTCTTCTCTTATGTCCTTTGGCCACCTGATGTGAAGAGCCGACTCACTGGGGAAAAACCCTGATGCTGGGAAAGATGGGGGGCAAGGGGAGAAGGAGGTGATAGTGGATGAGAAGGTTGGATGGTATCATCGACTCACTGGACATGAGTCTGAGCAAACTCCAGGCGATGGCGAAGGACAGGGAAGCCAGGAGTGCTGCAGTCCACGGGGTCGCAAAGAGTCGGACACGACTTAGAGAGTGAACAGCAAGAACAGCAAAGCCACAGTGTAGAGACTCAGAGCTCTCCCTCACCACGCATTACAGGCTTCTCACCAGCTCTCCATCCATGCTTCACAGAGCAAGCAGTCACCGCTGCAGACATCACCCCTCCCTTTCCAGACTACCTGCTGGCCTTTGTGTTGTTTATTTTCTCCTCCAAATTGGTGTGTGACGCTTATTTTAATTCAGTTTCACCTGGATACAAATATCAATGGGACTAAAGCCCTGTTTCTGGACTTGAGGATGTGGGTCTTTCCCTCCATCCAGATCTAGAACATGAGGACTTTGCTTTGCTCTGACTGAGCTTTCCCTAGCAACTCCCGACTTTTCTCCAGCCAACTGATCAAGTCTGGAGTCCCAGGGTTTCACCTTGCCATCTATTTCAGCGTGAGCTTGATAAATCTGCATGAATTCTGAGAGATGACCGTGTGTCTCAGGTATTCAGTTACTACCAGAGTGAGACCAGGGAATAATGCTCCTCTTCTCTTAGGGTTGTTATGAGAATCTCGAGCTAAGATATTGGAAAGTGCCTGACACAGTGCTTCTCAAGAGTTTGGCTTTTGTCAGCTTTCCTTTGAGCTGCTGAAAGCACTCTTTCTCCAGAAAAGTGCCTGAGGATACAAGTTAGAGTGACACATTCTTCTAGTATCATGAGGAACACGATTAATGGGAAATGACTTCAGTTCACTGCATCTTCTAGTAATGCTGTGATGCCATCGCAAAACAAAAAGCACATGACTACTCGTAAGCCCGTGCTACCTGAAAAAGAAATTGGATTTGACTCAGAAAATCAGGCCGTACAGCTAATCGCTCTGATCCAATAATGCTGCCCTGCAGAATGGAATCATCAGCCCTGGGGCACGGGGATGGGGGAGGAGGACGAGTAGGGAGAGTGAGCTCTCCGGGAGGCAGCTGCCCAGACACTCAAGCCAATGAAAAATTCATGAGGAGATGTTTTATAGCCAATGTCTGATCCCACTGCTGGGTCACAAGCTGGTCTGAGCCAATCAATAGTGTCAATCCTCCCGAAAGGAGCTAGTGATTGTGTGTTTATGAGAACTGGGAGGTTTCCCAAGCCAAGACCAGTTTCTGGTTACTTCGTATGTGTCACCCTTAAAAATATAGAACTTATTTTGAAAATGGAACCCTAGACCTTTAAGAAATTATACAGAGAGAAGGCAGAGAGGTACTTCTCAAATCTGCGTGGGGGAAATGCTTGAATTTTCTTATAAGTCGAACTAAGGACTGGTTTTTAAGTTGCTACTTTTTTGGGTTACCATTCTGTGCATGCAGTTTCTTTATACTTAGATCTAGAATTCTGAAAATAATACTTTCCCATATGTGTTAAACTCAAATACAAATGGAAATGTATGAAAATGAAATCATAAAAAGAAAAATAAGTGGCGTCAACTTTATCCTTACACATAACTTAAGTTCCAGGTTGTTTTGATTTTAAAACAATTTTAAGGATCATAGAAACTTAACTTCAGTTTGAGGGTTTGCTTTTTACACAGGCAATGGTGTAAAGGCAGAAGTGTAAAGGTGCAGAGACAGCAAGAGGAATCTTAAAGGTTATGTGCTCACAAGTCTGCTGAGGATTTCAGGGGAACCACACTACAGTCTGGTTAGATGAGAAATGCTCTAAGAAAAGCAGGGCTTCCAGGTGTGGCTAGATTAGAGCCAGATGCCATAATCTTCATTGTCTGAATGTTGAGCTTTAAGCCAACTTTTTCACTCTCCTCTTTGACTTTCATCAAGAGACTTTTTAGCTCCTCCTCACTTTCTGCCATAAGGGTGGTGTCATCTGCATATCTGAGGTTATTGATATTTCTCCCGGCAATCTTGATTACAGCTTGTGCTTCTTCCAGCCCAGCATTTTTCATGATGTACTCTGCATAGAAGATAAATAAGCAGGGTGACAATATACAGCCTTGACGTACTCCTTTTCCTATTTGGAACCAGTCTGTTGCTATCACTTCTTGGGAAATAGATGGGGAAACAGTGGAAACAGTGTCAGACTTTATTTTTTTGGGCTCCAAAATCACTGCAGATGGTGACTGCAGCCATGAAATTAAAAGATGCTTACTCCTTGGAAGAAAAGTTATGATCAACCTAGATAGCATATTCAAAAGCAGAGACATTACTCTGCCAACAAAGGTCCATCTAGTCAAGGCTATGGTTTTTCCAGTAGTCATGTATGGATGTGAGAGTTGGACTGTGAAGAAAGCTGAGTGCCAAAGAATTGATGCTTTTGAACTGTGGTGTTGGAGAAGACTCTTGAGTGTCCCTTGGACTGCAAGGAGATCCAACCAGTCCATTCTAAAGGAGATCAGCCCTGGGTGTTCTTTGGAGGGAATGATGCTGAAGCTGAAACTCCAGTACTTTGGCCACCTCATGCGAAGAGTTGACTCATTGGAAAAGACTCTGACTGCTGGGAGGGATTGGGGGCAGGAGGAGAAGGGGACGACAGAGGATGAGATGGCTGGATGGCATCACCGACTCGATGGACATGAGTTTGGGTGAACTCTGGGAGTTGGTGATGGACAGGGAGGCCTGGCGTGCTGCAATCCATGGAGTCGCAAAGAGTTGGACACGACTGAGCGAATGAACTGAACTGAACTGAACTGAACTGACGTCTTCAAAGCAGAGCCCATTGAATACCATCTTGCCCACCCTCACTCACAGGTGCATGAGACATCAAGCGCTCACAAAGGAAAAGTCTTGGAAAATCAACCTGTGAAGTAGGAAGGCAGGAGAGGGAGAGGATCAGAATGGGATAAGGAGTTTCCTCCGCTCCCTGGTGATGGTGTCAGGAGAGAAGCTGCGCCCTTGCATCCGTGTAAAGAAAAAATATTTATTTTAATGGTCGTGAAAGTAGCACCACGTCATTGTAAAGCACACAAAGTAAAAAATAAGAAAATAAAAATCATCCATAATCCTGCCATCCTAAACTGTCCATTTAACAAGATGGAGTATTTTCTTCCGGAGTGTTATATCTCTCTAGATATAGACGTAAAGATACAGCATGTTGGAATCTTACTGTAAAGCGTTTCACATCCTGAGTTTTCAGCGTATGTTTGTTTTGTAATCATTTTCACTTGTCAGAATTTCCAAATGTGGTATCTTCTTGTTCTGTTGTTTAGTTGCTCAGTCATATCTGACTCTTTTCTTTGCGACCCCGTGGACTGTAGCCTACCAGTCTCCCCAGTCCATGGGATTCTCCAGGCAAGAACACTGGAGTGGGCTGTCATTTCCTTCTCTAATTGTTCTGTTAGAAATCTGTTCAAAGTATGTGCCGTTCTTCTATTTTTTAATTTGATTTTTTTAATTGGAGTGTAACTGCTTTACAATGTTGTATTTGTTTCTGCTGTGCAACAATGTGAATTAGCTATATGTGTACGAAAGAATGATGCTGAAGCTGAAACTCCAGTACTTTGGCCACCTCATGCGAAGAGTTGACCCATTGGAAAAGACTCTGATGCTGGGAGGGATTGGGGGCAGGAAGAGAAGGGGACAACAGAGGCTGAGATGGCTGGATGGCATCACTGACTCGATGGGCATGAGTCTGAGTGAACTCCAGGAGTTGGTGATGGACAGGGAGGCCTGACGTGCTGCAATTCATGGGGTCGCAAAGAGTCGGACACGACTGAGTGACTGATCTGAACTGAACTGATACATATACCCGCTCCCTGTTGAGCTTCCCTTCCACCTCCGCTCTACTCCACCCCTCGGTCATTGCTCTATTGACAGATGGGTCATGTACTCTCAAGTCTTAGGAGTTAGTTCCTGCAGGTGTATGCAGCCTGCCCATTGATGTGCCCTGAGCCCTTACATTACTGTTTAGTTCCGATACCACCTATGCTGAAGCCAGCCCCTTTCCCCGCCTATCCTCACTCCCTCCCAGGGAGGCGGAGTGGCAGGGTGGGAAGAGTTTGGGCTTTGGGGACTGCCAGCCTGGGCTCCATCCGTGGGCTATGACCCAGTACTGCTTACCAGTCGTGTGACCTTGGGAAGCTTGTTAACTAAGCTTCAGTCTCCTCACCTATAAAATGAGAATAACTTTATGGAGTGTTAAGATAATGATCCAATATAAGAGTGTGTGTGTCAGTTTCCTGCCCTCTGTCCTTTTTCGGTTATCAAGCTTCTCCCAGAAGCAGCTATAGAGCAGTGTTAAGAGCTTGAGCACTAAGTAATCTCGGCGCTCTGTGCCTCCACTTCTTCATGGTGTTTTAGAAATACTGGTGCCGATTGCTGCAGCTGTAGGGTTTTAGGGAGGACTCAGCCAGGTGATCCGCAGGAGGCCCTTGCTGCCTGCACAAGTAGGAGCTCAATACATGTTGGTTCTTCTTCCATTATAATCTCATAGGACCTGCCACGAACGTCACTCACTGTTTTCACAGAGCGTGAGCTCCCCTGTGGCATCAGAGGGGATGGTAAGTTGGCCCGGTTAGCTGCCTCTTGGAGTCACTGTCTGGTGAGCCTCCCAACAACCCAGCACCAGGCCCTGGCCCCGCCTCAGTGCAGCCACACCCTGCAGCAGGCTCTGGCCCCAGACACCCCTCGCAATCTCTGCCTGACCAGTACCGGAACCGAGGAGCCTTTGGAATGAGTGGCCTGAGAGGGAGAGAATACCTCAGCCACAGCTTGGCATGCAGGTATCAGCCAGAGGGAAGAGAGTTGGGCTGTGAGAGAACTTCCTCAGAACTGAGTCAATTTTCAGAAAAAAGGCCCTGAGGGGGAGAGAGCCTCAGGGAAAGGCCAACACAACCTTGTTCGCATCTTGGGCCTTTCTTGGGGAGGCCTCTTCTTTTTACAGGAAGTGGTAACATTCTTGCCCTGGCGCCACCATGCAGGATTACAATGAGAGGAAAGAATTCACCCAGAAACCAGGGCGTGGTAGCCATTTTAGAGGGTGTCTGCCCTGCCCCCACCTGCCCATTGTACTCCAGCAGAGGGTCTCAAAGCGTGGTCCCTCGATAAGCATCACCTGGGAACACAGGAGGAATGCAAGCTCTCGGTCCCACCCCAGATCTACTCAGTCAGAATCCGGGGTATGGGCTTCCCAGCCATCAGCATTCTCATGCGTGGTTTGTCCCTCAGAATTCAGCCCAATGAAAAGACCGAGTATGGGCACAAATATTTATGTATTATTACAAAGATGCTCATCTCAGTATTATTTATATAGGACAAAACAGAAGAGTGGAACAACCCAAATAGCCAAGAGTATAGGTTGAGCAAATTATGGTATGTCCATGTAATGAAATATTATACAGCCACAGAAAATGACATTTTAATAAAACACTCGGTGTCAAGGGGGAAATGGTACCAAATAATGTTATGCGATAAAAGATGAATATAAAACAGTACGTACAGATTAAACCCATATGTGTGCATAGAAAAAAAATCTAGAAGGAAACACAAAATGTTAGCAGTGGTTATCATCTCTGGGTAATAGTACTGGAGAGTGTTTTTATTTTTTATTTTTCTTTGTACTATTTGGTATTTTCAAATTTTCCACAATGAACATGTATTACTTTCACAAAAAGGAAAAAAAAAAAAACAAAACGTAGTGACAGTATGAGAACTTGGTTGGTCATTTTATTTCTCCAAGACTCCATTTCTTGTACCTCCAATGGCACCTGCGTAGGCCCCCTTCCTCCAAGCCCAGTGGAGAGAGTGCGATTGTTGGCAGCTCCTTCCCAACAAAATATATTCTCCTGTGATCTCCACTTTCACCACATTATCACGAATCAGAAGGATCTAAGGGCTGTTTCATTTCTTTCCCATCCTCTGACAGCCTGACTTTGGGCACAGCAGTGACTAAGATGTCATAACCGGAACAGGCTCAGAGGTGACCAGGCCAGTCTCAAACTGCAAACAGATCTGGCAGAAGAGGACAAGAAGCAGGGCATGAGGGGCCATTAACGTGCAGGGGAAATGGCGACGGGTTCAGCTGTGCACTGGGGCTGGTCTGCTTTGGCCGCAGGCAGCTCTGCCATGGTGCCCTGAGGACAGAGCGGGCTCTGGCGGCCAGTGATCCTTGGAGGTCTGGCTGTGGGCTGTGGGCAGATTCAGGAAACCAGAAAACAACACCACAACCCAGTGGAATGCCTGGCAGATACGGGATACTCAGTAAATGTCTGCTGAGTGGAGGAATAAATGAAACTTCTTCATGGTCTCTGGAGATCAAGACCCTCCATCAGAGGATGCTTTCAGGGCCTGGGGTCCAGACACAGAAGAGTTTGCAGGGAGAGGGGCTTGGGGAGAGAGCTCAGCTGCGTGCAGAGAAATGGGGTCAGTGGGGAAGGCAGGAGCCTTGGAGTCCAACCCAGGTTTGAATCCCACCTCCATCACTAAGTGACGAGGTGATCCAGGGGAGTTTGCCTAACCTTCCTGGCCTCACTTCATCCCTGGCACCCTGGGGAGGACTCCTGCACCTTGAAGGGCTGTTTTCAGATGTTTCCATGAAATGATGGAAAGCCTGTGAAAGACAGTTACAGGTCTGCTCCCGTGCCTGGTGGTACCCTGAACACAGATTAAAGCGGGAGCTGGGACCCAGGCTAGCGCCGGCCGGGCAGGGCATGCTGCCACTCGCCCAGTAACCGAGGCAGGTCTCCGTCACCGGCATCAGCTCTGGTTGGCAGCGGAGGCCACAGCCTCTGCACCGCCTGGCTCAGAGGCTGGTCAGTGCAGTCTGGAGAAGAGTCCAGCGATGGGCTGGGGGAGACAGAAGCTGGGGAGACAGAAGCTGGCCCAAGGGTTAGGAAGCTGGAGTCAGATGAGGGTGTGGCCACCCAACAGGATCCTCAAGGCAGAGGATATAAATTTGGGTTTCTCCTTCTCAAGGGTGGGTTCAGGATCTCATTTGCTTGAGGTGACCCGTCTCCGTGAGGAGTTGGTGCAGCTCTTTGCTGGGTGCGCTCAAAGGCTCCTCAGACCTCCTCCTTCACACACACTGTTTTCAGAATGGCTTCCTAATGGCGTCACAATGACCTGAGGCAACTCATCTTCAGAGATGAGGGGCCCTTACCCCTACACAGGCATGCCTCCTTCTCATACCTTCTGGCTCTTCTTCCCGGAGCTTTCCGTGGCCAAGCCCTGCCCTCACGTCTCTGGGTTTACCTTTACTTGGAAAGCACACCGTACTCACTGTTACATGGATAACCCACCACCCTGTCATTCCCACCAGCGTCTTGGGCAAGATTTGCTGGCAAAGCACTCTCCGCCCTCTCCTAACTGCCGCTGACATAATCGCCTCTGTGTCATGTCAGCCCAGGGCCACCCCATGAGCTTACCTGGCGTGGGGATTGCGTCTCACCATCCATCTGCCCTCTGCAGACCCTAGCACGGGCGCTTGATAGCTGCTGGGTGAAAATAAGGAGGGAGGGGGCGTAGCAGACACTGTGGATTGGCTGCCCACATGCCCTTCGTGATCTTCTCCCCTTGTGTTCGTCTACTGAGGAGTTGGAAATAAAATACATATTCAATTTTCCCAAATACTCTGACAGCTAGGGGTGGCCAAGTGAAACAGTTCAATGAGGTATAAGGGCAAGTCTTCAAGGAAGACTTTCCCGGATAAGAGGCACACCTCTCTCAGAGAAAAGTCTTTGGTCCTTTTGCCCTTCCGTTTTCTTCCTACCTGGAATGAAGACATGATGCCTGGAGGCTCAGTAGCCATCTTGCAACCATGATGCAACGAGTAACAGTCAGAATAGCCAAGTGACAAAGAATAAAGTACTGTGTGGTTCTTGAGGGTATTGTTATGGGAAACAAGTTGACTGAAACCACCCACCCTGGCCAGGCACCACTGTAACCATTTGCGTGAGTTATTTTACAACAGGAGGTCCTGAGAAGGAACATGGAACTAACAAGCTACCACTAACTAGGAGAGTTTAGGAAACATCAAAAAGGAGATGCCAGGTGTCCTTCCACCTCTCAAAATCCTCCTCACTGGCATTCATCTTGGCTGAGCAATGCGTGCACCACCACCAGGAAGGACCCTGAGTCAGAAGGATTGGCCAAAGACAACCCAGAAACTAATCCCATCACCATAAAACCTGAGACTGCAAGCCACGTGGCAGAGCAGTTCTCCTGGGTTCCCTTACCCTCCTGCTCTCCACTTGGGTGCCCCTTCCCAGTAAAGTCTCTTGCTTTGTCAGCACATGTGTCTCCTTGGACAATTCATTTCCACGTGTTCGACAAAAGCCCATTCTTGGGTCTTGAAAGGGGTCCCCTTTCCTGCAACAGCAGCTTCACTGATGACCATTATTCCTTGGCAGACCAACCTCATGGCTTGTTTGGGACCAAGAGGTATCTAGAAATGCAGGACTTTTGACGCTGAAACAGAAATGGTCCAGGACAAATAGGGACTTTGGTCACCTATCCTAGGCTATCTGAGCCCTTGTTAGGTAGA
Organism: Ovis canadensis; assembly: GCF_042477335.2. Lineage (NCBI taxonomy): Eukaryota > Metazoa > Chordata > Mammalia > Artiodactyla > Bovidae > Ovis > Ovis canadensis. The sequence goes on from NC_091256.1 coordinate 81,956,344, forward strand.
TACAATAGGGAAAAGGAGTCTAATATGGCGATGGCCAAAAGACAAGGAAGGGAAAAGCCCACTAAATAGAACAGAGGAAGGTCAAAGGAAGGTCCGAGGACCGGAGTGAGGACTTCAGGTAGAACAGCACTCCTGACTAGGCCCAATTTGCATAGGGCAGGCCTAGGGGGAAGAAAAAAAAAACATATAAAAAGAGGAGCCAAAAGTCTCTCTCGCTCTCTCTCTCCAGAGCGCTAGGGCGCTCTTCTCTTTCCGTCTATGGATCAACGTGCCCTCATGCCTCAAAGATGGATTTTCCTGCTATCTTCTAAATAAAATAGAGCTGTAACACTGATTTGTCTAAGAGCTATAACATGGTCCGTTCGAGACCTGAGAGCTATAACACGGTCTGTCCAAGACTCAAGAGCTGTGACATGCCAATGGGGCTTTAATGTCCATCACTCCAAAGCTTTGTCGTGACGAGACAAAGAACCGAGGAGCATACACTCGCCTGACACCCTGAACTGCTTATTTCCAGAGATTTCTTATTATACAGTGAGAAAAATAAGTCCTATTTACCTCAGACATTGTAGTCAAGTTTTTCTGTCATTTGAGTGTGTTAGTCACTTGGTCATGTCTGACTCTTTGCGACCCCACGGACTGTAGCCCTCCAGGCTTCTCCGTCCGTGAGATTTTCCAAGCAAACATACTGGAGTGGGTTGCCATTTCCTTCTCCAGGGGATCTTCCTGACTCAGGGATTGAACCTGGGTCTCACGAATTGTGGGCAGACTCTTTACTGTGGCCACCATTTGTAGCTGAAAGCATTCCTGTGGATGCACGTAAAAGTTGGTATTTCTAAGATTCAGCAAGCAGACATACAGAGTTGCAGGTCATTGAGTGCTAGTGTTACAGCAGGCGGGTAGCTAGGCATGAGCAGAGAAATGGGGCAAGGACCAGATGGCAGGAAATCAGGCATCTTGTAAACAGCAGGGGTCCATAGCAGACAAAGGAAAGCAGGCACCTTCAGACCAGCAGGAAACTACACATTCTGAGTGATAAGAGTCTGAGTAGCAGACAAAGAAAGTTGGGGGAAGGAAGCAATCTCCTGTGTCCAAAGTAACCTTTTGCTCACTGTGCTCTTCTTAGATAAGATTAGTCTTACAGATAAGAAGTACTCCACCATGCTCAGATGCGGAGACACTTCTGATCTAAGCTAAATGGGGACAGAAATCCCTCCTCCCCTTGGGAAAATGCAGCTGGGATGAAAATCAGGAAAGTCGACCCCCAGACTCCTCCTTCCCCAGTGAATATTCCAGCCCTCCATTTGTTATTCAGTCGCTCAGTCATGTCCCAGTCTTTGTGACCCTGTGGACTGCAGCACATCAGCTTCCCTGTCCTTCACCATCTCCCATAGTTTGCTCAAACTCATGTCCGTTGAATCAGCGATGCATATTCCTCATACCCGGCTAGCCAAAGAAGCTCAGCAAGGCAACTCTTCACCTGTCTGCCGCCTGCTCTCCCTCCCTCTGAGAGTGTGTCCTTGCTTAAATAAACGTTCACTTTATTTTCTTAACCTCTCTGCTTTGTCTCCGAATTTTTTTGCACTGAAGGAAAAAACCTCAAATTCACGGGCAACGCTACCCGCCTTCACAGAGCTTATCTCAATTGAGTTTTACAATGATCTTTCATGGTAGGTTTTGTTATACCCATTTTACAGATGAAAAAACTGAGGCACCTGGTAGCTCAGATGGTAAACTGTCTGCCTGCAATGCAGGAGACCCGGGTTTGATCCCTGGGTTTGGAAGATCCCCTGGAGAAGGAACTGGCAACCCACTGCAGTATTCTTGCCTGGAAAATCCCATGGACAGAGGAGCCTGGCAGGCTAGAGTCAATGAGGTTGCAAAGAGTTGGACACAACTAAGCAACTGACGCAACTGACACCAAGGAGTTTAGTCCAGCTGGAATCCACGTCCTGTACATTAATGTCATATTCCCTTTTCCCCCATAGCCACTCTAGCTCATTTTCTTTTAACTCAATTTGTGGTCATTTAATGTTATTCAGGAGTGGGCAACACTCTTTTTGAATGAATGAAGTCACTGTGAGATGCAGCCTTGCCTTCTCTTTATGGTTTCTTTCTGGACAAGTTAAAAAATCCTGGCGATTTGACTTATTTCTCCATCACTACTGTTAATGGATAAGAGAATTGGTTCACATAGATTAAAAGATGTTGTTTAAATTATTATTGATTAATGATTAATTAATGATTCAAAAGGTACAAAGGGGAATGTCGTAATAAATCTCCTTTCCACCCCTGTTGCTTTATAGATGAATATTAGAAAAGCTTCCATCAGTTTTAAATTGATGGTTTCCAATGTGGACCATAATGAATAGCCCCTTAAATTTGTATTCAGCTTTAGAAATTACAAAATACTTTCAAAGGCAGTCTCTCTCTCTCTTTTTCTTTCCAGCTGATTGGGGGAGTTTTCTTTAGATTCCGTTCAGAGTCACAGCTTTCGGCAGATCTTACTTCCCCCTCATGCCCTCAACCCTACCCACGCCCTTCCCCTTTCCCAGAGGCCAAGACTTCCCTCTGGGTCCCTCACACCCTGGCTGGTCTCTTGAGTCCTCCTGGGGACAACCATAGGCTCTTCATATATTCTTTGTATCACTCACTGCACCAGGAACAAGTCTCTCCCAGAAAGATGCTCTGAAGATGCTGTTGATGGGCCCACAGGCTGGCCAACCTATTCTTGCACATGTGTGGCCTATGAAATACCCTCTTCAACCAGCACATTTGACTCATTTTCTCTGATGGTTTGCATATCTATTTATAGTTTGTCCCTTACTAAAAGTTTTGCCTACAAAGAGTCTGTAATATAAAGGCAAGATATCATATTCATTGGAAAAACATATCTATATCTATGTATACCTGCACCTATGTGTACCATATTATTAAGACTCATTACAAAATCTATGTATAGAGCAATTTCTGGAAACAACTCATTATTTCCTTTCTCTCTTAGCTCAATTGCACCTCTGCCCCAAGGTTTCTTCATCGCAGTTCGGATGCACCAGTTTCCCAAGCCAGGTTCCTCCGCGTTCTTGTTCTCCACTCTTTTTGCTCCAGCCCCACCACCAACACAGCTGGCTGCCTGTCAATCCCAGCTCTCAGTGAGTCCCGTCTATTTTCTCTTTAGCTCTCTCACATCTCCTTGCTTTTCTCCATTCCCTCAGCCACCTCCCTGGTTTAGCCCCCACCATCTCATACCCAGGTGGCGCTAGTGGTAAAGAACCCACTTGCAGGAGAGACCTAGGAGACCTGGATTCGATCCCTGGATCTGGAAGAGCCCCTGGAGGAGGGCACGTGCGCCTGTCTTTGATCCCTGGCAGGGCAGTGCTTCCTCTTCATGGAACTGGCCATGTGACATGATGATGTGTTTGTGAGTCTATGTTCTCCACCCCATCACGACCCTTGAGGACAGGGTCCAGAATACTCACTCCAGTATCCTTGCCTGAAGAATCCCACAGACAGAGGAGCCTGGTGGGCTACAGTCCATAGAGTCGCACGGAGTCAGACACCACTAAAGTGACTTACCGCATTCCGCTGCACATCTCATGCCCCAGTTTTGGTAAGATCCTTACAAACAGGCTCCCACCTTCTCAGTCTCACTCTACCTTGATTCATTCTCTAAATTTCAGTCAGGGTCCTTTTGCTTTAAAAAAGGAAAAAAACAACAACAAACAGTCTTGCAACACACCCCGCTTACAGGTCCACTTGTGTTCCATTATTCTCAGGAAGTTGTTGAATCCCCTTCTCAGCCCGGCTCTGGCTGCTCTGCAGCCCCTCGCTCGCCTTTGCAAACACTGCCCATCACCCACGAGCTGTTCCTGAGCCCCTCACCTCCCGCGCCCGCCCTCCAGGCCTCACGGGGCTCTTCTGGACTCCAGGTGCCCTCCCCTGCACTGATTCCTTCAGGTCTCAGCCTCACCAGTGTTCAACAAATAAGGTTAAGATGTAAAAAGTCAACCTAGTTAGCTGGGTTTTCCTCATCATGTACATAGTGACCTGGTCACTCCATCAAACATTCATCCATCGAAGAATCATTCATTCTGCTCAGATTTATGAGACACAGCACATCTAGAGGCCCAGGGCAGCCCTGGTTCTAGATGCCAGCATATGTCTCTTTCCGCAGGTTGGTTCGGGCAGTCAGTCTTCATCCCCATCTCTCATTTGTCTTTACTCAATGGATGGCCATGAAACAATGAACAGAAGGGAAGCCCTGTCCTCAAGGGTCGTGATGGGGCAGAGAAGATAGACTGACGAACACATCGTCATGTCCCATGGCCTGTGCCCTGAGGAGGAAGGTCTGCCCTGCCGGGAATCAAAGACAGGCTCACAGCTGAAGTGAGGCTGAACCGACGGGTGTTGACAGGTAGACGGGGCACCAGAGATCAGGGGACACGGAAGCAGGAAAGGGAGGTTCTTTCCGGAAGAGGAAATAGTGCATACAAGTCTTTGAGAGTCACTAAAACCTGGCTATACCAGGACTCAGGGAATGTGCCCAGAATGACCAGCGTGCTGGGAAACACGCACCCCACATCCTGCCTGCTGCTCGTACCTCCTCCTCCACCAGAAGTACGCTCTTTCCCCTTCCTCCTTCTCTGAGTCCTACCCATTCTCAACCCACTCGAGACCTGCTTCCTTCACAAAGCCTTCCGGGATTATACACCGAACAGACAGGCACTTAATTCCCTTCTGTTTTTGTACATTGCCATTCAAAGATTCCATAACAGATCTCGGCTTCCTACCAAATTGTAAAGTTCTAGAAGACAGGGACTATGATTTATACTTACTTTGAAATTTCTCTGCGTATCTGGGCAAGAGACCTGGGGCTGCTCCATGAATGCTGGTTGAAGCAACCCTGGAGGCCTGGAAAGGCAGTGCCCATATCCCTAACCTCAAATCATCCCCAGTGAGCCTCTTAATATATCTCTTCCATCTTCATTCATCATCTGCTATGATATCAGCTTACAGTCTTGTGCTGAGAACAGATTAGATGCCGTTAGCCTGGGTTTATGATTCTCAGAGAAGAGGTAAATAATGATGCTACCAGGAATGTAAGGGGATTCCCATTGGAAGTCTCTAGTTCTAATCAACCTATGAATTTACTGTTAATTAACATCTCACCCATGGAAAGTAAAAAATGTCATCTGTGAAGCCCCCTAAACTTGCAGATAGAAGAAGTGGGTCTTTGTTCCATCTCTACCATGTATCAGCCTTACGACATTGGACAAGTCACCTACACATTTTTTAAACCTCAGTTTCCGCATCTTTAAAATGGGAATGATAATACCTCACAGGATTACAACTGCTCTCAAAGGGCTATTGTAAGGATTAAAGGGGGTCATGAATGTGAACTTGATTGGTAATATGTGAAGTGTCATTTAAAACTCAGAGAGTACTTTTAACTTTATTACAGATGAAAGTTCTCGCCCCTCTGTTTCATTCTCAGCATTCACAATCCAGACACAAGCTCTCCACAGGGAGGTGAACTGTACTGATTTTTAGGAGAGAGAGTGTCCTTCATCTCCTATCTAGGAGATCTACTGCAACCACCTTCTCAGACCCCAGTAGATGTTGGGATAGTCGTGTCTACCTCCCTCAGAACTGCAGGTCCTCAGGCAGGCATGCTGCAACCATGGGAGCTGCCCCACCACGCTCAGACTCCTGAAACACTAGCTCTTTCCGAGGAGAACTTCCTATTGCCAGCTGTCCTCTTCAGAGAGCTCTGCTTAGATTTGTCAGCGAAGGCAGTTACAAAATGCAAACAACAAAAGCAGGCCCCAAACCTAAGATCCTAAAAGAGAAAGGGAGAAGGGGACTCTGGAAGGAGAGACAGTCATGTCTACACAACCGGAAAGAATCCAACCAGTTATCAGAGTCCATGCATGCTCAGTTCAGTTCTGTTTAGTCACTCAGTCATGTCTGACTCTTTGCAACCCCATGAACCACAGCACTCCAGGCCTCCCTGTCCATCACCACCTCCCGGAGTTCACTCAAAAACTCACGTCCACTGAGTGGGTGATGCCATCTAACCATCTCATGCTCTGTCGTCCCCTTCTCCTCCTGCCCTCAATCTTTCCCAGCCTCAGGGTCTTTTCCAATGAGTCAACCCTTCACATCAGGTGGCCAAAGTATTGGCGTTTCAGCTTCAATATCAGTCCTTCCAATGAACACCCAGGACTGATCTCCTTTAGGATGGACTGGTTGGATCTCCTTTCAGTCCAAGAGACTCTCAAAAGTCTTCTCTCCAACACCACAGTTCAAAAGCATCAATTCTTCGGCACTCAGCTTTCTTCACAGTCCAACTCTCACATCCATACTTGACTACTGGAAAAACCATAGCCTTGACTAGAGGGACCTTAGTTGGCAAAGTAATGTCTCTGCTTTTTAATATGCTATCTAGGTTGGTCATAACTTTCCTTCCAAGGAGTAAGCGTCTTTTAATTTCATGGCTGCAATCACCATCTGCAGTGATTTTGGAGCCCCAAAAAATAAAGTCAGCCACTGTTTCCACTGTTTCCCCATCTATTTCCCATGAACTGATGGGACCAGATGCCATGATCTTCGTTTTCTGAATGTTGAGCTTTAAGCCAGCTTTTTCACTCTCCTCCTTCACCTTCATCAAGAGGCTCTTTAGTTCTTCCTCACTTTCTGCCATAAGGGTGGTGTCATCTGCATATCTGAGGTTATTGATATTTCTCCCAGAAATCTTCATTCCAGCTTGTGCTTCTTCCAGCCCAGAATTTCTCATGATGCACTCTGCATATAAGTTAAACAAGCAGGGTGACAATATACAGCCTTGACATACTCCTTTTCCTATTTGGAACCAGTCTGTTGTTCCATGTCCAGTTCTAACTGTTGCTTCCTGACCTGCATATAGGTTTCTTAAGAGGCAGGTCAGGTGGTCTGGATTCCCATCTGTTTCAGAATTTTCCATGGTTTGTCATGATCCACACAGGCAAAGGCTTTGGCATAGTCAATAAAGCAGAAATAGATGTTTTTCTGGAACTCTTGCTTTCTCGATGATCCAGCGGATGTTGGCAATTTGATCTCTGGTTCCTCTGCCTTTTCTAAAATCAGCTTGAACATTGGGAAGTTCATGGTTCACGTATTGCTGAAGCCTGGCTTGGAGAATTTTGAGCATTACTTTGCTAGCATGTGAGATGAGTGCAACTGTGTGGTAGTTTGAGCATTCTTTGGCATTGTCTTTCTTTGGGATTGGAATGAAAACTGACCTTTTCCAGTCCTGTGGCCACTGCTGAGTTTTCCAAATTTACTGGCATATTGAGTGCAGCACTTTCACAGCATCATCTTTCAGGATTTGAAATAGCTCCACTGGAATTCCATCACCTCCACTAGCTTTGTTCGTAGTGATGCTTTCTAAGGCCCACTTGACTTCACATTCCAGGATGTCTGGCTCTAGGTGAGTGATCACACCATCGTGATTATCTGGGTCATGAAGATCTTTTTTGTACAGTTCTTCTGAGTATTCTGCCACCTGTTCTTAATATCTTCTGCTTCTGTTAGGTCCAGACCATTTCTGTTCTTTATTGAGCCCATCTCTGCATGAAATGTTCCCTTGATATCTGTAATTTTCTTGAAGAGATCTCTAGTCTTTCCCATCCTAATATTTTCCTCTATTTCTTTTTGCACTGATCACTGAGGAAGGCTTTCTTATCTCTCTTTGCTATTCTTTGGAACTCTGCATTCAAATGGGTATATCTTTCCTTTTCTCCTGTCCTTTTCACTTCTCTTCTTTTCACAGCTATTTGTAAGGCCTCCTCAGACAGCCATTTTGCATTTTTGCATTTCTTTTTCTTGGAGATGGTCTTGCTCCCTGTCTCCTGTACAATGTCATGAACCTCTGTCCATAGTTCATCAGATCTATCAAATCTAGTCTATCAGATCTAGTCCCTTAAATCTATTTCTCACTTCCACTGTATAATCATAAGGGATTTGATTTAGGTCATACCTGAATGGTCTAGTGGTTTTCCCTACTTTCTTCTTTCTTCATTTTAAGTCTGAATTTTGCAACAAGGAGTTCAAGATCTGAGCAACAGTCAGCTCCCAGTCTTGTTTTTGCTGACTGAATAGAGCTTCTCCATCTTTGGCTGCAACGAATATTATCAATCTGATTTCGGTGTTGGCCATCTGGTGATGTCCATGTGTAGTCTTCTCTTGTGTTGTTGGAAGAAGGTGTTTGCTATGACCAGTGCGTTCTCTTGGCAAAACTCTATTAGCCTTTGCCCTGCTTCATTCTGTACTCCAGGGCCAAATTTGCCTGTTACTCCAGGTGTTTCTTGACTTCCTACTTTTGCATTCCAGTCCCCTATAATGAAAAGGACATCTGTTTTGGGTGTTAGTTCTATGCTAAGTCGCTTCAGTTGTGTCCAACTCTGTGACTCTGTGGACCGTAGCCTGGCAGGCTCCTCTGCCCATGGGATTCTCCAGGCAAGAATACTGGAGTGGGTTGCCGTGCCCTCCTCCAGAGGATCTTCCTGACCCAGGGATCAAACCCACGTCTCCAACATTTCCTGCATTAGCAGGCAGGCTCTTTATCACTAGTGCCACCTGGGAAGCCCAGAAATCAGAGCCCTTGATTCAAAGCCTGTCTCTGCTACAAACGGGCTGTGTGACCTGGAGAAATTCACCCAACCTCTCTGAGTCTCTAAAATTACATCCTGTAAAATGAGTATAGTAACGTCTGTCTTTTGGTGTTATTTATGGATTAAGTTTATATGAACTTTACCAAAAGGAGAGTGCCATGTGACTAGGAGCCAACCATAAATGTATCTGTCTAAAAGAATTGTTCATAACAGCCTAGATGAATCGTACATCTCTAGACCTCCATGGGGTTGTCCATTAAGAGACTTTAAAAGCGATTCCAAGAATCACCTCAAGGTGTAAGAAGGCATCTCCTGCAGGTGAGGGGTGTGCCATACGAACAGCAGTTGGTTTCCACAGGTGCCCAAAAGCCACCTACCCCCGCCTTGGTTCCCTATGTACCCCCCGTCCCTGAGAGGGCCCAGTGGCATCCCCCCAAGCCTAGATGCACTCCAGGCTTTATGGTTCCCAAGGCCCTTCTTCTCATTTATTCTCCCAGTAAACCTGTTTGCTTTTTATGGATGACTTGCCTGAGGTCTAGTCAAGGCTATGGTTCTTCCAGTGGTCATGTATGGATGTGAGTTGGACTGTGAAGAAAGCTGAGCACCAAAGAATTGATGCTTTTGAACTGTGGTGTTGGAGAAGAAAGCTGAGCACCAAAGAATTGATGCTTTTGAACTGTGGTGTTGGAGAAGAAAGCTGAGCACCAAAGAATTGATGCTTTTGAACTGTGGTGTCGGAGAAAACTCTTGAGAGTCCCTTGGACTGCAAGGAGATCCAATCAGTCCATTCTAAAGGAGATCTGTCCTGGGTGTTCTTTGGAAGGACTGATGCTAAAGCTGAAACTCCAATACTTTAGCCACCTCATGCGAAGAGTTGATTCATTGGAAAAGACCCGGATGCTGGGAGGGATTGGTGGCAGGAGGAGAAGGGGACAACAGAGGCTGAGATGGCTGGATGGCATCACCGACTCAATGGACATGAGTTTGAGTGAACTCCGGGAGTTGGTGTTGGACAGGGAGGCCTGGCGTGCTGCGATTCATGAGGTTGAAAAGAGTCGGACACGACTGAGCAACTGAACTGAACTGAACTGAACTGAACTGAACTGAACTGCCTGAGGCCACAAAGCTCAGAACAGCTCAGGCTGTTCCTCTGCGGCCTGGAACCACCAGCCTGAATGGTCAGCTGGGATTTGAATCCAGGTTTCTGACATCCTTGCTGCCCACAGCCCAGGCCATGAGCCCAAGCTTAACGAAAGCCCTCTGGGCTGCAGTCTTGTGAGTACACAGACCCTCCTCCCCTGCATTGACACAAAACTCCTTGGCAACCCCGGCTAGACCTGAGCACCTGTTTCGACCCGCGGGTTTTTATGTTCTTGCATTTGTTTCCAAGGGGACCAGTAGGCACTTGCACTCCCCTCTTAGGTCCCTCGCCCCGTGGAACTGGTAGCGCCCTGTTGGCCTCGCGCCGTGATGAATGGGCTTCCTCCGGCAAGCAGGCAGTGACGGAAGGCCTGCCAGCCTGTGGGCCCTCGTCTGCAACAGCGCACTCAGATGCGATTAGCCCAAGTGTCACAGTGCTTGGCAACAGTTCCGGGAGGCAGCGAGGGAGGGCCTTTGTTCACGCCACCATCATGTCAGCTGGCTACAGTTCATTTGGCTGCCAGCCTGCTTGGCTTTTTGCATCATCCCCACTCCCCCCTCCCTCAGCTAGTGGTTAGTCCATCATCCCAGATTTTTCAGGGAAGGTTCGGGGTGTGTGGGTCAAGTTGCTGTGTCTTTTCCTAAAGCAGCTCTGGCACTACCTAGACAATGAACAAATGCTGCATGGTTTAGGAGGGCGGCTCCTGGGGGAACCTCTCCTGTTAGTTGGTGCAGAGGAGAAGGACCAAGTGTGGCAAGATTTGGCCTAGCACCCAGGCACTTGGGTCTGTCCCAGAAAATGTTGTATTTGGGGTGGGGGGTAGGTTTCAGCATTTGTTGCTTCAACGCATTATAATGAAACACATATTACACGCCTGCACTGTTCTCAGTTCAGTTCAGTCACTCAGTCGTGCCTGACTCTTTGCGACCCCATGGACTGCAGCACGCCAGGCTTCCCTGTCCGTCACCAACTCCTGGAGCTTGCTCAGACTCATGTCCATTGAGTTGGTGATGCCATCCAACCATCTCATCCTCTGTCATCCCCTTCTCCTCCTGCCTTCAATCTTTCCCAGCATCAGGGTCTTTTCCAATGAGTCAGTTCTTTGCATCAGGTGGATAAAGTATTGGAGTTTGAGCTTCAGCATCAGTCCTTCCCATGAACACCCAGGACTGATTTCCTTCAGGATGGACAGGTTTGATTTCCTTGCAGTCCAAGGGACTCTCAAGAGTCTTCTCCAACACCATAGTTCAAAAGCATCAATTCTAGCACTGTTCTAGGCCCTGGGAAAAAAGAAGTGAACAATACAGACGAAAGTCCCTGCCTTATGGGGCCAACATTCTGGGTTGGGAAGGGGAGTGAACAGGAGAGCCAGGCAGACAAACCTAAAAATAGCTGTTAAAGGATGCTAGAAGAAAATTAAAACAGCCAAGAAGAACCTGGCCACAGGGGATGCTCTTGTCCGCTCCCATAGTGCGTTCAGCACGCAGTAGGTCCCTGACTGATCCACCCAGCTCTGCTGGGCTGGGTCTGACTCCCACACCTCCTAGCAGCAGTCGATGGGGGCTGCTAGGATGGAAGAACCTCCTAGAATGACCTCCTGCTGGCAGGAGTATCCCCCAGGAGCCAGACTCCACCCAGTGTGGCCCTCTCCACTCACCCCAGCCAGGATGTCCTCTTCTGGAATTTTTGCTCTTCCCTCCCCCAAATGTAACCTGGTGAGCAGAGCGAGCTTCAGCTCGGTAACACAGATACTGGCTCTCAGAACACAGCCATTCAGACATGCGTAACCTAGAGGAGATCTCGTGCAGGAACTAGTGGAAAGACTATTGCTAACAAGCAGAGGACAGCCATCTAGAGAGCTGCAGATCCAGCCTAGGCAGGGCCAGGGCAGAGCTTTCTGTAAAGGGCTGTCCTGTGTGTTATAGCATGGCCAGCAGCGTCCCAGGCCTCAAAAATAGCTCCAGAAAAGGAAAGAAATGTTCCCTCTTGCCAATCGCCCTTCACTTGAGAACCACTAGCTTAACTCAACGTCACTCAACTTAGTGGACCTAGAAGCACCTTTTATCTGGGGAGGACTCTGAACACCACACAAAATTATTTGTGGGTTATTCCGAACACTCCGGAAAGTGGTGCATCCAGCTGAAGCCCACTTTCCCTACTACAGGGTCAGGGTCTTGGGATCTGGGCCCTGTATGGCCCTCTGGCCATACTCCACACCACCACAGTCTCTACCTTTCACTTCAGTCAAGCCCAGCAATTTGCACCAGCCTATATCCACTCTGCATTGAATGTCCTGGGCCTTTGCTTGCCCTCCCCACTGTCCTCGCTGTTACTGAGTCCAAGCTCACTCTGCTTGCCACAGGACAAGTCAATGAATCCGAGGTACTGGGATCAGGAAGGGACTTTATTCAGGAGCTGGCAGATGGAGAAGATGGCAGGCTAGTGTCTCAAAATAACCACCTTGTCAGGGCCTGGTTGCCAGGTTCTTGCATGGATCCGAGATGGGGTCAGGTGCGGGGGAAGGTGAGGAAATCAACTACAAAGACTACTCAGTCCTTGCAAGTGTCCCTTAGAAGGGCGAGCCTCAGGCAGGGGGATGTATCAGTTTCCCCTCCTTACAGTCCTTCACAGGTGAGCGGCTCAGGTCATCTCCCTGAGGCGGGCCGTTAGGTATGTTTATAAAAACAAAAAAGGGTGAAAGGCACAGAAGCAGATCCAGTGTAAATTGAAAATGAACCCTTCCTGGTTTCAGCGCCTGGCTCACTGAGTCCTTCTTCAAGGTGCGCTTAAAGGGGCTTCCCTGGTCGCTCAGATGGTAAAGACTGCACTTGGGGGTCACCCCCTGCAGGAAGCCTTCCCTGATGTCCAGACAGGACTGAGGACCCACTTTGATCATGAGCTCCCTTTGCACCTGACACTTGGGCCTTCCCTCCTCTGAGAGCAGAGATGGGACCTGAAGCCCTCTAGTCCAACCAGTCCTATAGTGTCAGTAGTTTGGGGTTATGGGCCCATTTCTCCCACTTGACATTCAAGGCAGAGACTCTGTGTTTTCATCTCCAGAACCTAGCAAAGTGTCTGATACAGAGTCGATGCTCCATAGACGGCAAAACGAATGGACAAGTGAACAGAGCACAGAGATGGATGAGATTCAGAGCGCGCACAAGAGAACACTGGCTTGGAGTGGGGACAGAATCAAGGGGGAATCGTGTTTCTGCAACAGAGGTGGGAATGATTAAGCGGCCTGCCCTTCATTCCTCTTCCCTTCAGGCTCAATACTTCAATTGCCTTAACCTTTCATCCCACATCCATCTCATTTCCCAGCCCTCTAATCATCTTTGTCGTTCACATTCCTCGGGGCCTTCCCCGTGATTTCCAGGGGCCGCTTTTGCGTTTGATGTGCTGTGTTCAGAGTGGCAGGAACGCGAGCCTGGGAGTATCACTTCCACTTAATTAGCGCAGGATTCCACAATTCCCAGACCTCACCACCGCTGGGCCTGCTGGCTGCGGGGGAAGCCCTGCCTCCGGGCACCAGCAAATGGTTTTCACAGAGAAGTGAGGAGACAGAATTGAACTGGTGATTATTCTAATGATTTCCTTTTCTGTGTCAGGACTGCTCCATGGGGAGGCCGGGCTTCTAGGACAGGAGGGTGGGCCAGGCCAGGTGCAGAATGCGGAGGAGCAGGTACCAGGCTTGGAGAGGCTCGGTGCTCTGGGCTGGGATGTGGATAGTTCACACTAGAGGAGGCACCCGAGGGACGTGGTGCCTTGGCAGGGTAACTGCCTTCACCTGTGACGGACGGGGGCAAAGCGGGGTCCAGGGCCTTCTCAGATTCAAGCCTCTTGGATCCACCACCATCCTGGGGAGCTACGATGGACAGATGGAGGGACAGGCTCGCTGTGTAACTCCCAGTCCGGAGGGCTTCTGGGACCCCACAGCCCCTTCTCCTGGGTCAGAGACAGAGGAGGCAGTGCTGGGGACAGGAGTCCTTTAGCAGCCTGATGTCTCATGACACAGGCCCAGTGCGTGGCCAGGTAGCCCTTGACTCCCAGACTGCCGCCCCCTGGCCAGGCTGTCGACTCCTCCCGTTGACAGCGGCCTCAGCCAGTTTGAAGCCATGCTTTCTGGAGTCCCCCTCACGCTCCTTCCGTCCAGCCTGCCTCAGCTCTCCACACTGCGGCTGCCCAGGGAGCCCTGTGAACCCCGTCAGCCTTCAGTGGCCCAGCAAGTTCCTGCCACGCTGGCTCCTGTTTCTCACTGGGGCTGGCTGGTTTTCATCCATCAGATCATCATCGATCAGCCCATCATCGGTCCGTCAGCAAAGGCCTGTCGAGGGCCGGGCACTGTTCCGGGTGATAGAGATGCAGAGGTGAAGGAGGCAGGGTTCTGCTCTCGGGGGGCTCGCTCCCGTCCTCATGGGAAGGCCTGGGCAGTTTACTGCAGAAAGAGGCAGAGGACCCGTGGGCTCCATGGGTGCCTCGCTGTTTAATCAAGTCCAGCTCCACTGCAGATACCCCACCGCAGTCCAGCTTCAAGGGGGTGGTCCTAAGGAGGCTGCCTGGCCAGTGCCCACTCTGGCCCCTGCTGCCCCCCAGGAGGCATGGAAACAGCAGGAGTTGCCCCTCACTCACACTCACACATCCATCCACACTCCATCCACCCACACTCCATCCCTCCACACTCCATCCATCCACACACACATCCATCCACACTCCATCCATCCACACGCATCCATCCACACATCCACATATACACTCACACAACCATCCACACACATCCACACACATCCATATACACATCCACATATATACTCACACATCCATACACACACATACACACACACTCATGCACACACATCCACACACACATCCATACACACACATCCATGCACATATACACACACTCACACATCCATCCTTACACACACATCCATACACATCCATCCATACACACACATACACGCACACATTCACACACACACAGATCCATACACACACAGATCCATACTCACACACATATACACACTCAAGGATGCTTAGTGAGAGGCCTGGGGGCCGGACACAGGGCCCACCATTTCTGCCCCTGGTGGCGGGTGGAGGTCTTTGAGCCTGGATGTGGTTTCCAAAATGGACTGCTCTGGCCAAACTCGGTGCCACACTGATGGGAGGCCTGGGGTGGAGAGATGAGCCGCACAGCAGGACACCCAGGAGCAGGCTGTGGAGTAGCGACTGCACCGGGCCTGGCTCACAGGGGCGGGTGTGGGTCAAAGACGCACCCTGTCAGCGCGGAGGGCACACGTGCAAGGGCTCGGTAAACGGCAGCTCCGTTGCCCCCTGCCGCCTCCGCAGGAAGTCTTCCTTCTGCCCTCTCGCGCTCACCTCCTTGGCGACTGTCCCAAGAGTGAGCTGCCTGGGAAGAATGCAGTGACAGAAATACTCGGCCGTGTCCGAGTGTCCCTGCTGGCAGCTGCTCTCGGGTCCTGGGCCGCCCTCCCCCAGGAGCGGCTGTGCCCTGTGTTGCCCGCTCTGCCGCGCCCCTAGTGGCGGGCTTGGGGAAGTCACCTGAACTCGCCCAGCCTGTTTCCAACCTCTGTTAACTGCGGATAAGACCTCCCTCGAATACCAGTTGCGAGTATTAAGGGAGGAGTGGCCACCTTTCTTCATTCTAAAGAAAGAATGAGGGACTTCCCTGGTGGTCCAAAGGCTGACTCTGCACTTCCAACACAGCAGGGGCCCAGGCTCGATCCCTGATCAGGAAACAAGATCCCTCATGCTGCGACTAAAGAGTCCTCAGGTCATGGTGAAGACAGAAGATCCCGTGAGCTGCAACTAAAGCCGGCACAGTCAAATAAAGAAATATAAATACGGGGAGGCGGGGGGAGAAATTTAAAAAGAAAAGAATGAGAGAACGGAGCGCCAAAGAAGAGAAGGGCAGGAAGCCAGGCGGAGGTGTGGGCTGAGGGAGGCACGTGGCACCTGGCTGGGGTCAGCACAAAATCCTAACAGCAGCAGCCCTTACTGCCTGCTGGCTGTTCTTTAATCTCTGAACCCAACATGTCTCACTGTACCTTCACAAAAGCCTCTTGAGTCAAGTAGTATCCCATTTCACAGATGAGGAAAAAAGAGGCCAGAGAGATTAAGGAAGCTGCCTAAGGTCATTGCCCAGCTTGGAACAGACAGAGGTGTTCACCCCCCTCCACTGTGGTCCTTCACCTGCAGGGCCTCCCCAGTGCTGCCTGAGGGCCTGAGTCACTCCAGCCCTCATCTGTGAAGTGGGTGTGAGCATTCCAGCTCTAAATGGAATGTGTGACATTGACTGGAGGGTCCTCGCCCCTCTTCAGCCCTGAGAGGGAAACACTTTATAAACAGGGGATTACCTATTGGCCCCGCTGCCCTGAGCCAGATCTCCGGTCCTGCCAAATTGTTGGAATGGTTCAGTGACAAGTGTGTTCTTAGGAAGAAATTTATGATGCCTTATTCAGAGTGAGTCACCGAATCACTGCGGTGAGAGGCACGGGGGAAGGGGCCATCTGCAGACACAGGCTAACTCACCCTGGTCCCAGCTGCCCTGGGCTTGGCGGCCTCCCCGGGCCCCAGCCAGAGGCTGAGTGCTGTCCGGTGAGCTTGTGATCAGGGGGCAGAGGGAGACCGCCTTCAGCAGAGTAAAGTCGCTGCCCCATGGTGAATCTGTACACGCCCCAAAGGGCGCCAGTATTCACTTTCTGCCTGCCATTGAATTTCCTAGTCAAGTCAGGCTCCAGGTCACTTGGAGTCCTTTCCAAGGGTCTTGCATAACCCTCCTAGAACTGGATCAGCCAGGGAATATTTCACAGTTTGAGTGAATCTTCTTCTCTGCCTTTGAATTCTAAGAGAGGAAGGTGATTAAAAAATTAAACTTGAGAGGAAGATTTAGCTTAGTGATTGCAGTTCTGTTGGGATTTTTTTTTTTTCCTTTAAAGACTACACACAGCCATTTTCATGAGGGAAGTCCCACCCTTCAACGTTGATGTTTTTGGTCATACATGTGACTGTTAGAAGGACCAGCATGGGAAAACGTCTGTTGAGGGAGAGCAGGTGATCTCTTTAGGCAGATGTCACTGGAGGTCACCAGACAAGGCTGACCCTCCCCTGTCTGCTCCTGGGTGCAGCGTGAGAACTTCTCTGATGCACCCAAACCCACAGGTTAGGATAGAGCATGCACACAGGGCCCAGGATCCATGGTCTGCAGACCCAGCATGGACCTGGTGGAAACCAGCTCACTTCATGGGTGGTCACTTGTGTCGTCATCCACATTTTGCAAACAGCTAAAGGCCAGGATGGAAAAGCAGACCACTGGGCAGCAAAAAGTGGAGTCCATAGGGTTGTTCATTGTGAAGCTCACCCCCTCTGCAGAAGGAGAGCCCAGCAGGCCTTTTCAGGTACTGTTGACTCCTACTTTAATCATAATGCTAACATGGTAAACACCTTTATCTCTCAGTCCAAACCACACGAGGAGGAGATAAACTGGAAGGACAGAAGAGCCTTTAGAGCTGAGATGTTCAGTATTTTGAGGGTGAGTGACCTCTCTGAGGATCTAACCTGTGAACACTCGCCCCAGAAAGAAGCTTTCACACCCCGTGCATTCTGTACCGTATCAGGTGGCTCTTAGCCCCTGAGGCTCAACCACAACACCCAGATTAAGAACCCTTGCCAGAGAGACTGGGCAGGTCTGTGAGCTGACCTCTCGGACCTTGGAGGCAGATGCAGCGACTTTAACCTGCTGCCGGCAAGTTAAACCTGATGGAACAAACACCCCTGTCCCTGACAGGTGGGGATGGTCCTCCCAGCGGCCGTGTCAGAGCCCAGGTATGCTTGACATGTCCACCTAAGCAAGCAGGGATGCACGTAAACACTGATTGAACACAATAACTGCTATCAAAGGGTTTAGAAATGATGTGGCAGGCACTCTTCTGGTGCTTTAATACATTGAATCCTTGCAAAAACCCTGGAAGATGTTTCTCAAATTCCATCTCCAGTGGTCAGATTACTAGAAATGTAATATTTTCCCAGAAAGAAAACACTCACTGGTACTGTTGAACACTTGCTTTGTGTCAAACATTGTGCTAAGAATGGGTTTCTCATGTCTTCATTTACTTTACACAAACCACACTTTACAGATGAGGAAATTCAGGTTCAGAAAGACTAAGTGATGTGCCCGAGGTAACAGGGCTGTAAGCAGTGGAACTGGGATCTGATCCAAGTTTCTCCATTTCTAAACCCTTTGAAACTTCACGGCACATAGATGGGGAAACAGTGGCTCACTTTATTTTGAGGGGCTCCAAAATCACTGCAGATGGTGATTGCAGCCCTGAAATTAAAAGACACTTACTCCTTGGAAGGAAAGTATATTAAAAAGCAGAGACATTACTTTGCCAACAAAGGTCCGTCTAGTCAAGGCTATGGTTTTTCCAGTGGTTATGTGTGGATGTGAGAGTTGGACTAGAAAGAAAGCTGAACCCAGAAGAATTCATGCTTTTGAACGGTGGTGTTGGAGAAGACACTTGAGAGTCCCTTGGACTGCAGGGAGATCCAACCAGTCCATCCTAAAGGAGATCAGTCTTGGGTGTTCATTCGAAGGACTGATGTTAAAGCTGGAACTCCAATACTTTGGCCACCTGTTGCGAAGAGCTGACTCACTGGAAAAGAGCCTGATGCTGGGAAAGATTGAGGGCAGGAGAAGGGGACGACAGAGGATAAGATGGTTGGATGGCATCACCGACTCAATGGACATAGGTTTGGGTGGACTCCGGGAGCTGATGATGGACAGGGAGGCCCGGCGTGGCGTGGTTCATGGGGTCACAAATAGTCGGACACTACTGAGCGATTGAACTGAACTGAAAACCCTTTGACAGCAGTTATTGTTCTCTATCGGGCTCCCAGGTGGAGCTAGTGGTAAAGAATCTGCCTGCCAATGCAGGAGACGTGGGTTCAATCCCTGGGTTGGGAAGATCCCCTGAAGGAGGGAAATAGCAACCCACTCCAGTATTCTTGCCTGGAGAACCCCCATGGACAGAGAAGCCTGGCGGGTACAATCTAGAGAGTCACAAAGAAGTGAACTCAACTGAGCACATTGTGCCCTACTCCCCTCTCCAGTTTGGGGTTACAGTCTGCATGCTCACACATACCTAGAACGATCGAGGTTTGGTTACCGAAGTTCCGAAAAGATCTTATGTTTATGTCCAGGCCACAGACCCTGGTGGTGTGGGTGATATTTGTATCACTTCCAGTTAAACACAGAGGCTTGATCACCTGCATTTATTTTTCTCTCCCTCTATCATAGGTTTTTTTCCTCTTGCAAAGATGGCTACAACAATTTTTCTTATTCCTAAATACATGTCCCTTTACAATGCAACTTCACCAGTCTTCTCATCAAGAGAAAAGGTCTTTAATCTGGGTTGACTTGTTTTGACCAGTAGAATTTGGTGGAATTCTGCGTGACTTCTAAAACTTGGCCTTAGGAGACCTTGCAGCTTTTGCCTTGAATCTTTTGGAACATTTCCCTGAGATCAAGAGGGAGGGGATATGTGTATACATACAGCTGATGCACTTTGTTGTACAGAAAATAACACACCATTGTAAAGCAACCATACCTCAATACAATTTTTTTAATGAAAATAAAAGAAAGCCCCAGAAAGAGAAAAGCCCCTAACAGACAAAGGAGTGGTAATTAGAAGGGTATCAAAATTCTCTCCAGATACACTGAATAGAACATAATAGAAAAATACCTTTAAAACTCTGAAGGAAAATGATTTTCCACCCAGGATTTTATAATCACCCCAATGATCAATCAAATGTGAGGAAAATAAAGATGTTTTTAAACAAGCAACTCTCAAAACCTGGGCTCATCATAAAAGGGAGAGCGGTGGCACCCGGAACAGGCATGCATGTATGCTCAGTCATGGCTGACTCTTCCCGACCCCGTGGACTGTAGCCCACCAGGCTCCTCTGTCCATGGGATTCTCCAGGCAAGAATATTGGAGTGGGTCACCATTCCCTTCTCCAGGGGATCTTCCCAACCCAGGAATCAAACCCGCCTTGGCAGTGGGGTTCTTTACTGCTAAGCCACCAGCGAAGCCCAAGGCTCCAGCACAGGAAAAGACAGAGGGAAGTTTCCGCACCAAGAGCAAGGAGCCAGCCCAGACTGAGCAGTGGAAAATGCACAGGGAAAGGAAGTTTCCAGAGTGAGGGACACAGGGCAAGGACTGGCTATTCAGCACTGCTGGGCAGCAGGCGGATTGCTGCCAGGGACTGACGGAGCCACTGAAGGAAGTGGGGGAAGTTGGTATAAGTAGAAGAAACTGAGAAATGGGAAAGGGGGGGTTATTTATCCTTTCTTTAAAAAATACTCTTACTTACTTATCTGGCTGTGTTGGATCTTAGTTTCGGCATGTGGGACCTATTTCCCTGACCAGGAAAGGAACCTGGGCCCTCTGCTTTAGGAGCATGGAGTCTTAGCCACTGGACCACCAGGGAAGCCCTAGATTATTTGTTCTTGAAAAAAAAAAGTTTTATAAAAAGCATGTAGGTGAACATTTTAATCTAGAGTGAAAAGAAGGGAAAAAAGCAGCTACTGAGTTGGGGGGAGGGTGCTTCCCAGGTGGCTCAGCGATAAAGAATCCATTTGCCAATGCAGGAGATGCCAGAGACGCAGGTTCAATCCCTGGGTCAGGACGATTCCCCGGAGAAGGAAATGGCTACCCACTCCAGTATTCTTGGCTGGAGAATTCCACGGACAGAGAAGCCTACAGTCCATGGGATCACAAGGAGCCGGACATGACTGAGCACGAAGGCGCTGGGCACCGAGTCGGGGAGCAGGGCAGAGCAATAGAGAGGAGAGAGCTGTGGGCCCCTGGATTCCACTATACCTTTTAGCCCTATTTGATTTTTTTAACTATGGGAACAAGTCACTTTAATAAAAATCACTTTTTATGCAAAGATAAACAGCTTGGGCTCTATAGTCCAATTACCCAGGTTCAGACCTCTGTTTACTCTCTTACTGGTGGCAGGGCCTGGTTCGAGCCACTGGCCTTCTTGTTTCCTTAACTACTTTGTAAAATTGAGGTAAGGGTTAAACATACTTTCTGCAAAGGGCCTGGTACAGGACATATGCTCAATAAGTCACAGCCAGTATGATTTTGAAGACTGCTGAGAAATTCCATGATAGAGTGAAAGCAAACTCCGCTGCCCCAGATATGGGAGGAATTGAGAAAGCCTGACCAGTATCACCCTTGCATTTGCCAGTAAGTTCTCCAGCTGTTGTAAAGTCGCTCCCACCTCACCCCCTCCCTATCTTGGTCATTAGCGATATCCTAGAAGTGACTTAGCAGCAGCAGCAGCAGTCTACCTTGCAGAGTGACTTATGAGGCGCTGGACATGCTGCAAAGAGTGGCTTTTCACATAAAGGCCCAATTCATTTCCAGGGGCCTGCTTGCAGGCTTTCCTTCTGATGCAATCGTCCCACACAAGCTGTCTCCGTGGGAGGGGTCACAAAGCAGCTCCAGGATGGGGCATTGGTGTAGGGCAGGGAGAAGGCAGTGCCAGGCTCGGCTCGGGGCAGGGAACACACTGCATCAAGCAGAAAGTCCAGCCCCTGGCCTGCCAGGGTCCCAGGCTCAGAGCCCCCACAGCGATCTGGGGCCCTGCCCAACTAAGGGAGCCTCCAACGAGGGCCTGGGGATGAGGATGCTGACTCCCGGGCCCAAATATATACACACACTTATTTAAACAAGCATATGAATGGGGCAAAGTCCAGAGGAGACAGGTACCCTAACATGTTAACCAGAGTTCTCTCTGAATGGTGGGATTTGAAGTGATTTTCATTTCTTCTTGCTTCTCTATATGTTTCAACTTTGGAAAAAAAAAGATCATACATTCCCTTTGTAGTTTTAATTAATAAGGATGATAATAAAAAAGGAGGCGATGAATCCCTGAAAGGGAGTGGGTACACGAGGAGGGAAATTCCATGGCCCCTAAAACTAGGGACTGAGGGTCTTCAGGTGGAGGAAATGCCGGTCCTCTGCCAGTCAGTGTTCCAAGAATTCAGAGACCCGCACTTGGCAGGGGTGCCGATGTCGGGGTGGGGGCTGGGGTGGCAGAAAACAGCTAAAGCTCCAGTAAGCTGCAGTCTGTGCCAGGTGCTGTCTATGCTGGAACTCACTGAATCCCCAGAGAGACCTCATGAGAGAGGGCTGCTTGTCACCCAAGCTTAGTTTCTCCAGCCAAACAGCATGATTTTCTGTCTCACATACATGACCCAGGGTTTCCACTTCCTTGGAATTTTGTCTCCATGCCTTCCTTCAAGTTCTTTACTCTTCCTAAATGCCTTAATGTGTGTGTGTGTGTGTATGTGTGTGTGCGCGCGTGCCCACACTCAATCACTCAGTTGCATCCAACACTTTGTGACCCCATAAACTGTAGGGGCTGGGGGCTCTGAGCCCAGGACCATGGCAGGCCAGGGGCTTTCAGGGATTCATCACCTTGTTCTTTATTATCATTATTAATTAAAACTACAAAGAGAATGTATGAGCTTTTTACCAAATTTGAAACATATAGATAAGCAAGAAGAAATGAAAATCACTTCAAATCCCACCATTCAGAGACCCCAGGTCCTCTGTCCATGAGCTTTTCCAGGCAAGAATACTGGAGCAGGTTGCCATTTTCTCTTCCAGGGGATCTTCCTGATCCAGGGATGGAACCAGCATCTCATCTCTTATGTCTCCTGTATAGGCAGGCATATTCTTTACCACTGAGCCACCTGGGAAGCTGGTGTTAATATATATAAAATGCTAAACAAAGTAGTGTGCAGTGGAAGTGGCTAGCAGTAGCAAAACAAGAGCTCCCCCACTGGGCTATGTGCAGGCTCACTGAAAAAGGCCCTGGGGGCTGGCTGGAGGTATGTGAAGGTCAGAGTGTGTCTAGGATGCTGAGCCTACACTCCTTGAGGCCAGGGATCCCCACACCCCAGCTGCTTCCAGAGCTGGTTCTGTTAGATCCTAGAGATCCCAGGAAAAATGCAGACTTGGCCATTACCTCTGGGCAGGCAAGAAAGAAAAGGTTTTCAAGTTCCCAAGAGATAACTGGAGGACAACACAGATGTCAATTAGGAACCACGCTCCCTTTTCTCAAAATCATGTATGTCATTAGTATTCCAAGCACTTATTCCCCTGTTAGTATCTATCACAGAGAAAGGTCAGGCTTCTCTTTGCCCACAGAAGGAAAACCAGTGGAAGAATAAAGTCAGCCACCACCTCTCCAGCCCAGTAAGGACCTCTGGGCCTCCTCCTTCCCTGGGCAGGGCCTGCAGAAGGCTTGCTGGAGCAGGGCTGACAGCCTCCCCAGCCCCACCCCGCACTGGGACCAGCTGCCTCAGGCCCCCGGCAGAAGACCTCCTGGCAGTGGCAGGTCAGGTAGGAGCCTGGATTCCATGTACGTCCTGGACAAGAGCTGGGAAAGGGTTTCCTGCTGTGATCCAAGCACAGCTCCATTCTGCATCTTATAAGCACAGGTACCAGAGCGGAGGGCTTCCCAGGTGGCTCAGTGGTAAAGAATCCACTTGCTAGGTAGGAGATGCAGCTCTGCCCCTGGGTCGGGAAGATCCCCTGGAGAAGGAAATGGCAACCCACTCCAGTATTCTTTATCTGGAGAATCCCATAAACAGAGGAGCCTGGCTAGCTAGAGTCTATGGGCTCGCAAAAGAGTCGGACATGACTGAGCAACTAAGCAACAATAAATCAACCTCCAGACACATACTTAGTTGCCCATTCAGCTCCTCTGCTGGGCTGTGTAATAGGCATCTCTCTCCTCACGGGTCCAAAACTAGGAAGTCCTTGATCTTTTCTCCTCCCATAGTCTTCTTCACTTGAACTCATGACAGTTCCATCATTGTTCAAGCTGAAAACCTTGGAGTCGCTCCTGACTTCTGTCTCTCTCATACTCGCACCCACTCCATCAGCAAAGCCTTCCTCACACGTGCAGATTCTGACTGCTTCTCGCCGTGTCTCCCTCACCCTGCTCCAAGCCCCTGTCAGCCCTGGCCTGGTTTGCAGTAGTCTCCTCAGTGGTCTCCCTGCCTCCACTCTTGTGCCCTGTAGTCTGTTGTGAACATCCCAGGAGGTAGACTATCCTGTGAAGACAGGGGTCAGGGCAGTGCCCTTCAGCGGGGCCCCATGCTGTCTGGAGCAGTGGTCCATGCCACCTCTCTGCCTGCACTCCTAGGGTTCGCTCCCCCTCTCACACCCCTCCAGCCACAGGGGCCTCAAACTCACCAGGCACGCTCCCAACCTGAGGGCTTGGCGTTTGCAGCTCCTCGGCCTGGACACCTTTCCAGGTTTCCACGTGCTCACTGCCTCTCCTCCTGGGCACAGCCTCATTCCTGTCTTTGTACAAAACTTCCTTTTCAGTGAGGTCTTCCTCAGCCTCCTTGCACCACCCTCCTCCAATTTCTGTCCTGTGTTTACTTTCTTTTTCTGCATGATACCTATCACCAAACATACTATAATATTTATGTTTAATTTATTAACTTTTAAATATTTTCACGTCTTTATTTTTTTTTAATAAAGTCTTTATTGAATTTGTTACAATGTTATTTCTGGTCTACGCTTTTAGTTCCAAGGTATGTGGGGTCTTAGCTCCCCAACCAGGGATCGAACTCTCAGCTCCTGCATTAGAAGGTGGAGTCTTAACCACTGGACCACCGGGGAAGCCGTATAATCTTTATTTATTTGGTTTACTATTTGTCACCCCTACTGGGTAATCAGTGTTAAAGAATCCACCTGCAATGCAGTAGACAAGGGTTTGATCCCTGTGTCGGGAAGATCCCCTGGAGAAAGAAATGGCAATGCACTCCAGTATTCTTGCCTGGAGAATCCCGTGGACAGAGGAGCCTGGAGGACTATAGTCTGGGGGATCTCAAAGAGTCGGAGGAGACTGAGCGTGATTGAGAACGAATGGGAATTTAGGTCCCTAAGGCTAGAGATTTTTACCAGACACACAGTTAATGCTCAACAAATCCTTGTCAACTGAGCCAACAAATGGAATCAATTGTTCTAATGTGTCTGTGTCAGCTTTTAGACGGTCAAGTTCAGGCCTTCCTCCAGTTGAAGGACACTGAGCTCTAGCAAGGAGGTGGATATTCCAAGCATCACAGCACACTTGCTTTAGAGCTGGGCTGGGAATGGATAACCTCAGCTCTCAAACAGAGCCTGTCCTCCGGCCCTCCTGCCACCCACGGAGGTCACTCCATTCTGACAGCAATTTCCAGTCTCCTGAGTGGTAAAATTAGAACAAGGAACCTACAGAAAACAAAGAAATGAGCTATAGGGCAGGGGTATTTTTAGGCTCGTTGGTTTCTAAGTGCACACATATAGAAAGGTCTACCCATATGGCTATATATAGTGGCCAAATCAGGAAGTCAGTTGAGTGGTGGGTCAGCTTTTCTGGGGGTGGCTGAGTGAGGCTGTTGCCACACGATCAGTTTCCAGCAAGAGTGGCCGATTCCAAGGAAACTGAGCCTGCTGAGTCATCTGGAATCTGCATACCTCACATGGGGTGCTCAGAAAGACTCTGAGGCGTCAGATCCTCCTTTTTCTTCTCCTCAATTAGCCAGAAGTTACCAGTGAAACTCCAAGGCCCACCCGGCATCTTAAGGTCAAAGTCTCCCCAGTGCTGGCTTGCTACCTTGGGGGCAGATGGGGAGTCAAAGGCGGAGACTGAGCAGTAACCTGGAGCCTCTGTGTGCCCAGCTGACCGCAGAGGCCTCTTGGGCTCTGGTCCCTTTGTCCACCAGGACTTCCTGAGACCTCAGACGAGATCTAAAAGATGAGAACTGGGTTAGCATAAAGCACTTCCTAATGGTCAAACATTCTCTTAGTCACATATGGATCTCATTTTATACAACAACTTACTAGGGAGGTACTGGTAAAATTGTCTCCAGGTTAAAAAAAAGAATTCTCTCCATTTTATAGTTGGAGAAACTGAGGCAAAGTGTGGGTAAGTGATGTATCACCCAGGTCTCAGCTTAAGTGGTGCAGCCAAGCCATCTAGGTCCACAGTCCTCAGGCTAAGCTGTGCTGGCTGGAGGGGAGCACGTCTGGGGCTTTGAGATCCGTGGCTGGATCTAGGTATTGATGCTGCAGGTCTTTGATGGGTCTTTGAGCTAAGTGATGAACGTGTAGCAAGCACATCAGTTGCTTATGAAAAAGAGTGAGGGTAAGTCTGTTCCTTTTATCTGGGAGAAGCCGAGGGACGGATCCAGAACCTTCATGGAACATGCTGGAAACTGAGGTTTTACAGTAGCTATAACGGGAAACCACTTGACAGGGTGACATGGTTTGGAAATAGGGGCTAGTGCCCCTCTGCAAAGCTGGAAAAGGACCAAACACCAAAGTTGGGGTATATCCTTGCCCTCATGTGGCTTATGTTGTAATGGAGGGACACAGACAATGACCACAAACAAATGCGATCACTAAGATGGTTATAAAGGGGCTAACCAAAATAAAACAAGGGAATGGGAAGGGTTATGGGTTGAGCTGTGTTCCCCCAAAAGCTGTTGAAGTCCTAAGCCCCAGAGTATGACCTTATTTGGAGGTAGAGTTGTTATGGAGGTAATGGCATTAAAAAGAGATACATTAGGGTGAGCTCTAATCCAGTATGACTGGTATCCTTATAAAAGGGAAAATGTGGAGACAGGCACACTGGGAGCATGCCATTCAAAGAGGAAGAGAGCTCAGAGTAGAGAACACCAAAGATGGCTCCATCTTCCGGAAGCTCGGAGAAAGCATGGAGCAAGTTCTCCCAAGAGCCCTCAGAAGGAACCGACCCTGCCAGCACCTTGATGTTAGAAACTTCTAGCCTTAAGCCACCGGTCTGTGGTGCTTTGTAATGGAAGCTCTAACAAAGTAATGGGCTTCCCTGGTGACTCTGATGGTAAAGAGTGCAATAATTACCACCTGCAATAAAACAAGATAATGAAATTGGAGACCTGGGTTTGATCCCCAGGTCCGGAAGATCCCCTGGAGGAGGAAAATGGCAACCCACTCCAGTATTCTTGCCTGGAGAATTCCATGGACAGAGGAGCCTGCAGTCCATGGGGTCTCAAAGAATTGGATGGAACTGAGCAACTAACACTTTCACTTTCAACAAGCTTAACACACAAAGATCAGTTTAGGTCTATCTGAGGAGGTGACAACTGAGCTGAAGCCTGAATGTTGAGAAGAAAAAGCGGCAGAAGATCCACACCCCAGACACGGGAACTAACTTGGCATATCTATGGAAAGGCCCGTGTGGCTGGAGCAGGGCGAGCGAGGGCAGAGAGAAAAGAACCTTCGTGGAACGTGCTGGAAATCGGGGTTTTACGCCAACTGCAACGGGAAACCACTCAATGGAGTGATGTGAGCCCCGACTTTTCCCTTTAAAAGATCCCTACAGCTGCTCTGTGAAAAGCAAGCTTGAGGATCAGGTAAGGGGGGACCAGTTAGGAGAGCGAGGTTCACGGTCAGAGGAGAAATGAGAACCCCTGGCTGAGAGCACTGGCAGAGGAGAAGGGAGAAGTGCTCTGGTTCGTGATGAACTTTGGAGAATTCCAACAGGGGCGAGTCCTGGGGCGAGAGAAACAGGGGCGTATGGAAGACGACCCCTAGGACTTTGGCGTCTAAGCAGCTGAAAGGACCATGGTGCTTTTTACAGTGGGAGTGGCTAGAGGACGGAGTTTCTTGATGAGAAATAACCAGTCAGCTCCCACCCAAATAAGATTTATAAGATGAGGCCCAAGGAAAGATTAATGAGACATGGACCCCCTCCCAGAACTCAGGGCTTGAAGGAGGCAGACACATAAATAAATAATACGCATACACCACGTCCAGCAGCTGGCTACACACAGCTAGGAGTGACCGGGGAAGTCGGCCAGAGGAAAAGGTTTCTGTTTTACTTTGTCAGGAAAAGGTTTCTCTTTTACTTTTTCAGAATAACTTCAGACTTCTATAAACATTGCCAAAACAGTACAAAGAATTCCCAAATACCCTTCACCTAGTTTCCACACATGTTAACACTGTACAAATTTACGCTACAGTCATCCAAACCAGGAAATTAGCATTAGCTACAAACCTCATTCAGATTTCATCAAGTTCCCCATCTGGTCCAGAGCCAATCCAGGATCACCGTAGCACTCAGTTGCCACGTTTCCTTAGTCTGTCCAGCTGGGAGAGCACCTTCATCCTACTCGGTCATGGCCCTCATGCTCTTGAAGAGTGCTAGCCAGTGGTTCTGTAGAATGTGCTCCCGTGGGAGCTGGTCTGCTGTGTCCTCAGGTTGTGCATTTTTTTTTCCAAATTTATTTTTTACTTTTGGTTGCACTGGATCTTTTTGCTGCACGGGCTTTTTCTCTGGTTGTGGCGAGTGGGGTCTACTCTCTAGTTGCGACGTGCAGGCTTCTTGTTGCAGGGGCTTCTCTTGTTTGCCTTCGGGCTCACAGACTTCAGGAGTTGCAGCATTCAGGCTCAGTAGTTGTGGCACGTGAGCTCACTAGCTGCAAGGCACGTGGGATCTTCCCAGACCAGGGACCAAACCCGCGTCTCCTGCATTAGCAGGCAAAATTCTTTACCACTGAGCCACCAGGGAAGCCCCGGGTTGCGCATTTTGACAAGAACGCCGCAGAAGTAATGCTGTGCACTTCTCAGTACATCATATCAGGCAGCGCACGAGGCCAATAAGCTGTTACTTGTTGATTCTGATCCCCCAAGTCAGGTGGGGTCTGCAGGTTTTTCCACTGTAAAGTTATTCTTTTTCCCTTTGAGTTAATAGGCATCTCATGGGGAACTACTTTGAGATGATGTAAACATCCTGTTTCTCATCTTATTTTCACCCGCAAATGTTTGTTTCCGCTGATGAGTCTTGCTTAAAACAATCATGACTGTGGGTGTCTGCCAAGGGGTGGTTTTCTATTTCCTTCACGCCTTCAAATGTTCAACAGTCAGAATTTTTTCTGTAAGAAGGCTGTCCCTTCTCCCTTATTTGCTTACTCAAATATTTACTATATCATTATGGACATATTATTTCCTATTTTTTCCTCTTGTTCTATAAGTTACAATCTATTGTGATCATTTTCGTTGTTGTTGCTCAATCTCAAGTTTGGGAGTCAGAAGCCCCTCCAAGTTGGCTTCTGTGTTCAAGAGGAAAATTTTGGAGCAAAACTTAGGACAAAGTTATGACGGGGAGGGAGAGGGAGAAGGGAGAAGAGCGGCTTCCCAGCCTGTAGGGCAGCCGTGGGCTCTACACCCAGTCCTCTCTGAGGATGCTGGCCAGCCTCCGGGCTGGCTGTTCCTGACCATGAGGGCCAGGAAGATGCAGCCACATGCCTTGCTCAGGGGAATCGACCTCCACTGAAGGTGCCCTGCCTCTAGCAGGACCTCCCCAGGGACCAACCAGTGGGCTGCAGCTCTTGGGCTGTTAAGGCATCTGCCTGGATCTGCTCCAGAGGAGCCGTCCACCGTGCACACTGACACCACCCTCCCAGCAGCCACTTCCTGCCCAATGCTGCTTTGTCAGAAAAGCCATCACCCAGAGCTCTGGGGGTCCCCACTACTCAGCCCATGACTGAAGGTTGTTCCTTTGACCTCCCTGCCTGAAGGGATTGTATCTGGGGAGGTGGCTTGACCCTCAGAGCTACGGAGTAACGAAACCCCTCGGCCTGGAGACCATCTAAGCAAGACTGGCTATTGTTTGGACTGGTCTGCTGTTATTTTTTTCAACCCAGGGCCTCAGTAAAGTCTTGCTGGGATGCCCAATAGGTAAAGTAGATGGGAACGGCCGAAGGGTGAGGGGGGAGTGGCAGTTGGATTTCCATCAGTCTGGTCCAGGCCCCTGTTGACAGAAATGGAGCTGGGCCCCAAAGGGAAATGGTTTATCTAAGGTCACAGGGGCAGTGGGTGGCTAGGCAGGACCAGGACAGAGTGTCCGGAATCCTCGTGTCCTTCTCACCGCTGCACATTCCCAATCCACTGGTTTCTTGTTTATCGATGACTGATGAGGCCACAGCCTGGGTTTCCTTGTCCATTTCCCTTCTTATCACGGCAGGCAAAGAGATAGAGACCAGTCTTCCAGGCCCTTCTGTGGCAGGGCCTCTTGGCAGATGAGAATCACCCCACACCCGGTGACCTTTCTGCATTTTATCCCTGCTGCTCCTTCAGGCTGGAGGGAAGGGGAGCTGTGCTGGGTGGTTTAGCAAGGCAAGGCCAAACTCACTTGGCAATCTCTCCTGATTGGAGGCCCATGACCTCACCCAGACCCATCGCCTAAGGGCTAGAATCTGGGTACCATTTCTTCCTTCCCTCCCTTCTCTTCCTTCAGGATGAGAAGTATCCTTTTCCCCCCTTTTAAATTTCAAATTAAAAGCTTTAAGATAGGTTAAACATTCACATGACTCAAAATTCAAAAACTATAAACATCAAACTGCAAGAAGTCTCCTTTCCAACTCTGCCCTTTGGACTTCCCCTCCCCGGGGCAGTCACTGTGGTCTGTCTCTTGTGCAACTTTCCAGAGACCTTTGTCAGGTTAACAAACTTTTTCTCTAAAAGATCAGATAGTAAAATATCTTTGGCTTTGCAGGTCAAAGGGCCTCTTTCCACCCTGCCATCGGTGGGAAAGCAGAGACAGATGACACAGAAATGAGTAAACGTGGCTGTGTTCCCATGAAGCTTCATTTATGGGCCCTGAAATTTGAATATCATGTAATTTTCACATATCACAAAATATTATTCTCCATTTTTTCCAAACATTTAGAAACATGTAAACCACATTACCTCACACACAATACAAAGATGTAGTATTTCAATGTTCAGATAAACCATAACATATTCAAACGCTATCCTGTTGGTGGACTTTCAGCCTAGCTCCAGGCCTTTGCTATTACAGAAAATACTGCATTGTAGACACCTGCCCATACCTCATGCCACATACAAGTGACGTCTCTGTAGGATACATCTGGGGACAAGTTTGATCAAATCTGAACAGGCTTTCTACTCCTCCCAGGCACCTCCACCCCTTTCCTCCTCTCTTTAAAGTCTTCATCTTGCTTCCTGAGTACTAATCAGTTAACATCACATATACTCAGAGCTTCACAAGCTCGAACCCTGGCATATTTCTGCAGTGATGCTCTAACCACTTGGCCCCTGCCCCAGGCCAGTCCCTGATGTAGTTCTCACCTGAACTTTGGACTCCTAGTGGGATCCTGACTTGACTCTGTCACTGCTCCAGCCCTTCCTCAGGGAGGCCCCAAGGGATGCATCAAAGTCACCAGTTTATTTCTAATGACTTCTCGTTGGCTTCTCCAAGGGAGGCCAGTGTTCACTGTGCAAGAAAAGCCACAATCCTTAGAGGGGCACCTATGGTCTGGCCACCCCACCCATGGTCTGACCCTTCCTGTGACAGCTTTCCTAGTGGCTCAAATGGTAAAGAATCTGCCTGAAATGCAGGAGATCTGGGTTGGGGAGATCCCCTGGAGAAGGGCATGGCAACCCACTCCAGTATTCTTGCCTGGAGAATCCCCAAGGGCAGAGGAGCCCAGAGGGCTTCAGTCCATGGGGTTGCAAAGAGTCAGACACGACTGAGCGACTAAGCACCGCACCACACAACAGCTTAGTGCCTAAGAGAGTAGACCTTGGAGCCAAACCAGGCTCAATCCTGGCTCTGCTCAGAGGTCTGACTTTGAGCAAACAAACTTGTCCTTGGTGAAAGCTCAGTTTTCTGACCAGTGAATTGGGCAGAGCAATAGTCCTCACCTTCGAGGGTGGTTGTGAATTAATCCACAGAGAGCACTTAGGACCGTGGCTGGCACATATTACACGCAGTGTGTGCTGTGTCGCTGTCTTATTTTTAAGCTCAATCATGGCTTTCTCTCCCACATTTCACCTCCTCAGGCTCCTGGCTCTGTAGCCCTACTAGATTGTGGCCATTTTGAACTCACCCCACGCCCCGTGACCTTTCTGCATTTTATCCCTGCTGCTCCTTCAGGCTGGCAAGCCCTTCCCACCCTGCTCCCCATTGAAATGCTATCCGTTTTCCAAAGCCCAGCTCAGAGGCATTTTCCTTTCAAGGCCTCGGTCTCCTCCTCTCTTGTATTTCCCCTTCCTTCTCAGCTTGTATGATTGCCTTTCCACAGCCTCCTGCATTCGTATGAGAATTGTATATGGTTTTGCCATCCCTCAAACTCGACTGCCAACTGCCTGAGGGCAAAGTTAGGATCTTATTCATCTCCGAGTTCCCTGTAGCACTTAGCACAGAAACTTGCATGTGGGAGTACATAAATGCCTTTAAATTTAATTGCAAACTTGAATGTGAACATATGAAGAAATACCTATGCTGCCCAAAGTAGGACTCATTACTTCTCCATGGTCTAGAAGTCACATTCATATAATCAGTAGGCACCAAGTTTTCCCCAAACCCCACAGGCAGGTTGGAGACCTGTAGGCTTCTGCTCACTCATTCCCTGTCATTCTGCCTTTGATTCAACAGATCCTACACTCCTGCAAGTGCTTTCCTGGTGGCTCAGTGGTAAAGAATCTGCCTGCCAATGCTGGAGATGCGGGTTTAATTTCTGGTCCGGGAAGATCCCCTGGAGGAGGAAATGGCAACCTACTCCAGTATTCCTGCCTGGGAAATCCCATGGACAGAGCTGAGCCTGGCTGGACTATTGTCTATGGGATCACAAAAGAGTGGGACACGACTTAGTAACTGACCAACAGCAACTAAACAATCCTGCGAACAGTGTTTGCTTTGCAATCAGCATCCAACTGTCTTTCATTCCTCCCATAGGATAAGGGCCAGGTGAAAGAGAACCAAGCTGCGTCCAGGATCTCATTAGCTTTGGGGTGCAGATACCCAACATGAATCAGAAACTTTCTACTTCTCACATAATGGGACTCCAAAAAATCTAGATTGGTAGGCTACTTTGCTTAAAAAATCCCTCTGAATACAGTTGTGAACGTGTGTGTGACTGGAGCTCAAAGAGAGCAAGGTCACCACGCCACATATCTATGGAGACCATGCTGGGTTACAGGTAATAGAAATCCTAAATACCTGGCTTCTTCTGCCCTCATGGAACATAAATCCTGAAGTCTTGTGGGCCATGCCCTCCATGCCCCAGGCTCTTCCTGCTCTTCTGCTCTGCCATGAGATGTGACTTCCATCTTCAAGGTTGCTGTGTGGTCATAAAGTGCTCACTGTGGCTCCAGATGTCATACTCACTCCAGGCAAGAGAAAGGAGAAAGAGGGCAAGAGGCAAAGTGGCATAGTTGAGTCAACTTCCTTTAAAGAGCCTTCTCAGGGCAACTTTCACTTATTGGACTGCCCAAAAAGCTCTTTTTTCTTTTTTGGTAAGATGGCTCTAGTAGTATTTAGCTGTCTTTAACTTCATTCGGAACAATTTTGTTACACTATATGGTGATAGCTTTCATATTAGCGTGCATTTAAACAAAATCAACATTGGTCAATTTTTGTGTAGCCATTTTAATACTGAAGATGGA
The DNA here is from genome assembly GCF_042477335.2 of Ovis canadensis. Classification (NCBI taxonomy): domain Eukaryota; kingdom Metazoa; phylum Chordata; class Mammalia; order Artiodactyla; family Bovidae; genus Ovis; species Ovis canadensis. The sequence continues at coordinate 81,989,685 of NC_091256.1, forward strand.
AGAAAAACAACCTTTTTGGCATATTATCTTTATTCAAGAAAGGTAAAAATGCAATGGAAATGCAAAAAATGTGTTCAGTGTATGGAGAACGTACTGTAACTCATCAAAAGTGTCAAAAGTGATTTGCAAAGTTTCATGCTGAAGTTTTCTTGCTGGATGATGCTCCGCAGTCTGGTAGACCTGCTGGAGTTGATAGTGATCAAACTGAGGCATTAGTTGAAAACAGTCAACTGCAATACACCATTAGGGAGATAGCCAACATACTCAGAATATCCAAATCATTTACACCAGCTTGGTTATGTTAATTGCTTTAATATTTGGAGTCAACATAAGCGAAAAAAAGCTTCTTGATTGTGTCTCTATACACAATTCTCTACTTAAACGTAACAAAAACATTCCATTTTTAAAACAAATTGTGATGGGCGATGAAAAGTGGATACTGTATAATAATGTGGAATAGAAGAGATCATGAGGCAAGTGAAATGGATCACCACCAACCACACCAAAGTCCGGTCTTCATCTAGTGAAGGTAATGTTGTGTATATGGTGGGATTGGAAGGGAGTCCTCTATTATGAGGTCCTTCTGGAAAACCAAATGATTGATTCCAACAAGTACCACTCCCGATCAGACCAACTGAAAGCAGCACTCAATGACAAGCGTCCAGAATTAGTCAACAGAAAACAATTTTCCACCAGGATAATACAAGGCTGCATGTTTCTTTGATGACCAGGCACAAACTGTCACAGCTTGGCTGGGAATTTCTGATTCATCCCCTGTATTTACCAGCCATTGCACCCTCGGATATTACATTTATTTTGGTCTTTACAAAATTCTTTTAATGGAAAAAATTTCAAAACCCTGGAAGATTGTAAAAGACACCTAGGAACAGTTCGTTGCTCAAAAAAAGATAAAACGTTTGGGGAAGATGGAATTATGAAACTGCCTGAAAAATGGCAGAAGGTAGTGGAACAAAATGGTGAATACATTGTTCAATAAAGTTCTTGGTGAAAAAGAAAAAAAAAATGTGTCTTTTTACTTTAAAACTGAAGGAAGTTTTTGGCCAACTCAAGACCTCTCCTTGGCCATACCTGTGTCCCATGCACACCATCAGTTCAAAACGTAGTTTATTAGCTGGGAAATGTAGTTTCTTAGCTCAGCACTTTGCTCCCCCAAATAAACTTGGGGTTTTGTTAGTAATGAAAAAGTGGGGAGTAGAGATGGGGTTGGGAGTTAGCTCTCTCTGCCAAAATTGGGACAGTCGAGGAAGACTTCCTGGAAGAAAATGGGCCACAGTAGGATCCAATAAGAACTTACCTCATGCCAGGCACTTCAAGTACAGGTGGGGGAGGGGAGGCTTCTGTTATCTTCCCGTGGGAGGGAGCAGTTCCAGTTTCCCTTTTAGAGATAAGGAAAATGAAAGCTAAAGCTGTTCAATAGCTCACCCAGGGTCATGGAAATGGCAGTTCAGATTCAAAATCCAGAATCTGCCTGCCTCCGTTGTCCCTGCCAGGCTCTGTGTCTATGTGAGAGGAAGGAAAGAAGAGGGTTCAGGGATGGGGAGGCTCTCGGTGTTTTTCCAGAACAGAACTCTGACAGGGTTAGGAGGAAAAGGGAGTGGAGAGGCCCAGTTTGCTCCAAGTGGGTATTTCCAAACGTAGGAGTTATCTTACTTATCTATGGGCTAATTGCCAGAATAATTGAAGCTATTTTACACTTAAAAAAAAAAAAAGCATTAGCATGAAATAAAAATCGAAAATCAGATGGAAAATTGAGGAGACACGTGGGAGATGAGAGCGCCTTTCAATGGGCCCAGAGACAGGGTCAGGGAGAGGGTGGGAGGACCAGCAGGGCAGGGGGTTCTCTATGCTCTCTCCAAGTCCCTCCTGCCACCTGCCAGGACCTGGGGAGGTGAGTCCTGGCAACGTTCTTGCCTGGGGCTGGCAGCCAGCAGTGACACACAGGGTGCCCTCCTCCTGGGGCCTCGTTCCTGTCCCCCCAGTCCCCTGCGAGGCTCAACAAATGGAAAGGGAACTCCACTCCCTCCTCTTCCACAGAGGTGTGTCTAGATCAGGGAAAGCCTAGGGCCTCGGGTTTCACCCTAGATTTGGGCCCCTGGTGTTAGAGCCTGCCAGGGGCCAGGCAGTGGCTGTGCTCGAGCGCCCCCTCTGGACAGGACCTGGGACTGCATGCAGGGTGAAGCGGTCAGATGTGTCTGGGGCTCCTTAGGAGCTGGGTGGCCTGAAGCAAATTACTTGACTTCTCTGACTCTCACCTTCTGCATCTGAGAGCCAAAATAATCCTACCTTGTGGGACTCCAGTACTCTTGCCTGGAAAATCCCACTGATGGAGGAGCCTGGTAGGCTGCAGTCCATGCTAAGGGTCGGACACGACTGAGCAACTTCCCTTTCACTTTTCACTTTCATGCATTGGAAAAGGAAATGGCAACCCACTCCAGTGTTCTTGCCTGGAGAATCCCAGGGACGGGGGAGCCTGGTGGGCTGCCGTCTATGGGTTCGCACAGAGTCGGACACGACCGAAGTGACTTAGCAACAGCAGTGGGACTTGGGAAAAAGACAAGGTGTTGTATCAATACATAGCCTTGTATCAGCACACATGTAACCTACTAATTTCATTAATGTAATTGTTATTATTGGTGCCTAAAACCTGAAATACACAAAGAGGGACAGGTTGATGGGGGTGGCAGGGGAGGCTGGAGATGATCAGTTACTGCCCTTTCAAAGAGAAGATAATTCCCGTCGCTTGCCTCAGTGAATGCATAGAAGGGCTGAAAAGGGTGAGGGGGGGAGGGGGAAACATAGTCCAACACTATACGAATTAATCAGTAAACAGGGGCCTGGTAAGCCCCCATGATGTGCTCAGTATAATTCTAAGCTCTCTGACAAATGTATGAAAAGTAGAGTGAAAACTCTGCTAATCCAGTCATCGAAAAGTTGTGGCAGGTGAATTTTCTGAACACCTGAAAATTTACCAGCCCCACACACTTTAAGCACTTTTATAAAAAAAAATGTTAAATACTTTTGATTAGAATATTTTTTAAGCACACTATGCTCATCTCTGGCTTCCTAGAGAGTATTGAATACATTGTGTGTTCCCTTGTCCTGTGATATGATGATGGCCCTGGATCCACTGGATCATAGAAAAAGCAAGAGAGTTCCAGAAAAACATCTACTTCTGCTTTATTAACTATGCCAAAGCCTTTGACTGTGTGGATCACAACAAACTGTGGACAATTTTTCAAGAGATGGGAATACCAGACCACCTTACCTGCATCCTGAAAAATCTGTATGCAGGTCAAGAAGCAAAAGTTAGAACCATACATGGAACAATGGACTGGTTCCAGATTTGGAAAGGAGTACATCAAGGCTGTATATTGTCACCCTGTTTATTTAACTTATATGCAGAAGACATCATGTGAAATGCCAGGCTGGAATCGAGATTGCCAGGAGAAATATCATTAACCTCAGATATGCAGATGACACCACTCTTATGGCAGAAAGTGAAGAGGAACTAAAGAGCCTCTTGATGAAAGTGAAAGAGGAGAGTGAAAAACCTGGCTTAAAACTCAACATTCAAACAACTAAGATCATGGCATCCGGTCCCATCACTTCATGGTAAATAGATGGGGAAGCATTGCAAAGAGTGACAGGCTTTATTTTCTTGGGCTCCAAAATCACTGCTGACGGTGACCGCAGCCATGAAATTAAAAGATGCTTGCTCCTTGGAAGAACAGTTATGACCAACCTAGACAGCATATTAAAAAGCAGAGACATTACTTTGCCCACAAAGGTCTGTCTAGTCAAAGTTATGGTTTTTCCAGTAGTCATGTATGGATGTGAGAGTCAGACCATAAAGAAAGCTGAGCACTGAAGAATTGATGTTTTTGAACTGTGGTGTTGGAAAAGACTCTTGAGAGTCCCTCGGACTGCAAGGAGATCAAATCAGCCCTGAATATTCATTGGAAAGACTGATGCTGAAGCCCCAATACTTTGCCAACCTGATGCGAAGAAGTGACTCCCTAGAAAAGACCCTGATGTTGGGAAAGATTGAAGGCAGGGGAAGAAGGGGACAACAGGAGGATGAGATGGTTGGATGGCATCACTGACTCGATGGACGTGAATTTGAACAAGCTCTAGGAGTTGGTGATGGACAGAGAGGCCTGGCGTGCCGCAGTCCATGGGGCTGCAAAGAGTCATTGAGCAACTGGACTGAACTGAACTGAACTGGAGACTGTGGAGTAAGGGTGGCTGTTGATTTCGCCCTTATGGTTCCTGGGCTCCACTGTATTTTCACACCTGCATTTATGCTTTTTCTAGCTATTCTGTCACTGTCAGGCTTTCATGTGTTGGTTTTCCCTTCTCTTTTTGAGCCTCCCTCTAATGCTTTCACTTTATTGCTTTTAATCTCCTCTAAGTTTGGAGACCAGGCACAAATGGTTCATCTTTCACAGCTCATCTCAGTCCAGGTATGAGAATTATTACAATTTATCAAACACCTACTATGGGGCTTGGATAGCCACCCAGGTGGCTTAGTGGTAAAGAATCGACCAGTGCAGGAGACACAGGAGAGGCAGGTTCAATCCCTGGGTCAAGAAGACCCCCTGGAGGAGGGCCACCCACTCCAATATTCTTGCCTGGAAAATGCCATGGACAGAGGAGCCTGGTCGCAACAAGTCGAACACGACCTAGTGACTGAGCACGATGTGCTGAGTGTTTTACCAGCTGTTTTGCAGCCATTATTTCATTTTTCACAACAGCCCTGTGAGTTGGACATTTTAATCTCCATTTTATAGATGTGTGGACTGGGGCTCAGAGAATGTAAGCAACTTGCCCAAGGTCACACAGCGGCTGGTGAGTGGCCAGGTTAGAATTCAGATGCAGTGTGTCCAACACAAGGACCATCCAAACAGTTCCTGCTGAGCATCACGGCACAACGTCTGTGGTAAGTCGCACGCTGTTGCCTGTCGCTTGTTACTTTGTTGGGCTATGAGAGCCTTGTCTTCCTAAGTAGAACGTGAGCCCCTTGAAGGCAGTGACCTGGCTGCCCACTTACATACTGCCCATACCATTGCCTAGTGTCAGGATCCAGGTGGTCAACAGTTGCTTTGCAAAGAGCAGGAGCCCGGAAGACAGGGGAAAAGAGAAGGAGGCAGGCTGTTGCCCCTTGGCACCCAACCTCTCATACCTCCCTACTGCCTAAGAAATTCAACTTGCCCCCGGCATTCATTCAGCGTCTATGGACCACTCTAGGGTGGGAGGGAGGAGAGGCTGCCCAGGCGGGTGGCATCTCCCTGGGAACGGACCGACTGATGACACGGAGGCTGAGCCGGGGTGAGACCCCACGAGGAGGGGGCCATCCAGTAGGGAAGGCAGGTGTTGGGTCCAGGGTTTCTGCTAAAGAAATTCTAGAGCAGGTGCCCCTGAGGAAACTCCTTCTTACACAGCTTCTTTCCTGAAAGGAGAATGAGTGGAATTCCAGGGGACCCAGTTTTCCAGCCCAAGCAAACCAGGCCAGCACCCCAGCAGGGCCTGATTTTGCTAAGTAATGCTGGCTCTGAATCTTCGCTTCTGTGACTCGAACTTGGAGGTGGAAAAACAGCCCCATCACATGACTTTCGGATTTCCCCATGACAGGACACTTTCTGTTTGTGTTTTGGTTCTCTGGCGGTGGCTCTGTGCTCAGAGGGGAGCCCCTCCCCACCCCGCCCCACCCCACCCTGCTGTGTGACCCGGGCGCGCATGGCCATGTCACGTGACCGTGGCTGCCCCGCGAGCCAAACATTTCTCCAGGTGACATCATGGCCTTGCTGATTGCCCAGGTGTTTCAGGGCCTCCCGGGGCTGACACGGAATTTGCATCACTTCTGATGCTTGGCTCCCGATTTGTTTGTCTTTGGTTAATGGTAAATCTGGATTGGGGTCGAGGGAAGTTGTTGAGACGACCAGACGGTAAACACGTCTCACAAAAGCCTGGCAGCACCAGGACCTCCGGCCCCCCTGCCCCTCCCCCACGCCGGGAGTCATCACGGGTCTTCCTGGCCCTGCCTGAGGCCCAGAGATTGTGATCAGGACACTGAGGCAACATCCTGGGACTTACTGCAGTTTGGGGACCTCTGTGCACCAGCATGCAAGACCCAGAGCCAGGTTTTTCTGAGCCCCAGAGGGCTTGAAAACAGAGAGCTGTTCCTCCCCTCTACCCCAGGGATTCTGAGTCAGTATGTAGGTCTGGGATGAGATCAGAAAATTTGCACATTTTTAGGCAAAGCCGATGCAGCTGGTTCAGGGACCACACTTTGAAAAGCACTGCTCTAAATCTCCAGAACTCACCCAAAAGAGAGGCCGTATGTGTGGAGGAGCTTCCCTGGTGGCTCAGACAGTAAAGAATCTGCCTGCAAGGCAGGAGTCCCGAGTGCAGTCCCTGGGTTGGGAAGATCCCCTGGAGAAGGAAATGGCAGCCCACTCCAGTATTCTTGCCTGGGAAATCCCATGGACAGAGGAGCCTGGTAGACTCCTCTTTGCGCGGGATGGCAAAGAGTTGGAAACAGCTGAGTAACACACATATGTGTGGGAGCCTCTCAAACTGGTTGAGGAAGCTGGCAGCTTGAAAGCAGCCATGGTGGGAGTATTCACACCTCGAAAATCAGTGAATGCTACAGACCAGAGCTTTTTTTTTTTTTTTTTTTTGACAGGGATCTGGTTAATAAACGTTTACCGGGGCACTGCTGGGTAAACAAAGGGCAGTCTTTCTCCTCCTCTTTGCTCCAAGACTGGCATGCTGTGACTCAGGAACAGGACAGGAAAACTCAATTAGAATTCTTTGTGCCTCCCTTTCATTTTCTGTAAATTGGAAATAACAGCATCTCTCTCACTGGGTCATAAGAATGAAGCAAGAAAATAACTATGAATCATTTAGCAAAGTACTCAGCACAGAGTAAGTGCTCAAAAACATTAGCTATTATTATTGTTACAATCCTTTGGATTATAGGGAATCTGTCCTTTGTCCCTACAAGATTATAAAGTTCTATGTAACTGTACACCCGGGAGAGGTGGAAACCGTGCCATTCGGGACTTCACAGACTTGTGGCCTGCTGGCACATGGTCCTCCTTCTCTGGGGACCACCCCCCCCAACTGCACACAGTGAGCCCCACCCAGCCTCTGGCTTTGTGCATGCAACACCCTGGGCCACAGCTGCTTACAACAGAAGCGCTCTTTCCTGGGAACTTGGATCTGGAACCCAGAGCTGGCCCATAACTCACCACCTCAAGGTTAGTGGGGCAAGCAGGCTGTGCCTGCAGCCAGAGGGCCCGAGGAAGGGCTGCAGAGAGGAGGGCGGAGCAAGTGGGAGGAGGCAGTCACGGGAGTGAGGTGGGGAGAGTCCTGGGGACACCCGCTTCTGAACCAGGGCTTCTCTGCAAGTTCTCTCACCTTGCCCCGAGCCTGTATCCTCTAAGCTAAGGTCCATGGTCCTGTATCCTCTCGGCCAGGGTCCACTGTAGCTTAAATCAGATCAGGGTGGCTTCTGTTAGTTGAACCTGAGAGTCCCAACGTCTCCCCTCACTGCCCTCTCTGTATGCCCACACCTGCCTCAGCACAGGCATGGGGCCCAGCGCCAGCTCGGCCCTGCCCACCGCGGGCCCTGGGCAGAACTCAAGGCCTCTCTTCTTCCACCTATTCATTCCATGTGAACCTGCGCGGGAGCAAGCCTCCTTCTGCATTTTCCCCATTGTGTGAATAGAAATTAATATTCCCAGCATCACCTAGTCAGTCAAATCACCTACTCATCCCCTGCTTAAGACCCTTCAGCACCTTCCGGGGCTCTTCCAGCCGCCTTTCCTGCCCTGGAGCCTCTGCCTGAGTCTCCCAGTCCCACCTCTGCTCTCACCCCTGGACCCTGAGTGACAAGACCCACTGGCAGTTCCCTAAGACCCTCGTGCTCTCTCTGACTTCCCTCTGCATAAAACAGAATTTCCGCAAGGCTACAGCCAACTACTGTTCTTCAAGCCCCCTGCCCCTCTGATGTCGCTTCCCCTGGGCCATCTCTCCCCAGTGCAGCCTTGTCTGCCTACCCCTCCCTGGACCGCTCAGCCTTGTTCACCTCCCTAGCATCACAGCCCTCACAATGCCCTGCTGGTGTGCCCACCTCCTCCGCCACCCCGCGAGTTCCCGAGTGCAGAGGCCAGGGTCCGGCCCCCCGTGTCCCCAGCTTCCACACTATATGTGCTCAGCAGGTATTTCAGTTCATGTGCTGACCTGAGAAAAGTAGGCTCCAGAAACTTGGGGGCCATCACCGTCATCCGTAGCGACCCTCCAGAAAAGCAAGTTTTCCAGAGGGGAGGAGAGCAGAGGAAGAGGGGAAGGCAGCCCTGAAATGGGCCAGGCAGAGGCCACTGAGGAATCTGCTTGTAAGGCGATCAGATAGAGAGCTCTCTCTCCTGGAAGAGAAGCCGCAGGTTGCAGAAAAGGAAGTTGGCGGGAAGGAGACAATGTGAAGAGTAGGGGCTAGAAGCGCAGCATCTGCAGGGGACAGAGGAACTCGAGCCCTGGGCCCTGGACTCCCCTTCGTAGACCCTGGCCTCACACCGTGAGTGCTCCCTGGAGGCTTGGGCCCCAGCGCTCGCAGACTTGCTGGTGGCTCCACCACAGGATGGACACATGTGTCTAACCTGAAGGAAGGTCCCTGTAACCTAACCTAAAGGAAGCTGCTGGCAAGCTGCTGCAAATACAGTTCTCTAGGGGCTCCCTTGCCCTACTCGGCCTGCTACGTATGCTGCGTGTGCGCTAAGTCGCTTCAGTCATATCCGACTCTGTGCCACCCTATGGACTGTAACCCGCCAGGCTGAAAATTCTGCCCATGGAATTTTCCAGGCAAGAATACTGGAGTAGGTTGCCATTTCTTCCTCCAGGGAATCTTCCCGACCAGGGATCAAACCTGTGTTCCTTACATCTCCAGCATTGGCAGGCAGGTTCTTTACCACTAACTCCACCTTGGACTTCTTGGTGGCTCAGACAGTAGAGTCCACCTACAATGAAGGAGATGTGAGTTCGATCCGTGGATTGGGAATGTCCCCTGCAGAAGGGAATGGCTACCTATTCCAGTATTCTTGCCTGGAGAATCCCATGGACAGAGGAGCCTGGCGGGCAATAATCCATCGGGTCACAAAGAGTCAGACATGACTGAGTGACTTGTACCTCACTTCTCATCTCAGCTTGCTAAAGTCCCTCTCTAAAGCCAGCCCTGCTTGAAGGCCCTGGAGAGGGAATGGTCACATTGCCCAGTGCCGGGCAGGACGTCACAAAGCCCTTGGCTTCGCCCCCTGGCTCCAGGCAGGCTCCTCTGCGAGGCTAGCCAGAGGGCCCGGTGGCTCACCTCCCTTGGGCACAGGTCCCATCACAGCGTTGCTCCAGTCACAGACGTCATTCCCCAGTGACCGCAAAGGCAGGCTACAATTTCTCCCACAGTGTGGAAACCCTAGTCTCTCTAACCCCTGGGGAAGCTCTCCCAACCAGCTGGACTGAATGCTGAAGTTGGGTCGCTGGCCCATTAAACTCCCAGCCCAGGAAGTCTATGGTGTGAGGCTTCCGTGTAATCTGTGATCAATTCTCAGGGCTGCCCAAGAAAGATATTTTATTGGTTAGACATTAGGACTTTAATAGATGATTCTACTGAAGTTGGGTATACAAGAAGCTACCAGAGTTTAGAGACAGCCTACATCACCTGCCTTCTCCAGCAACTTAAGAACTAGTTTTACTGTTGAGAGCTTATCGTCTAGATGGGCAAAGAAAATGGATGTGCATTAAATAAAATTGTGGAGTTCAATTAAACATTAACTGGAGTGGTGCGTGCTGATTGCAACAGGACTGTAATGTAGCTCACAGAGACAGTTCTTTGTCAGAGACTTCACGGAGTAGGGAGACCAGAGCCGGGCCTGCAGTGGGGAGGATTCGGGTCAGTGGAAAAGAGCAGGGAGGTGCTCGGGGAAGGGGAATTGCAGCCATAATTGCCTGTCGAGTACGCAGGAGAGGAGGCCTGGATCAACCAGAGACTATACTTTAAAGACAGGAATATAAGATTCAAGACAGGGTCAGGGGTGTGTGTATCAGGAGGCAGAAGTGGGGGCAGTTAGGAGGCACCTGTGTGCCCCAGCTCCAGGAATTTGGGCTGATGGAAATGATGAAAAGAAGGCACGGCGAGGGAGGCAGAGGACTGAGGGGCCGGGAAGGAGCTGAGGAAATTTCCAGCCATCTCTGGCCACCAGGCAGGCGTGGGAGGCTGACTGGAAGCCTGAGGGAGAGCTCGTCCCTCTGGGCCCACATCCTGCTGTGGTGGCAGGCACCCCAGCAGCCCTGCTGATCTGGGAGGCAGACAGGTCACCTGCTGCCCTGTGTGCCCAAGGTGGCCAGCCTGTCACAGGCCCCTGGGAGCCACTGCAGGGCTGTGCACAGGGAATGGCAAGTTTCAGCACTTCCACAAGCATGCTGAGGATAGCTGCTAGGTGCAGAGCACCTCGGGGGAACAGAGACAAGTGAGGTGGGCTTCCTGCCCTCCAGGGACCCCGTGCAGGGGAAGAAAACAGAATGTGGTGAACAGCAGTGAAGGAAGGCCGGGTGGGCTGCGTTCAGGGCTGCGGGGGAAGCAGGGAGCCCAGGCCTGACTGGAGAAGTCATCTCAAGGAGGGCTGGGGTGTGCACACCTCAGAGAGTGAATAAGAGGCGTTCGCTGCCTGGTGGAGGAGACAGGCAAGGGGACAGACAGGGAGGGAGAGATTGCAGTCAGAGAGCAAAGGGCGGTCAGGCAAGGGGGTGCAGACTTTCCGACCTTCCCACAGGAGGGTCCGGCGGCCTTGTGAGGGCGGCTGGGGATGGGACAGAGGGTAGAGGCAGATGCTGGGCCAGGACGGGGGAAAGAAGGGCGGTGGGCACGCGGCTCCAGATGTCAGGGCATGAAGGGGAGCCTCGGGCCCGCGGACGAGGCTGCAAACAGGAACCTCTGCTCCCAGTGTGGAACATGCTCCAATTCTGTGGGTGCACGGGGAAGGGCGTGGTGAACTCTGCCCCAGACCTGGGGTGCAGGGGGTCTGGAAATTTATGTGGGCTGGGCTGGGCGCCTTGGGGAGGTGTGCAGGTTTCCTAGGTTGAGGAAGAGGGGCTTTCAGGCTGAGGAGTCAGCATGAGACAGGGGTCGAAGCTGGAAAAGAGCCAGGCACGGGGAACAGCAGGGTGGTGTAGCCGGAGCTGTGGGCTGTGTGTGAGAGAGACAGACAGACAGACAGAGATACAGAGACCACAGGCAGAAACAGAGAGAAAGGGAGAGCAAGAGGCAGGGAAAGACAGCGAGCTTGGAGGTGAGGCCAAAAGGAGACTGGGGGAGGCCTTCACCCACCCTCCCAGGGGACCCAGGCATCACTCTTAGGCAGTGAGGAGACCCGCAGCGCGCGAAGAGCTGTGTGTTAGAAAGTGGACTCTGCCTGGAGGAGAATGGAGGGAGACAGAGCCAGGAGGCAGGAAGACGTGAGAAGGCTGGGGCACTCCCAGCTAAGAGAAGGAGACTTCCCCGGTGGCACAGTGGATAAGAATCTGCCTGCCCACCCAGGGGACACAGGTTCGATCCCTGGTCCAGGAAGATGCCTCGGAGCAACTAAAGCGTACGAGCTGCAACGACTCCAGAAGCTGCAACTACTGCAGCCCGCTTGCCCTGGAGCCCGCGCTCTGCAGTAAGGGAAACCAGCGCAGTGAGAAGCCCTTTCGCCATGACTAGAGAGCAGCCCCTGCTCATTCCGACTAGAGAAAGCCCGCATGCAGCAATGAAGCCCTGGGGCAACCAAAGACAAATATGTTTTAAAATAGAAATATAAGAAGGTCTGTGGGGAGGGCAGGGTTCGAGTTCTGTCTCAGCCATTTTGAGTCTGAATTTTGCGGGGCGACGGCCAACAAGAGGCAGAAAACGCTGGAAATTAGGGCAGAGGTCAAGCCTCTGAGGAACACAGACTCCGAGCCCAAATGGGACGAAGAAAACCTCTAGGGGTTTCTACAGCGGTCATGTGCGGGGTGACCCTGGGGCAGGAAAGGCGATGCCCTGGGGAGAGACTCAGGAGGAAGGAGGGTCATTGGTGACGACACAGAATGTCACTGACCCTGGAATAAAGCGGGTGTTTTAGTGTCGGAGGCGTGAGGAGGGGTGGATGTGGATACTGCTGAGTTTGGGGTGGGGGAGGGACATTGTGGGCAGGATTTCTGAGCCAGTGCCCCTTGCTAAGTGGGGCACAAAAGGGCACAGAGGAAGGGCGGGGAGGCTGAGCCTCTGGGGGGCACCCAGCCCCCTGCCCCCACTGTCACCGTGACCCCGTGTGTGAGCGAGCGAGTGAGGGTCCTGCCGGGGACGCAGGACTCTGGTTCTCATCACCGAACCCCACCCCCCACCACGGAAGCCCCTTTCCCACGAGCCTCGCTCGCTGTTTCCTGGTGATTCCTGGAAATAACCAGGAATAATGCGGGCTGGGACCTGGCAGGACTTCCAGGTGCATGTCCTGCTGCCCGCAGGCCGGGAGGTCTCTGAGCAGAGGGGACCTATGTCTCCCCTTTCCTATTCCCTGTCTGGGACAGGCCCATGTATGCCAGGGTGGCAGGCGGGCAGGCCACGTGGCACTCCATCTCTCCGGCAGGCAGGGGGTGTCCCAGATCCCATTTCTTCCCGGCAGGAACTGAGGCTCGACCTCACGGTCAGGCAGACCTGTGACTGCCGCAGACTTCCTGGTTGGACGCTTTCCTGGTTGGTCCAGGCAGCCCTGCAGCTCCCTGCTGCCTGTTTACCTAATCTGCTCCAAACAGATGAGATTCCCCGGGGGTGGGTTCGAGGTGAAGGGACTGGAAAGGGTTGTTTTCATCCAGACCCGCTCAGCCCACCTGTCCCAGAGTCTCTTGCATTAGCAAATGTTTTCTGGTTCCTATGGCAACCGAATCCACACAACCCGGATTTGTTATTGTTCCAGGGGAAAAAAAGGGAAGGGCCACAGCGAGGTCTGACGTCGGTGTGCCGTCCATCAGCCAGGCAGCTGAGTCACTACCATGGTCTGGTGAGTCCACGGAGTCACCTCCCTGTGGTCTGAGGCACCCTCTGGCCTTCTGGCTTTGGCAAGAGGCTGGTCTCTCATCTGCATGTGTCAGCAAGCGTGGGTAACTGGGCACCCTGGCGTGCTGAGTCCTGCCTTGGGCACCGCGGTGACTAGCAGGGGTAGAGAGAGGGAATTTACCAAATGAGGAAGAGTCCTGCCCTCCGAGGTGAGAGCTCGTGGGGCTGGGGACACATTCCCTGTTCTTATAGAGCACACGTGTATTTACAGCTTCGAGGGCCGCCTAGGAGTTGATGTGCATCACAACCTTAGCCAAGTTGCCTGGTTGCTCCATGCGTCAGTCTCCTTATGTACCAGGTGGGGGAGCAGGTTCTTGCTCATGGGTTGATAGGGGAGAGAAATGAGACACCTTCAAGTCCTCCAGGACTTTAAAGCCCTCTAGGAAGGAGCCCCTGGTGGCTCAGGTGGTAAGGAGTCTGCCTGCAGTGCGGGAGACCCAGGTTCGATCTGTGTCGAGAAGATCCCCTGGAGAAGGCAATGGCAACCCACTGCAGTATTCTTGCCTGGAGAATCCCATGGACGAAGGAGCCTGGAGGGCTGCAGTCCATGGGGTCGCAAAGAGTCAGTCACGACCGAGTGACTACACTTTCACTTTCAAAGTCCTCCAGACCCTCCTAGTTTCCACAAAGGAATCAAGAAACATGCATTTTTCCTACTGCTGATCGGCCAGATGCTGGCCGCACGTCTCGGGACCACCTGGAGGGCGAGGCAGAGGAAGCACCCCGACTCCCTGAAAACAGGTACCAGCCCCCCTCGTCATGCAGCCGTGGGTGCAGCCACCTCCATTCACCCCCACCAAGGACTGGAATGAGTGGCTTCACCAGCTTAGACCTAGAAGGAAACAGCAAGAAAGTGAGCAGGTGAGCCGGAGGGGATGGGTCAGCAAGCATGTGGGGACAAAGGAGGAGCCAGGAGGCAGGCACCCCAGAGAGACGGTGCTCTGGCCACCCAGACCCGCTCCGGTCTTCGAAGAATGCCCTCACTCTGAGGCCGTGCTGGCCAGGAGCCTTCTGATGACAGCCTGGCCTTCTGGATAGAATTTCCCTCCAGAGAAAAGGTGTCGATGGGTGAACATGGCTCTCGGGCCCCCCTGGATGGTTGTGTCCTCACTGGGAGTGGCTGAATCACTCGGTTGTATTTATTTATGCTCGCCATGGCACGCAGGTCAGCCCTGAGCCCCGTCACCTCACAATGTCTCACCAGCACAGATTTCTAGCTTACAAAGTGGAAATTCAGCCCTTGGAATGGGATGACCACAGAAAGGAACTACTACCCAAGAGGCATGCAGCCTTCCCCCCGGGGAGTCCCATAAGACACCCACTCTGCAGAGTCATCTGACGGCCCCCCTCTTCCTTGGCATATTCCACGCTGACCTCTGCCAGGTGCCACAGCCAGGCCAGCTGACAGCTGCCTCCCCCAGGCTGGCCCTACGCAAGGCTTTCCAAACTGGGGAGCAAGACCATAAATGAGTCATGGAATGAATTGAGTGGGTGAGGTGAGCATCCTTAATAATTAGCCAGAATCGGGTCACATGTATCAGAATGCCTCACGGGGAGTCAGGGTGAGTGTTATTAAATGCATATTATGTGTTTGTGTGTTGTATGTATGAACACACATGTGCTGCAGGGATACAGCAGCAGAAAGATGGCACATTCTGACTGGGTCACTTGTGGGCATTTAATAAAGGAACAATTTATAAAGACATGGGTAGGATGTAGGGAAGTCACAAAAGCCAATGTAGGGCCAGATCTAAGAGTTGTGGGGCTTGGTTATCACCCTCAGACTTGAAGGCAGAGGTGGTTCCAGGACTTGGAGACAGAGAGAGTGGTGTGGTAAAGGCTCAGACAGGAGCTGCAGTCACTGACCCAGGGAGAAGGCCAGCCAGCCTGCGGCAGTCGATAGGGAATGAATACTTAGCGTCACTGCCCTGCCTCTTCCCCAGCTCCTGCTAGGCAGTCCACCAGCTGGACCCAGCAAAGCCTGAGGGCCAGCAGCCACGGACCCAGCCCACGAGTGGAAGAGACCAGGACACAGGGCGTGCATGGGGTGCAGTGTAAAATGCACGTCTGACTGTGAGTCTCAGGGAATTAAGTCATAAAGACCCTGGAACCATCACTTCCAGGAAGAGGTGAAAGGTTTCTGAATAGCCCCTGGTCCAGGCTCTGGGTGGCAGCTAAGACCCATGAGGAAGGGGTTGCCCTGTTCTTCCCTGCAGCTGGGACCACACCTGCCCTCCACCCTCCAAAGTGCCAGGTTGGAGATGCCCAGCAGTGGGGCTGAGCACAGCGTCCGCAGTCTGGGGCAAAGGTCACGGGCGAGGAAGGGCAGGCTAGAGGAATGGTGGGGAGAGAGGAACAGAGGGCCCTGTGGTTGGGACACCCACACCCGGCAGTGGCCTCAGCCCCTAAGGCCAAAGGGCAGAGTTCTATTTCTGGCTCCCGTGGGAACAGGAGACAATGGTCGTCTTGCTTTCCACAGGCCTGCGGGCAGCTCGCTGCTCCTCAGCTCCGTGTGGTTGTTCTAGACTCACACAAAACCGCCTCTGAGCCTCGTTTCCACGGGCCACACTGCTGGGGGTGTCACATGCCAGCCCACATGTGGGGTCACATGCTGGGGACTTCACGCCGTCATCGCCGAGTGTGACCAGACTCCAAGGCTGAGTCTCCTGACCCCTGGCCCATCCTCCAGGAGCCCGCCTGACACCTACCTTTGGGTACCCGGTTCCCAGAAGACAGACTCTTCTGGAAAGAAAACAGTTTCCTCTAATGATTTTTTTTTTAATGACAACACTGTCTATAATAACAGAGAACTCTCACCTCGGCCTTGCTGTCTCCTTAGGCAATAGAAAGCCACTCTGCCTTCCCAGACCTGGGTCTCTCCCGGCTTACTCATCAACACGTGGAGCTAAGGTGTTTACTTGAGAGTTAATAAGGTAGAGAGCATTTTGCCCTTTGAACAGTCCTCCTCCTTCAGAATTTCATTTCCCTCAGCCGCATTCCTGGTACCGGTCAAGGTTGGACGGGAGTCTCAAGAACACAGTGAAGGTGGTGCCTGCCCAATCTAGCAGGATCTTGGGTCAGACCCTGGTGTGAGATCCTGAAAGCACCTCCCCAAGGAAATGGCTTGCCAATGTCATCCTTTTAAGTCAACCAAACAGAAAGTGGTTGCTTGAGTATTTCATCAGTCCTAACCAAGTCATTATTAAACCATGCTGCTGAGTCGCTGCAGTCGTGTCTGACTCTGTGTGACCCTATAGACGGCAGCCCACCAGGCTCCCCCTTCCCTGGGATTCTCCAGGCAAGAACATTGGAGTGGGTTGCCATTTCCTTCTCCAATGCATGAAAGTGAAAATTTAAAGTGAAGACGCTCAGTCGTGTCCGACTCTTAGCAACCCCATGGACTGCAGCCCACCAGGCTCCTCCACCCATGGGATTTTCCAGGCAAGAGTACTGGAGTGGGGTGCCATTGCCTTCTCCATAAGTTAGAGGAAAAGGAAGGAAAGTCCAAGAGGATCAGGGTTTTCCCAACATGATGCTGGTCAGTTTGGACCATGACCTGTGGCAATGCCTGATTAGCATCCCTTTCAGTTCAGTTCAGTCCCTCAGTCATGTTCGACTCTTTGCAACCCCATGGACTGCGGCCCGCCAGGCTTCCCTGTCCATCACCAACTCCCGGAGCTTGCTCAAACTCATGTCCACTGAGTCGGTGAGGCTATACAACTATCTCATCCTCTGTCGTCCCCTTCTCGTCCCACCTTCAATCCCTCCCAGCATCAGGGTCTTTTCTAATGAGTCAGTTCTTCGCATGAGGTGGCCAAAGTACTGGAGCTTCAGCTTCAGCATCAGTCCTTCCAATGAGCAACCAGGACTGATCTCCTTTAGGATGAACTGGGTGGATCTCCTTGCAGTCCAAGGGACTCTCAAGAGTCTTCTCCAACACCACCATTCAAAAGCATCAGATCTTCAGTGCTCAGCTTTCTTTATGGTCTAACACTCATATCCATACGTGACTACTGGAAAAACCATAGCTTTGACTAGATGGGCCTTTGTTGGCAAAGTACCATTTCTGCTTTTTAATAAGCATCCCTTTACTGTGTCTCATTATTCTTCACTGCTCTGCCATGGTCCCTGTGGTGCTAACTCCCTCTCCATGTCCTGCACTTCCAACCTCAGGTGGTCAGTGGTTGACGCTCTCTCTCAATAACTTGAGAGCACAGCTCTGTCTTATTCACCTCATGTTGTCCCCACTGACTGTACCAGAGTTTGCAAAACTCTCCATGAAATATGTCTGGGGTGAAAGAATGCATTAAACATTCATTACAGCTTAGTTTAATGATGTGGAAAAAAATTTAAAGAGTTAGCTGTGGCTTTCTAAACTTATTTTTTAGCATTGAATACTTTGATTCTAAAAAAAAA
Organism: Ovis canadensis; assembly: GCF_042477335.2. Taxonomy (NCBI): domain Eukaryota; kingdom Metazoa; phylum Chordata; class Mammalia; order Artiodactyla; family Bovidae; genus Ovis; species Ovis canadensis. The sequence continues at coordinate 82,007,245 of NC_091256.1, forward strand.
AATCTAACACAAGCCCCCCAAAATAAAAGCAAAGCAGGACACCCAAATAACGTTTCCAGGTCTAACAAATAGAAATGACAGGTATACAGTTAAGATTGAATTTCAGAAAAATAAATAACTTCAAAAGGTTAAGTATATCCCAAATATTGCATGGGGCATACTTATACTAAAAAAATTTTTTTTCGTTTGTTTGTCTGATGTTCAGACTTAACAGGGTGCCCTGGTTGTGACTGGTGGTCCTCCACTCAGGCCCATGCACCCAAGGGCGCCCTGGGGCTGTACAGGTAGGTTGAGGACCCCTGTGTTAGGAAACACGGTCTTTCTCCCGCGCTACTGTCCTTCTCCCGCATCCGGAGCTCCTCTCCCCCTGAGCAGGGCAGACGTCTCCTTCCCAGCCCCTCTGCCTGCACTCCAGGAGTCTCCATGGCCCTGGGCTGTGACAAAAGACTGCTCTAAGAATGGGCTCGGTTTCCTGAAGCGCCAGAGTGCTGTCAGAATCATCGGAGAGGCAGACAATGCTGGTGACAAACGGCGAAGCCAGTTCACACGACAGTTCCGAGCCCAACGTAGATTTCTGCACACCTGGTTTTCACCCAGATCCTGACTTGCCCTGAGACCCTGCTGCCTGTTCTGGGAAGGCACAGGATGGAGCTGGGGTGGTTCCACTTCCCGCTTCTTGCCCCCGGCCAGCTCCTTCCTGGGTGAACAGAGGGGCCACCACGTCCAAACCCGTCGCCCCGGCTCTGCCAGGTGGACACTGGCGGCCTCTGGGAGCCCAGAGCAGAGCTGATCAGGGGAATGGTGCATCTCCCTCTCTTAAGCACTCCCCTTTCCTGAAAAAAAAAAAAAAGAAAATAGAGTGAAGGGGCTCCTGTAGAGTCAGGTGAACTCCTGAATGCCTTCCAGAACTAGCTCGCCCTGGAGAGGGACTAGGAGGACCTCAGTGGATGCCGCCTGCTGAATTTTGCCTGCCCACCTTGAGCCCTCTTCTCGGGTAGCTAGTCCAGCAAGTGGCCTTGGTGCGGGGCAGACAGTCCTCCAGGCCCGGTATGACCCAGACTCGGCCCATGGGATGCTCTGCCTTGGGGCCTTGACCCTTGGGGGAGAGAAGGGCAGTTAGAAGGGATGCTTTAGCACCATTTAGGACATCACCGGATGTCCCCCTGCAGCTCTTTGGCCCCAGGCTTCCCAAACACGCAGTGCTTTCTGAAAATAGAGACACTGGTGAAAATGGGGGCAGAAGTCATGAGCGTCACTTCTGGGTGGAAATGGCATTAAAATCCAGTTCCTAATTCACCACGCTTCCCCCTTCTGTCACAGGAGCCAGTAGCTTTCCAGATGGTAGCCACTCCATCAGCCTGGATCTGGCGTGAGGACTACTCAGAGAGGAGGATCACTCAGAGAGGAGGACCACTCAGAGAGGAGGCCCAAATAACTCCAGGTGACCTTTCGGAGTAAACACGAAAGAAACGTTTGTTGCATCAAGCCACTGAGAAGTTGGGGGTGTTTGTTACTGTAGTGTAGCCTCTCCAGTCCTGACTGATGGCCAGGCAATGTCCCAAACCTCCTGAATCTCAATCACCAAGGAAGCCCACAATGAGGCATTTTTCCAAGTCCCACTCACAGGCAGATTTTGGAGATCAGCCAGGTTTGGGGACCCCCACTTCACTCCACACTGAACTGTAGTGACTTGAGTGGCAGCCCCCTAATATATTGCTACACTCTAATCCCTGGAACCTGTGAAGGTTACATTATTTCAAAGAAACATCTTTGTAGATGTAGTTAAGAATCTTCAAAGAGAAGATTAGCCAACAAGTAGGACAAGTGTCCTTATGAGGGGGAGGCAAGACAAGGAGAGAGAAGGTCCTGTGAGACAGGCAGAGAGTGCCATGTTGCGGCTACAGCCAAGGAATGCCAGCTGCCACCAGAAGCAAGACAAGCGAGGAATGATTCTCCTCTAGAACCTCGGAGGAGGATGTGGCCCCGGGGACACCGTGACTTTGGACTTCTGGCTTCCAGAACAGTGAGAGGATGCATGTCTAGTGTTTCAAGCCAGCGAGTCTGTGGCACTTTGTTACAGCTGTCTGCGGACAGACAGTGCCCATGAATCCTCAGGGAGCTTCCAGTCTCCCAAGGGAAAATGGGGCCGCACCAGACAGGGCCGGGCAGCAGGAGCAAGGCTGACAGAGCTGGGCTGACTGCTTGGGAAACGAGCTCTGGAGGAGGGCAGGTTTGAGCAGAGGTCTGGGGGGATCTGCCATGCAGCTTAGTAGAGACGAAGTGGGGTTCAGAAAGGGACTGGGAAAGGTGAGGACCCCAGGATGGGGAACTGGCAGGTTCTCCAGCACAGAGGAGCAGCCCAGGCCGTGCTGGGGATCCTGAATGGAACAAGAGGGCTGGCAAACTTGGCCTGGAAACCCAAGCTGGCATTCCTTCATAGCAACATTTATAAAGCCAGAATGGTAATTTGAAAAAGTGTCTCTGATTTCAAAATAAGCCAAAATAGTTAAATTCAAAATTGTATCTTTGCCCTGACCACAACCACAAATATATATATTGTGTGTATACACACACACACACACACACACACACACATATATTTGTATAAGGTATGCTAAGTCACTTCAGTTGTGTTCAACTCTTTGTGACCCTTTTGACTGTAGCCCGCCAGGCTCCTCCCTCTATGGGATTCTCCAGGCAAGAATACTGGAATGAGTTGCTATGCCCTCTTCCAGGGGATCTTCCTGACCCAGAGATCGAACTCAGGCCCCTTACTTCTCCAGCATTGGGAGGCAAGTTCTTTACTACTAACGCCACCTGGGAGGACCATTTGTATTTGTATATATATTTATAGACAGCCAACTCATTGGAAAAGACCCTGACGCTGGGAAAGATTGAAGGCAAAAGGAGAAAAGGGAGGTAGAAGATGAGATGGTTGGATAGCATCACTGATTCAGTGAACATGAACTTGGCCAAACTCCAGGAGATAGTGAGGGACAGGGTGCTGCTGTCCATGGGGTCACAAAGAGTCGGACACAACTTAGTGACTGAACGATAAGAGCAACTTTTATTTATATAATACAGAGAAAAAGAGACCAAAAATAAGAAAATTGAGGGATAGACTCAGGAATTTTTTGTCTTATTTTTTTTTATTGTTATTGAAGTTTCAACACTTTAAAAAACAAAAGAAACCCAAGATGACCAATTTGGGGTTAATATAGAATTAATGAGCTACTGAGTGTTCTTGAGGAAGGGTGGGGTGGTTGGGGGACGACAAAGGGTGGTGAAACGAATGGTTAAAGGGAGCCCGGGCAGTCCTGTGCTTTAAGGGAGCAGACGCTCGCTACACTCGACTGCCCTCTAGTGGCCAAATCCGGGAAGCCAGTCAAGCCTTTCCGAACTGCCTCCTAGACAAGGTTGGGGTCAGAGCATGGTGGGAGCGTGCAGAAGGAACCCTCCGGCGCTCCGGTGCCAGGGAAAGCCTCCCAGAGGACACAATGCTTCCACTGAGCCTGGTGATTCTTTATAAGGGGGCCAGTCCAGCTGTTAGGGCCCTGACAGGGGATGAGGAAGGGTATGGCTTGAGCCTATATCGCATCATTTGGGAACGCAAAACATTTGGTAGGGTGGCGAGCAGGCTCCTTCAGGATGGGGAAAAGTAAGGCTGGGGAGGGGAGCCAAGGCTGTGCCTCCAAGAGGGCTTGAAAAGCATCATACACAGTGTATGTATGTATTTATATACAGCCAACTCATTGAAAAAGACCCTGATGCTGGGAAAGATTGAAGGCAAAAGGAGAAAAGGGTGGTTGGTAGAAGATGAGATGGCAAGGTGTGCAAGGGTTTGAGCAGGGGTGTGATCCAGGGACGAAGGGAGGGAACATCTTCAAGTCTGCCCCTTAGACCATCATTCTAGCAAAGGTGTGGCATCTGGGATGATTGTAGTGGAGTTAGTGGAGGACGGAACGCACACCGCGGCTTGAGAACCCTCCATCTGAAGCTCTTTGCAGTCTACCCCTTCACCCCCTGCGCTCTCTCCTAGGGGCTTACAGGACTGGAGACGTGGAAAAGCGACAGGGAACTGAAAGACAGTTAACTTGTGAAGATAAGCACGGAAACTGGTGATCCAGCAGAAACGTGCTCTAGAGCAGCACGTTTTGGTGACTACTATTTTGGCACCAGGGGCCAATTTCCTGGAAGACAGTTATTCCGCAGACCCGGGGCAGGGGGTGGTGGGTGCCCTGGAATACATCCTCCTAAGAGGGGGCTTTGGGGGGAGTGGTTTCGGGATGATTCAAGCGCAGTACATTTATTGTGCCCTTTATTTCTGTAATTATTACATCAGCTCCTCCTCAGATCATCAGGCATTAGGTCCCGGAGTTGGGCACCCCTGCTCTGGACAATGACAGGTCTTATATTAGTCTGTTGAGTGCTGTTGAGCCTGAGGACCAGCCTGCTGACTCTGGGTGGGAGCATTTTGAATCCCTGCTTTGATCTTTCTTGGTGCAGAGCTCTCTGTTGCCATGTGGCATCGCTAGGGATTTAACACTCGCCTTCCATTATACTCCACTTAATAGGAGTTGCTCTCTGCCTTCTACTGTCTGTTGCCAGCTGATGGCTGTTGTCATTGTTTACTTGTTGCTGTTTAGTCACTAAGTTGTGTCTGACTCTTTGGTGACCCCATGGATATAACCCGCCACGTTCCTCTGTCCATGGGATTTCCCAGGCAAGAATACGGGAGTGGGCTGCCATTTCCTCCTCCAGGGGATCTTCCTGACCCAGGGCTTGAACCTGCATCTCCTGCTTGGCGAGCAGATTCTTCCACACTGAACCACCAGAGAAGCTGGCTGGAGTTGGAGCCTAATTTGGGAGGCCAAGGCAGCTGCCTTCCTGTGTAGCATCAACAACTGGTGTATTGATTAGGTCACAACCCTAATGACTAAATACGTTCTCATTTTACAGATGAGGAAATCAAGGCACAGAGTGGCGGAGGGACAGCCACAGTCAAACAGCTGAGGCGACAGGGCCAGAAATGGGAGTCTGGCTCCTGAGGCTCTGCTCTGAACCACTTGCCCTTTAACCATCCTTGTGTTGGTTGCTCAGGGACATGCAGAACCACTCTGAGGAGTGTTTTGCCTTTAACTGTCTTCTTTCCTATTCTCCACCTTCATTCAAACTGTTTCCCACTCCCTGGAGGTTATTTAATGGCTAAGTGAATCCTAATGAAATATTAACTAGATGAGAAACACCTGTACCTTCTCCCCTGAAACCTTCCCTTCTGCTCCGAGTCCCAGGGTTTGCAGAAGGCTCATGGGTGCTGACTCCCCAGGGGGATTAATGGGAGGACACAGCCTCTGACTCAGGGAAACTTATGTTCAAAGGGAGTCGAGGTGCATGAACTATTCAGTTTGGTGCTTTTGCTCACTATCAGCGTGGTAAGCTAGTGTTTTTTAAAGCATGAGTGGTTGCACATTAGTGAATCAAGACAAGTTAGTGCGTCTCAGGTCATGCTATATTTAAATGAAATTAACAGTGAGGCCTAGCGTGCTGCAGTCCACGGGGTCAAAAAGAGCTGGACACGACTGAGCGACTGAACTGAACTGAAATTACAGTTTACAGTACCACGTGCATTTCATGTGATATGGTTAAGTATTGTCTTGGGAAATTTTGTTTTAGTTGTGTGTATCTGTGTATGAAGGCATGCACACACTTGACTACGGTATAAAATGTATTCTTTCTTTTAAAAGATTTTTTGATGTGGACCATTTTTAAAGTCTGTATTGAATTTGTTATAATATCGCTTCTGTTGTTCATGTTCTGGTTTTTGTTTGTTTGTTTTTTTTGCCCTGAGGCATGCGGGATCTTAGCTCTCTGACCAGGGATTGAACCCACACCCCCTACTTTGAAAGGTGAGGGAAATTCCTAAAATGTGTTTCTTGCTGTGAGTTCAGTCAAAAACGTTTAAGCACCACGTATATATTACCAAACATTTTTCTCCTCTGGTTTCACAATGCTTGTTTACAAGAGTTTTACAACCCATGTTTTGCTCGAGTTAATATGAAAGTAGTTCCCATCAGCCAGTCTACACCACATAATAGATGGGAGGCAGGGTGGGGGGGGGGGGGTTGCTAACGAGCCTGTGGAGGGAAACTGTTGGCCACAGAGCTGGGTTGCACCCCTCAGCCTCCAGAAGTGCCCCTCAGATGACAACCTAGCACCTCACCTGCTTAACTTCACTCACCAGAGCCTCATCAAAACTCTGAGGCCTGTGAGCCTGGTAATTGTCTGAATTAACACAGCTTGTTTGGAGCCAAACTTAAGCTATATTTTCCTAGTGCATATTTGTCGTTAAAATCCTGGAGTGGATTGCCATTCCCTTCTCCAGAGGATCTTCCCGACCCAGGGACAGAAGCCGGGTCTCCTGCATCACAGGCAGATTCTATACCTTCCCTGAGCTACAGGGGAGTCCTAAAATCCTTCTATAAGATCCATGTTTTAAAAATCCAGTGTATGAATTTGTCATTTAGTCTTCCCTGCTTCTCATCAACCAGTCCTGACCCATTTGTAGGACTTCCTCCTTGCATCCCAGGCAGGCACAGACCCCCACAGATGAGTGGATGGAAGGGTGGTCCAGCCAGCCTGGGTGCAGCAGGCCTGCTTTGGCTGCTTCTCGGAGGCCCCTCCCCTGCCCCTGCCCCTGCCCCACCCTGCTAAGCCCCCACCCCGCTGCACTGTGGGGCCCTGAAACTGGATCTTTATTCAGGGAAGACAGCCTTCTCCTATAGGGCGCCCAGACCCTGGGGTCACTGGGATTCCCTGTGCTGAAGCCAGGTAAGTGCTCACACGTCTGCCATGCGCTCACCTTCTCTCAACAAACTGACAGTCCTGACCCACCTTCTGGGCAGGGTGGATCAGTATCAAAGTTAGAACATGAAATCAGACAGCTGGGATGCTCCTCTCAGATCTTCCACTGACGAGATAATGCCTTTGGGCACGTAGTTCAACCAAACCAATGTTCAGCCGCCACACCTGTGAGACAGAGGCTGCTAATAGCACCTGTTTCATCATGTTGCTGGGAGGGTAAAATGACGTCACACAGGTAAGGCATTTGAGCCCCACACTTAGCAAACAGTCAGTGCTCACTGTGTGCTGCCTGCCATCCCGTAATGGTTCTGATTGCTACAGTAGTCTTCCGGGCAGCCTCAGGGCAGCTGTGCATCTGAGAGCCACACAGGCCCCTCCTGGTTAATTCCCAATATCTGTTACTTGGTCACCCACTGACTTTCCCACTATAAACCTCTCGATTCCCACAGGGCCCTTTGTCCTCCATTGTTTTCTCACCTCTTGGCGGCCACACCCGCCTCCCAGCTCCCCTCCCTCTGGACCCAGCCCAGCTTTGAGAGATGCTGGCTCCTCTGTCTTTCTGTGGTATGAACAAGACAATGTGGGGTGTGGTTGTGAGAGGCCCTGGGTTTGAGTCCTTGCTTTGCTACTTCCAGTCAGGAAGCATGGCTGTTTGGTTCAAGTAAGTCAGAATGGGCTGGAGAGGGGTCTTGAGTCTGAGACTCTGCCAATAGGGAGGGCCCCGCTGGTCAGGCAAGGCCCAGGGCCGACTATGTGTGACGAGGGCTCCCAGCTGCAGGGCGTCCAACAGACAGAAGGAACCCTGCCTCAGGGAGGGAGTGGACTGGAGGCAGGTGGTCAGTCCCTGCCACCTCCTGGACAGGGCTCAAGGGAGCTTGAAAGGGTCAGGGAACCCACTGTGGGAACAGGGCCTCCGTAGGGGAACTGAGGTCAACGCCCAGACGCATGAACTGGGAAGGTCTTGTTTTTGTGGGAAAACTTGGATGTACACCCAGGGTCACCATCTCCAGAATCCACTTGGGGACCGTCTGTGAGCAGAGGCGCCTAGGGACGTGGGATTGATTGGCTGTAGCGGTCTGCGCTGGGCCCCGCTCTGGGCAGCCATGTGGAGAGGGCCTCGCTGGCCCCGGGGCTTCCTGCCTCTGGACTAGATAGGTGTGAACCAGGAGGGACAGGGTCAGAGCTGGGTTGGCTCCAGGGGAGGTGGGAGGCAGAGGCCTGGGGAAACAGCGTCACAAGGAAATATTGTGTTATCCAGAGACACGTGTCCCCTGAGCCTCCTTTAGCTCAGTTCTGTGAGATGAGAATGGTGATAATCCCAATAACCTAAGCCCTTTTAGTGTGTTACAGAGGTGAATGTAAGAAGTAGTTTGGAGGGGGTTCCCTGGGGGGTCCGTGGTTGAGAATCCACCTTGCAGTGCAAGGGACATGGGTTCAATCCCTGGTCCTGGAAGATCCCATATTCTGCGGAACAACTAAGTGTGTGTGCCATAACCACTGAGCCTGCTCTCCGCAACAAGAGAAGTCACTGCAATGATAAGCCCCCACACAGCAATGAAGTGTGGCCCCCGCTCACCGCAACTAGAGAAAGCCCAAGTAGAGCAATGAAGAAAGACCCAGCGCAGCCAGATAAATAAACAAACATCTTAAAAAAAAAAAAAAAAGTAGTTTGGAAATAGCCGATCTAATGGTCTTATATTGTCATTACTGTCCCTCCATAAGAACACAAGGATTTACTACAAATCACTACACTGTAAACTGATACAACACATTGGGCATTCACAAAGTTCCCTGAAATCAAACGAGGGTTCTGAGCAGCAATGGCTCTGAGAATGGGCCCGGCTGGGGTGACAGCAGTGAGGGAGATAAAGGAAGAGAGTTACTTGGGTGCAAAACTGGCGACACAGCAAGGCTTTGAAGCTTTCTGAACCAGGTGCCTGCCCGCTTTGGTGCTCACCTGGTGTCCAGAGGTGGTACTGTCATGACTGAGGATCCCAAACTGAGGCTTCGCTGCTCTGAGCCAGTCTGGGGTTGGGGGGAAGGCCTTTGGTCAACATGGGCAGACCAGTTTCTTCTGTGGAGCTGGAGAGCTGGCTCAAGGCTGCTCCTGGATTAAGGAGCCTCCCCAAGAGAATGGGCATCATGCAGGCCCTTCCCTTCTGTTTGAAGAGATTCTGCGGGTTTACAGTTTTCATATCCCCTCATACACTTCATCCTCTGGACAAACCAGCCCGATTCTTATCCTATTTTTTTAAAAATGTTTGTTTTATTTATTTACTTGGCTGCCCTGGGTCTAGGCTCTGCCTGCAGTGCGGGAGACCTGGGTTCAATCCCAGGTTTGGGAAGATCCCCTGGAGAAGGGAAAGGCTACCCACTCCAGTATTCTGGCCTGGAGAATTCCATGGACAGTAGGGACAGACACACAGACACAACTGAGTGACTTTCACTTTTTCACTTTCCTGGGTCTTAGTTGTGGCGTGTGGGGTCTCAGTGCCCTGATCAGGGACCGAAACCAGGCCCCCCTGCCTTGGGAGCATGGACTCTCAACCAGCGGGCCAACTGGGAAGTCCCTATTATTCCATTTGCAACTGCACAAATAGGACTCACTCAGAGTGATTTGGCTAAGGGCACACAACCAAGTTGGGACTAGAACCCAGATGCCAGAGCCCAGACCCGCCCCATCTCCCAGGCCATTTGGAGCTCAGTGTCCCAGGACTGGGGCAGGAGCCCACATCAGACCCCGGCTGACCAGTAGCTTGGAGGGCCAGAACCTGGCAGTTCCAAGCGCAAAGATGCGTGCCATCGGATTAAAACTGTGTCTGGTAGCAACATGTGAGAGGTATGTCCTTTCTTTTTTGCAGCTTTCTGTGCTGATCAGAACTTTTGTATAAGCAAACTTTACATTTATAATCAGGCCCAAGAATCATTATTTTTCTGGGGCTGGGGTAGTGTATAGCTGAGTGAGGTCCCTTCACCTACCAGCAGCTGCTCTCGTGGGCCTCATCACACCTGAGTCCCCTGAGGCTCTTTTCCTGATGACGGTCTCTCCAGTTCCCGTTTCCAGTTCTCTCAGCTCAGTCCCCTTTCTGGCAACCACAGCTGCCCTCCCCTGTCCTTTGAGGGTTTCCCAGCAAACCTCTGTACTCAGCTCCTTGGCGGAAGATGAGGGAATCACATGGCTGAGTGACTGATGTTTTCTGAATCATGGAATGGAAAGAAACACTATACACCAAGCCAGCACACAGGGCCTCTGTTACAAGCCTAGTAATAGCACGGTGTGGACATGATTCATCCGAGACTGCCTGGCATGTGCACACGCGTTGGAGCGAGGGCAGTGCAATGCCTGCCTTCTCCGGTGACAACAGGGCTACTCAGAGGGCAGCCCCAGGTCCCTCCCAGGCACACCACGGAGCCCAGTAGCCCTGCAACCCCCCGGCTCGGGAGCTACCAGAGAGGTATCTGGGGAAAGTCACAGACAGCAGCTGGGGGACAGGAGATGAAGAGGGTGGAAGACTTGGAGGTGGGGTGAGGACTGGGGGAAGGAACCAGACAGGCAGGTGTAGGTAGAATGTGGTCAGCCTCTCCTGACAACCAGGAAACAGGCTCTGACTTCTCCACTTCACATTCCAGAAACACACGCCAGGGCCCACCAGGTACGGGAGACACACACCCACCAATGTCAGAACACACCTAGCAAATAATTCGTGGACTCACAGAGTCCTTACGAAGTCCAGGAAGGTCTCAAGTCCTTGACCTCATCCTCCCGACAGCCCTGTGAGGACACCAGGGAACCCACGTGGGAAATGAGAACGCCACACTGGACATGAAGTAACTTGCCAAGGTCTCGCAACCACTAAAGGGAGCTATAGCCCAAGTTGTCTGGGTCCAGAGTCTGAGCAGAGTCCCTCCTACAGGCCAGGGACCACCCCTCACATACATTATTTGATTTAATTCTCACAGCAACAATGCAAAGAGGGATTATTAATGTTATTCCAGTTTTAAAGATGTGACAACTGAGGCTCAGAGTGGTCAAATATGTTTCCTGAACCCACACAGCTGGTATGTGGTGAAGTGGGGACTCACCCAGGTCTGTCTGACTCCAAAACTCATGGCCTCTACCAGGACATCTTTGTTTTCAACATTTTGCGGGGACAGTGCCCCTCTTTTCTGTGTCTCCTACTCCCCGACCTGTGGTTTGCGTTGGTTAGAGCTTGGTTATTCCACACAAGTTCCTCCCATGTTGGAGAGGAAGGAGAGAGGTGGTGCCCCAGGGCTAATGGACCGACTTCGCCAGGGGACACTGTGAGAGTTTTGTGGAGATGGGGAAGGATGATGGAGGTGCGGCGAAGCCAGCGAGCCAGCGGGCCCAGTGGCTCTCACCAGACTCTCCATCAAAATTCCCTTTTAGGAAACAGAGGCTAGATGTGGTAGAGGTCTGGGGTAGGGGAAGGGTGACTCCAAGGGGCAGCCAGGGCTCACCCTCCTCACATTCAGGGCCTTTCCCTGCCCTGTGGAGCACCTCCCCAGGAGTCCCCATGAAACCAGAAGGTGAACATGGGATCCCAAAGTCCTAGTCCATAAGCCACGTGGACAGATAAGATGTTGATTTTGTTTGGCTGGATTTATTGCTCTTCCTGTCACTTAAAGTGGATATCTTTTTTTCTTAATTAATTATTTATCTGGCCATGCTGGGTCTTTGTGGTTGTGCCTGGGCTTTCTCTAATTTTGGTGCGTGGGCTCTAGAGTGAGCAGACCTCAGTCGTTGAAACTCTCAGGCTCCAGAGCGTGGGCTCAGTAGTTGTGGTGCTCAGGCCCAGCTGCCTTGTGGGTCTTCTCTGACCAGGGTCGAACCCATCTCCACTCCACTGGTAGGTGGATTCTCAACCGCTGGACCACCAGGGAGGTCCGAAAGTGAAAGTGAAGCCGCTCAGTCATGTCTGACTCTTCGTGACCCCATGGACTGTAGCCTACTGGGCTCCTCCGTCCATGGAATTTTCCAGGCAAGAGTACTGGAGTGGGTTGCCATTTCCTTCTCCAGGGGATCTTCTCCTCCCAGGGATCGAACCCAGGTCTCCTGCATTGCAGGCAGACGCTTTACCATCTGAGCCACCAGGGAAGCTGGGGAGGTCCTAAAGTTGATGTCTTTAAGCAAGGTGTGAGTTCTCCAGTTTGCCACAGGCCCCACCACTCCCCACTGCTTCACACCATCCCACTCACTCAGGAGAGTTGCCATGTTACTCAGGCTCCTGACAACACTGGAGTCTGAAACCCTTGAGACATAATTTGTTGTCAGCATTTCACCCAGGCGGAAAAAAAAATACATGTGCCTCCTAGGCCAAAATGAAGACACTGAGGTGCTGGGAGGTCACGGTCAGGTTGCCCCTGAGCAGCTGCTCCTGGAATGTTCAGCTGGAGCTGGGGAAGAGCCCAGAATTTATTACAGTCACTGCTTATCTGGGGCCTGGACCCATGTAGCAGTATCCTGCGGCCGCTGTAACAAATGACCACAAACGTAGTGGGTTAAAACAACAGTTTATCATCTTACAGCCCAGAGGTCAGATCTCCAAAATCAGTGTCTGGGCTAAACCAAGGTGTCTACAAAGCAGCGTTCCTTTGCGTCGCTCTAGGAGAGAATCCATTTCCTCGTCTCTTCCAGATTCTGGAGGCAGATGTCATCATGGTCCCCAACATAAGGATGGGGAAACAAGCTCAGAGGGTTCAGTGATATTGCAGGCAGTTCAGAGGCAGAAGACACATGTAGAACAGGGGCTGAAGGGCTTGATGAAAAGACAACGTACAAAAGTATGAGCAGAGTTGGGGGACCCACAAGGGCCAATGGGCACCCAGAGCCTGCAAAGCAGGGGGCTGTTGCCTCTCTAGACGTCTGGGATCTGGTGTGTGCTGTAACCGAAGGAGACAGCTGCCCACAGGAGCCTCTGGGAGAGACATCTGCCACTGCCAAGCCCCAGTCCGGCAGGGAGGGCATCCAGGCCACATTCTCCTCTCGTCCAGCTGAAGCCAGAGGGTGAGAGAGCCCACCAGTGCAGCTTTAGGCCAGCTTCCGGGGCACAGAGCTGGAAGAGCCAGTGGGGAACAGCCCAGCATCTTCCCCGAGGTCATACAGTCTGTGCAGAACTGGCTCTGTTGTTGTTGCTTAGTTGTTAAGTCACATTCAACTCTTTTGCAACCGCATGGACTATAGCCCACTGGGCTCCTCTGTCCATGGGATTATCCAGGCAAGAATACTGCAGCGGGTTGCCCTTTCCTTCTCCAGGGGATCTTCCCAACCCAGGGATCAAACTCACGTCTCCTGCATTGCAGGCAGATTCTTTACCACTGAACCACCTGGGAAGCCCAGAGCTGGCTCTACGCTGGTTCTTGTTGACTCCAAGGAGGAGGTATCTGGTAGCGGCAGAGACACCTGGGGAGAGTTTGGCCTTTTGACTTTCAAATCATTTCATACTTCTGAGTCTCCATTCCAACTACTCTGCTAATTCCTCCCACCCCTCAGAAAACACTTCTGGGTTCAGGTCATCCACCCAACTCCACTGATTGATTTGGGCTCAGTTATTCCCAAGTGGACTCCATGTCACTAGAACTAGGCAATTCTAGAAAGCAAACTCTGCAGCAAGCACAAATTTATAAAGCCAAATATGCAGCCCACACTGAAGAGAACTGGCTTGAGATGACCCGTTGCTTTGGGTTGCTTTAGTCATTGATGCCCACTTGTGTCAAAAACCATGTTCCAAGTTTGTTGTGACACATGCTTGGAGTTAGAACTGGGGACATGTCAATGGACACACCCACAGGAATATAGACAGGTCAATGCGTATACTTGGTTTTGCCAAGTTAGGAATTATTTTATTGGGCCTAGCTTCAAAGGGGGCCAGGAGCCTTTGGCAGGCAGGGAGGAAAAGCTGCTTTTTCTTCCTCTATTTGTTTATCTCTTGCATGGTTTTTTCGTGCAAGCACCAATGACCTCTGTAACACAAAAATGTTTCCAAGACGCCTGGCAGTCCAGGCAGCCCTGGAGACACGTGCAGCTCGGGACTCTCTGCTCTCCTGCCTCCCTGGTTCTGTGTAAGGTTGACAGGCCTTCTCTGAGTGGGCAGGTGAGGATGCGAGCTGGCATGGGCAGGGGAACAGGCTACAAAAGGACTTGCACGTCCGCAGCTCCCTTTCTGGGCTGCAAACCTGTTATCTTGCATTCTTTCGGCAGCCACTCAAACTGCCCTATGCGGCTCCTGGACCCACACCCACGTCTTTCTCACCCCACCACCTCTCCTGTATCCAAGCTTCCCCCCCATTTCCAGCCTCCCACTCAGCTGTCAGTGCTGGCCAGGCAGCCCACGTCCTGCCCCACGTCCCCTGGGATGAAGGCTGGGTCTCATACCCACCCTGGATTAGGACAGGCAGGTAGGTTAGCGCCGCAGGTTGGAGGGTGGAGATAAAGGGATCCACGTCCTGGGGCTGACTCTGGAAGACCCAGTGTTATGCCCAGCAGAAAAACCCAGCTGTTCCCAAAGCCCCTCAGGGTGGCCAGGGACACCTACTCTCTGACAAAAGCCCTGAAACCCACACTGTAACAAGCATGGTGGGTCTGGCTGTGACCTCCCAAATAAACCCCTGCCCACAACTAAGCTGGTGACTCCCCGATTACTGTCAAACTCAGCTCAGGAAGACCAGCCTGGAGTGGGGGGTGACCCTAACGTCTCAGGACACCCCTAGCCTTCATTCCCGCCTGGGGACAGCACCCAGAGCCACAGAAGCACCTGGTATGTGAACAACACCAGACAATGTTCAAAACACCCTGAGCCCCACATGTAACCCCACAAGAAAGAACGTTCAGAGGCACCACTTCCATCTGCACAGGTGAGGGGGCTGAGTCACTTACCTGGGGCCCCAGGGTCCCAGGCTGCTGAGTTGGACCGGAGCCCATACCACTGGACTCCTCAGCAAAGGCTCTTTCCCTCAGAAAGTAGCACTTCCCGGGGTATGGGGTGCTCCTGGGACCCCCAACACCCCCAGAGTCTGACGGCCAGGGAAGCCTGATCCATGTCTCCTCACCCTTCTGATCTGGCACTCGGGACACTGTGCATGCAGCTCTGAGCTCCCTGGGCACTGCCCTCTCCAGCTGACCACACGCGGTAGGCTCGGGGCTGCAGTCACGCTGTGACGTGGCCGCTGTGGGCACCTGCCTCCAGCCTCCAGCCCTGGTTGAGGACCTCGAAGGTCATTTGAACAGAGGAGGGCTGTGAGCTTAGGACAGGTGGAAAGTTTGCCAGGTTTTGAGACTGCAGAAGCATGTTGTTCAAGCGCAAGCCCGTTAAAACCAAAGAAACTACACTGACCGCCAGGAGGCTGGGTCCTGCCTCCCCCACCTCACCCAGGCTTCCTCTTGTTCCTCAGGCCCTGGGGCCATCTGCCAGGAACACGTAGCTCACATCGCACAGGTTTAAACACCAGCCCAGAGCCCTCCTGGTTGCATGCTCCCTGCCTTGGGGAAGCCTTGCCTGTTCTGGTTCAACGAAACCCACCTCTCTGCCCACCAGAGTCCCAGAAACCCATCCGGGGTGACGTCCCTGGGTATGCCAGGCTGCAGGGGAGGGTCACGAGGAGGAAGGGACAGCTTTGGGATTCTTCTCCCGTAGAAATGCTACCTGGAGCACTGAGGTCCAGAGGAAGGAAGGAGAGAAAGGATTCTGCCCTTGGGTAGGGGAGCTCCCAGTCTGCTGGGGAGTGTGTAGAGGGTACAGACAGACATCGGTGCAGAAGTCCAAAAGGGAAATCCCACAAAAGCAAACCCAGGCTCCTCTGGGCGTGCAGTCACACATGTCAGTGAGGGGCTGCTGGAGTGAAGGCAGGGCAGAGACCCCGAGAGGCAATGGAAAGTCCTCCTACAGGAGGCCTTGGGGGGAGAAAGGGAGAGCCCTGAGGCCAGCAGGGACACACTCCTCAGCCAGGAGGAGAATGCCAGGCCGCCTGTGCTTGGCGCCCAAGGTGAGAGGGGGACACTTCTCCCAGGTGTCCCCTGAGCTAGGGGTTCGGTTGGGGTGAGTGAGAGGCACAGTGGGGGCGGGGCAGCCAGTCCAAGGGGACCCACAGCAAAGGCATCAGTTGGGGGAGGAACCGGCTTGTACTCAGCCCTGGTACGGAAGGAGAGAAGAGGGAAGGAGGAGACAAAAGGAATGGATCCATTTAGCTGGATCATTCTTGTTACTGAGGAAGGATAAGAAATAAGACAGTCATCAGTGAGAATTATTTTTTACTGAAGAATTGGTTTCAAGCTTGTAAACATTCAGTTTAGTTCAGTCACTCAGTCGTGTCCAACTCTGCGACCCCATGGACTGCAGCACACCAGGCTTCCCTGTGCATCACTAACTCCCAGAGTTTACTCAAACTCATGTCCATCAAGTCGGTGATGCCATCCAGCCATCTCATCCTCTGTCGTCCCCTTCTCCTCCTGCCTTTAATCTTTCCTAGCATCAGGGTCTTTCCCAATGAGTCAGTTCTTCACATCAGGTGGCCACAGTATTGAAACTTCAGCTTCAGCATCAGTCCTTCCAATGAACACCCAGGACTGATCTCCTTTAGGATGGACTGGTTGGATCTCCTTGCAATCCAAGGGACTCTCAAGAGTCTTCTCCAGCACCGCAGTTCAAAAGCCTCAATTCTTCGGCGCTCATCTTTCTTTATAGTCCAACTCTTACATCCATACATGACTACTGGAAAAACCATAGCTTTGACTAGACAGACCTTTGTTGGCAAAGTAATGTCTGCTTTTTAATATGCTGTCTAGGTTGGTCATAGAATGTAAACATTAAAACCCTCTGAAAAGAAGCAGTGTGACATGAACTCCAAGAGAGATGAAATCAAGGAGTTTCCTGAGAGGTTTTGAGTAAGAACTCCACCCCTGAGATCCCCTCAACCCCCTGGAGCTGCAGTAACCCAGTGACAAGGGCTTCCCAGAAGGGCACCCCACTGCCCCTCACCGAGAGGTGGTTGGGAGCCTGAGCCTCCCGCCAAGGCCCAGCTGGGGCCCAGGGGTCTGTGGGGCAGGCCTGACTCTCACACCTCATCTCAGAACCCAACCTTGGCTCCGAGATCCACCAGCCCTCACATCCTGCTCATCCCCTTGGCCCCTAGAGCCACCTGAGGCCACTCCCCAGCACTGCCTGGCCGGGACCCACATCCTCCTTGGAGCCTAGACTCAGAGCTCCTGGGAGTGGGCAGGTTCAAGCATGAACTCTTCCTGAACTGGCTGGTCAGGCCTCCACACTGTTCGTGTCAGGCGGTGAGCAAGGGGCAGGGCAGATGGGTGGCCTGAGCACACGAGGGCTGTGATGTGCCTCGTGGAAAGAATACGTGAGCGAGATGAGCTTCGTCCTCACCGAGAACAAGATGGCGTGTTTATCGGTATCTCCTGGGCCCACCCCGTGCCTGTGTGCCTTCTGCTCACATCCACCCCCGCTTCAGCTGGACCTGGGGGATGCGGCCACCCAGAGTGTCTGAGGCAGGCGTGCGTGTTCCGTCATGTATCGGCCCCAGGTGGGAGGTGGGGGGCCCCACGGAACCTGCACTGAGAGCTCAGCCTCAGGCCCACCACGGGCCCGACCACACAGCTCCCTCTTGGAACACCGGGCACCTTCTGCAGAACCGCCAGGCCTGTGACCTGGGAGCATGCCCATGGCAGTAGAGGGGAGCTGGTGGCTGCGGAACACCCCTTCCCTGGCCTGTCCCCCTGCCCACCCCCAGATACCTGCCCCCCTTCCCCTCTGAAAACACCATCCCCAGCTGTTACCCCACCTCACACAAGGCAGACGTCTCCACCGCCTGCCCAGTGCACTGTCCTGGCCCTCCACCTGAGACCACCCTTGAAGACCCCCCTCCATTTCAGGGCCCCCCTGTTCTTACAGCCCAAAGCCCTGAGCCCTGTGGGGAGGCTTCTTGGGGTGTCTAGGGGCTGGGGTGAGGGCATGGGCCTGGCCCACAAAGCCACCACTTTGTCTAATTAGGTGTGAAGTAGGCCTCCGTGACCCAGGCTGGGGAGCAGCCCAGCAAAAGTGATTCTTGCAGGGAAGCCAGTTCTGAATACTGAGCCACCGTGCGGAGGCACAAGAGTTCAGGCTTCACGGTGACTTAGGTGCCGAGCAGAGGGCAAAAGCCACAGCCCAGGCCCAGGGCACCTGCCCTCCATGGGCACCAGCCCACGCCGCTCTCCCGACTCCCATGGCTGCACCCTCACCCTCAGTCTGTATGCTCTGTGCCTCCCGCCACTCCCAACTTCCACTGCAGGTCACCAAGAGATCCTGCACCTCGCAAGGCCAACAGAACTTTGAAAACACGATCAATCCTCACTACTTATAGATTGATCACTTGCAAATTCACCTACTCTCTAAAATATGTTTCCCCCCAAATCAATACTCAGGGCTTTTTCGTGGTCCTTCACGAACACATGCAAAGTGGTGAAAATCGGAACCGCCCGACGGGGACATTCCCAGGTGACGTCACAAGGAGACGCTCTGCCTTCTCATTTCACCCCCAAGACTGGAAACAAGCATCCTTTTAGTGTCTTGTGAGTGTCATGTTTTCAGAGTTATCGTGCTTTTGTGTTGATGATTTCTCAAGGATGCTACTGACGTGCCAGTGGGTGTTCCTAAGCATAAGAGGGCTGTGATGGGCTTTACAGAGGAAAGATGGGCACCAGACAAGCTTGCTTCCCTGATAGCTCAGTTGGTAAAGAATCCGCCTGCAACGTGAGAGACCTGGGTGTGATCCCTGGGTTGGGAAGATCCCCTGGAGAAGGGGAAAGGCTACCCACTGCAGTATTCTGGCCTGGAGAATCCCATGGACTGTACAGTCCATGGGGTCGCAAAGAGTCGGGCATGACTGAGCGACTTTCACTTTCAGACAAGCTTGGTCAGGTGCCAGTTATATTGCTGCCTGTATTTCTTGTAGCGGCAAAGGTTCCGGGCCTGGCAGGAGCGGCGTGCATGAATGTCCCCACCCTCTCAGAATCCTGATGCCAGCCACCTGGTCTTTCTGTCCACAGAGTTATATTTCGAGCAGTGCTTCTTCATTTACTTTTGGTTGAGAAACTGCATTTCCCCCAGCTTCAAAGCCAGAAGAGCTAGACCAAAGGAGAAAATACATGAGGGCAGACGGCTGCTCCTGCCTGCGGCCCAGCGTCCTGCCACCGATCCCGCCCGTTCTGTGAGGTTCTGGCGTCTGGCTCTGGGCCACCCTTTCTTCTGAGACTGTGCTCCCCTCCCCGCCATCAGCTGAAGATACTAACCAGACCTCAGTTGTCACACGTGGGCCCAGGCCCCCAGCACGGTGCCTGTCACATAGAGGTCCTCCGTACATGCTGGGTGTCTTGTCTTATTTAGTGCTTATTTTTGTTCATTTAGTTGGCTGCTCTGGGCCTTTTTTTTTTTTTTTTTTTTATGCAGGATATTTGGCCTTCATCTCCATGTGCAGGAGCTTCAGTTGCAGCATGTGAGATTAGTTCCCCAACCAGGGATTGAACCCAAACCCCCTGCATGGGGAGTGTGGAGTCTTAGCCACTGGACCCCCAGGGAAGTTCCTCTTCTCTTCCCCTTAGGTTCCACCTCCTGGGCTTTTCTGGGAGCAAGAAACAAAGACTCAGCCAGGTAACTGCAGCAAAAGAGGTTTTCTGGGAAAGAAGGGCTTTCCTAGAAAAGGAAACAGAAAGGCCCAAGATCCCAGGAGCCAGTCTCTGTCCCTCCCCCAAAGGCATCGGAGTGTCCTGCCCCCGTCCCCCCACTGCAGCTTCCACCTCGTTCCCTCACACTTGGAGGTTATCTCAGGAGTGTTCCCCACGGCGCCCTCAGCTAGCTCAGTTTCTGGAATTTTCCAAGGCAGGAACAGATGGGTCTCTACCTGGTCGGGACACAGTTGCTGGCTGGCCAGCCCTATGGGTGAGCCACAGGGGTGGGTGACTGTGCAGTGGCCGGTCACCTGCAAAGGTCCTTCCACCCAGGTGGAGGGACACAGGGACCTTCGGAAGGAGCCCTGCCCCCCAGAGCGCTCTGTGTGCAGAATGGGCCAGCTGGCAGGAGGGTGGGATGGGGTGGGTGTGTGAGAGGCTGGAGCTGGGGTCGCTCGTGTCCCCTTCTCCTCCCTGTCTTTCCTCCCTGACACGTGGAGGTCCTCGCAGGGAGGAGCTGAGAACAGACCCGCTGACCTCTCCCGGACAAGCCAGCCCCTCTTTCTCAACAGGGAGCAATTAATAACCACCTGCAGGGGCACCTGCTTTTGATCTTTCCAGGGCCCGAAAGGCCCCCGAAGGCCAGGACAGGGGCTGGGCCACCTGAGCCCGGTGAGGAGCACCTAACCGTGTATCAGGGAGGTGGCGGCCGCGGGAAGCCCCGGGAGGGCAGCGTAAGGAATCGTTAGAACCCAGCAGCAGGGGTGCCCGAGCAGGGTTGGGCCCAGACATCTGAGGTGGGGGCGGGTCGGCTGGTGGGCCTTCTCTGGGGTGGCGGGCAGGACGACAACGCTGGTCCTGCAGTCTGGACTCGCTGCGGCAGCAGGGAGGAGCCCGGCTTCCGCGGCTAGGACGGGGAGCCAGGCGAGCCGAGCTCCCTCCAGCGCGCCAGGCCTCTTCCAGCGCCTCCTACCCGCAGAGAGGCGAATCGCGAGCCGCCGCCAAAGCCAGAAGCTGCGTGCCAGTCCCAGCCCCCGCGCCTCAGAAGGGGGACAGAGAGAAAACCAGCGCACCAAGAGGGGAAACTTGTTCTCCTGCACGTGTGTGTGTGCACACATCGATATACACGCATAGATATACATGCACACAGCTACACATGTAGATATACACAGAGATACACACAGATATGCACATATACACACACAACAGAGATACATACATAGATATACACACACTGCACACATTGATATGCACACACTATACACAGAGATATATACATACACGCAGATACAGGCAGGTACACACAGGCACACACATGTCACACACACAGATGTACACACACAACATACACAGATACACACAGATATGCACACACTATACACAGAGATATATACATACACACAGATACAGGCAGGTACACACAGGCACACACATGTCACACACACAGATGTACACACACAACATACACAGATATGCACACAGTATACATAGAGATATATACATACACACAGATACAGACAGGTGCACACAGACAGGCACTCACGTCACACACACACAGATGTACACATACACACAGACACACCACACACACAGATGTACACATACACAGACACACAGATACACACACACATATACACTCACCACAAACACAGATACACATCACACACAGAGCTGTGTACATATACAGAAACAGATACACACACAGATACACAAATACATACATATAGGTACACACCACACAGGCACACACACACTGAAACCGCAAGCTCCCTCCCTGCAGGCTGGATTGTGGGTCATGCCCCTTGAGTGTCAGAACCAAGTCAGCCAATCTCATGGCCTTGACTGGGGTGGGGGGTACTTTTCTGATTCTGAACTGTCTGCCCCTGGACCCATTACCTCCCCAGCCCCAAGAAGCCCCTTGGTTTGAGATCCTGTATTAAAAGGAAGCTCAATATTTCCATCTCCGGAGGGACATCTTGGCCGATGGTGGGGAAATGCCCACCCCTGTCCTCGGAGAGAGTCTTCTGCATTTAAATTGATCATTACACAGGAAACACAGTGAGACTCCTCTACCAACAGAAAGTGAAAGCACTCAGTCATGTCTGATTCTTTGCAACCCCATGGACTATACTGTCCATGGAATTCTCTGGGCCAGAATACTGAACTGGGGAGCCTTTCCCTTCTCCAGGGGATCTTCCCAACCCAGGGATCGAACCCAGGTCTCCTGCGTTGCAGGTGGATTCTTTACCAACTGAGTTATCAGGGAAGCCCCTACCAACAGGCAGTATGGGCTAAAAGTGTTCCTCTGCACTCCGTTTAAACATCACCTCCCTGTGGAGGCCTCCCCAGCCTGTTCCATCTAATTGGGTCCCTCTGCCACCCTAGTGCTCTCCATCCCCTTAGGAGCACCTGTCATGGGGGGTTCTGTTTTTTGAGGTGTGTTGCTGGTCTTCTCCTCTAGACAGCAGACCCCCAAGGGCAGGGTCATGTCAGCCCCTTCACCTCTGCAGACTCAGAATCTGGCCCAGGGCCTGGCACATAGTAGGTCTCTGTAAGTGTCTGTCAAATGACTCGACTTCACAATATCAAATGGTTCTAGATGAACCGCGATGTATGAATTAGCGGCGTGGGTGGCATCGCCAGTTCTGAGAATGTCATGAGAGGCAGTTCCTCTCCTCTCCCACAGACCATTTCCAGATTGAGAGGATCGTGGACCGAGGACTGTCCTGACCTCTGCGGCATTTCTGCCAGGCTTGTGGTACACCTGTAAGCCCACGGGGATGAGGGCCTAGCCTAGGCTTCTTCCTCATCACCGCCTCACCTCCTGACCCTCCAAAGGCACCGGACTCCTTGAATGTGAGAACTGATGGGACCCCATAGATTCTGAAGATGGCTCCACAACACAGCTACCTGGGGGACATTTAAGAATACCACTCTGGGACCTGTCCTGCTGGTCCTGAAGTTAAGACGTCACCTTCCAATGCAGGGGCTGCAGGTTCAATCCCTGGTCAGGGAACTAAGATCCCACATGCCTCATGGCCAAAAAACCAGGACATAAAACAGAAGCAGTATTATAGCAAATCCAATAAAGACTTTAAAAATGGCCCACATCAAAAATATCGGTTAAAAAAAAGTAAATAAAATAAAAAGACCAATTTGTGGATCCTGCCAAGAGCTTAAGTCCTGACTCTGCCACACACTCTGCGAGCTTGGGGAAGTTAATTAACCTCTCTGTGCCTTGATTTATTCACTTGTAAAGTGGAAATAATAATAATCCCAACCTCAGAGGTTTGCTGTACCGATCAGTCAGCAATGTATGTAAAGCTCTTGGTACGACACCTGACTCAGTAAATACTGGATAAACGTGGCTATTATTGTCTTGATGATCTCATCACTAGTTAGCGACTGACGTGGGGCGAGCATCCAAGCCTCCTGATGCCGGATCCAGTGTTCTTTCCAACACGTCACTCTGAATGTGTACACGGTCTTCCCTCTGAGGCCAGGCTCACACTCGGCAAAGTGGGCATAGGGCCGCTGCCCCAGGTCCCTTGAGTCAAACTGAATGGAAGGGAGAAACTGGACCTGAGAATGAAGGACAGCTCTGACCCCCCGGGGAGCAGGCAGTTGGAGAATGTGGGGCTTCAGCAGGCAGCCTCTGAGTCCTTTGAGAAGCCCTTTGGCTGCTCCTGTTAGCATTTCATTATGGAAAAATTGGGAACCAAAAATAGATGTTCTTGAGGGGAGCTTAATCCTCGGGGCTTTGCAAAACAGCTGCTGGAGAGTTTCATGAATCAACCGCCAGGGGGCACTACCATCCCATGCAAGTGGTGGGCGGTGGGGCCAGAACTGGTGCATAAAAAGCCCAACACCTCTGCACAACCTCATGCCCCAACCTGTCCTTTTCAGGACTCTATGACTAGGGTCCCGGAAGATCACGCATCCCTGGTCCTCTTTGCAACTCAGCCCACCCCTCTCCTCCTCGGGGACCTGTAAGAGCAGGGTCTTGCCTCTGTTTTCCTGGCTTCTTCCCTTCACCTCATCCCACCCGCAGCCTATCCCCAGGCACAGCATAACGCTAGACACATAGCAGGCGTGTGTTTAGCCACCTGATGTGAAGAACGGACTCACTTGAAAAGACCCTGATGCTGGGAAAGACTGAAGGCCGGAGGAGAAGGGGACGACAGAGGATGAGATGGTTGGATGGCATCACCGACTCGATGGACATACTGCTACTGCTGCTAAGTCGTGTGCAACTCTGTGTGACCCCACAGACGGCAGCCCACCAGGCTCCCGTCCCTGGGATTCTCCAGGCAACAATACTGGAGTGGGTTGCCATTTTCTTCTCCAGTGAATGAAAGTGAAAGTGAAAGTGAAGTCACTCAGTCGTGTCTGACTCTTCACGACCCCATGGACTGTAGCCTACCAGGCTCCTCCGTCCATGGGATTTCCCAGGCAAGAGTACTAGAGTGGGTTGCCATTGCCTTCTCCATCGATGGACATGAGTTTGGGTGAACTCCAGGAGTTGGTGATGGACAGGGAGGCCTGGTGTCCTGCAGTCCATGGGGTCACAAAGAGTCGGACACGACTGAGCGACTGAACTGAACTGAACTGTTGGTTGGTAGATGGATGTGTGAAGTCCAGTGTCATTAATAAATTGTGGAAAGGAAACTGCCTATGCCCTGTGGGAATGGTGAGAGTGTGGAGTGATGTGGATCAGGGAGAGGGTTACGGCTGATGGTTAGGGGGAGGGTCATGGCTATTTGGGAAAACAGGGTGGAAGGCTTAGGCAAGGAGTCAACAGAGGTAGCTCAGAGATCCGATAATGAGAGACTGCTCACTGCCCAGCTCGAATCCTTACCTCAGAGCCCCGGGCGGCAGCATCAGGATTCGGGGGTGATGAACTCAAGCAGCCCAGCACCACTTAGCTGAACTCCAGGTGGGCACCACTGGCCCCATGACCAGCGTCAACCTCTCCTGTCTTTGGAGTGGTTTGCAGCGGCCACCATTCAGGCTGGGAGCTCCCACAGGTGGCCTGGCCCCCGCTGCCTCCCTGTGGGTGAAGCTCCAAGGCTCAGCACCCTGAACCTGTAACGCATGTCAGTAGTCCACAAGTCTCATTCAAAGACCCTCAAGGATTTGAGAATCTCTGCCTGTAGCCAATCATGTGTGTGCATGCTAAGTCACTCAGTCGTGACCAACTCTTTGTGACCCTATGGACGGTAGCCTGCCAGGCTTCTCTGTCCATGGGATTCTCCAGGTAAGAATACTGGAGTGGGTTGCCATGCCCTCCTCCATGGGAGCTTCTTGACCCAGAGATGAACCATCATCTCCTGCATTGCAGGCGGATTCTTTACCCACTGAGCCACCTGGGAATCCCCCAGCCTAGCATTTTGCATTCTAATTCTACCTGCCCAAAGGTCAGCCTCCTCTGGAAGACTTGATTTTCAGGTAGAATGAGACTGCGTGGAAAGAGCGTAGGATGGAAATCAGACTTGCCCTGGAATCCCAGTTCTCCACCCGTTAGTTGCCTATCAGAGGTGTGGTTTCCCTGACAGTTTCCTTAGCCTTCCTGAGACCCAGTTCGTCACCCAGGACATGTTACTACCTCCTTGCAGAGGATCAGACGAAGAGGCAAATACCCAGTGTCAGCGTATAGCTCACACCTGGCTCAGTGAAGTGCCACTCACAGTTGTTACCGACACAGCAGTAAACAAGAGGCGCGTGGGGCCCCAGCATCAGTGACCAACGGCGTGAGTGTGCAGAGGAGGCTGGAGGCTGGGTCCAGCTGGAAGGGGCGCGCACAGGGTGGGCTTGTCTGTGTGGAGGTGACCGAAGCCCAGAAGATGCAGCAAACTCAGTACCCCAGGAGGGAGGGGAAAAGGGGGTGGGGGGAGTCATGCTCAGGAGTGGGGAGAAGGGGCAGCAGTGTGATTGACAGGCCACACACCCCAGCGCACATCCTGGGCTGAGAGCGTCCACTTTCCCACCTCCAGCCACACTCCAGGCTCTGCCTCTCACCCTCCCCTCTCAGCTGCCCCTCTTCCGTCTCTTGGTTCCACCGCAGCCCAGCTTCCCTCAGTCGGTCTGCGGCACACACTGCTTCACCCTTTGGCCGTGCTTTTCCAGATCTTTCCCGGCACCCTCTGCAGCTCCTGCCTCTGCCTCCCACACCCCAGGGGCTTCTAGAACCTCAAGTCTGCAGGAGCCCCAAGTCCTCTAGTCCCCCTGGAGGGGCCACCCGAGAGCAGTGGGGTCACGGGCAGGACCTAGACAGAACCGGGAGGAGGTCTTGGCAGGAACAAGGTCGCAGACCTGGCTGGAGGGTGGGCTTTGAAGTCCTGAGCAGAGACCCGAACAGTGCAGGTGAGGCCTGGGGTGAGCTCAGCACATGATGGGCACGCGTGATCTTAGGCCTCAGGACTGGGTCTCCCGCTGGCAGTCTCCCATGTGAGGTCCTGGATGGGGGTGGGAGGGCGGCTGATGGAGGACCCCCAGTGACCCAAAGGGCAGGGACAGGGCAGCCGCGTGGGGACGAACAGAGGTGAGCAGTTTGGGCAGAGGGGCAGCTCCTTTATGCATTTTTTCCCTTTGGGCATCAGAGCAGGTGGTCCCCGGGAAGCTCTGTGAGGAGGGGCAGCTCGATGGGCCCTGCCCAGCCCACACTGGACACCAATACTCAGGGCCCAGCTTCTTCCCTTCACCCTCAGGCTTTCTGAGATTGTCCACACTGGTTTCCATCTGCTGCAGTGGTTGCCAAGGGAACCACTTACTATTTTTACATGTCCCCACATGACAAGCCTGTGGACAGGCACAGATGTGGTGGGTCGAGGAGGGACCTGGGAAGCAGTGATGCCCAGTGGGCTCTGGAGACCTTGATGGGAGGTAGGAGCTGCCGTGAGGAGACCCTCAGGAGTGGGTCTAGGATTCAGCTCTACATCCCTGGGGGAGGGGCATGCCTAGGCGAGGGGTGCCCCAGGTGTGCGAACACCAATCCATTCTCTCACCCGTTCATCTAACACAGAAGATGCTGTGTGGTGGGCCAGACGGGGGAGAGAGCTGAGATCAGGGCGAGTGCATCTCAGCCTGGTGGAGAGATGGACAAACTAAACACAAATGCTTCCACAGGGTGCCATGGGTACCATCTTGGCAGAGAGGGATCCAGGAAAACTCCTTTGATGAGAGGACATCTCAGCCAGGATAAGGCTTTGCAGGTGATGCGGACAAGGGGTAAGAGCATTCCAGGCAGAGGGACCAGCCTGGGCAAGGGGCCAGGGGAGACTGTGAGTGAGGCACCTTCAAGAACTGAAGTCACTTCTGCAGTGTGGGCGAGGGTGGAAGCTGGGGAGGGCCCCAAAGCATTAGGCGGAGGTGGGGTGGAACAGCTGCATCACAGAGGTACCCCCAGGCACACCTGACATTAAGCCTCTGGCAGCAAGCCTGCGATCCACACAGTGCCCTGGCAGGAGGGGGCGGGGAGGGGCATGACTCCCCATTGCCCTTGGGACTCTGGGGAATCTCCAGGGCTTCCGAGGAACCAGAGAGTCTGAGCTCTTGGAGGCAGAGTCCATCAGTGGAGCTGGGTTGCTGCTCATAGTTGTGGGCTGAGCAAACTAGTGTCCCAGGAAAGGGGAGACAGAGAGACAGAAAGTGCCATAGCTGGCCACCCTGACTTCTTCAACCCCAGCCTGTTCCCAAGACCCCAGACACACAGTTACAGGTTGCTATCACCTCGGTCCATGATCCTTCCAGAAAGTTCAAGAGGCCATCGTCCTTAAGGTGGGGGTAGAAGGGGATGGACACGGGGAGATAAAGTGACACCACCCAGTGTCAGGAGTCCACTCTCACATACGTGCACACCTCATGTACACATGCAACCGAGCCTAATCCTAGAAGTCTTGTGAAACAGGTATTTTGGACCACCCCCCCACCCCCCTATTTTAAAGGTTAGGAAACTCAGGCTCAGAGAAGCTGAATAACTCCTCCAGGATCATCCAGGTAGGAAGTCATGAAATCAGGATTCAAACCAGGTCAGTCTGATGCTAGACCCTATCTCTCCACAAGATGATTTACTCTACAATGTAACTTACAGCTGCTTGCCAGGCACCAAGCTAAGTACTGCAAACCAGAACGCAAGATACCATCTCATCTCCAAGAATCTAATGAGATAGATTACGTGGAGGAATGATCACAGATTGTATTTTCCCAAAATGGCCCATTGCCCCCTGGAGCCAGGGTGGAACTCGATCTGCCTTGGCAAGTAGAAGTCACGCCATCTGGTGCTGAGGCTGGGTAATAAAAGGAGGCATAACCCGGCCACAACGCTGTGAGAAGTTACATGTGGAGAGGACTGGAGCTCCTGCCGGCAGCCAGGCTCCCCATGGGCCCTGTGGTTCCCACTGCGCCCTCTCAGAGTTCCTCACACTCAATCTCTGAGCTCTAAGAATAGCCGGTTCACACCACGGCCCCTGTGTTTCCCACTGCGCTCTGTCAGAGTTCCTCACACACAATCTCTGAGCACCAAAAATAGCCGGTTCGTGCCACTAAGTTCTGGGAGTGATTTGTAAGCCATGGTCACTGGGATGAGAGGTTTGTAAACTGTAAAGTGCTGTACATCAGTCAGATGTAGTTAGTAAACCTAAGTTTGGCATAAGGGGATTGTGTCATCTTTAGAAGTAAATTTTGTCTTAACCAGGGCTCTCCCCCGAAAGCAAAAATGGAGCAGGGGCTTGTGTGCAGGGACCCACGTTTTGGAAATGATCCATGGGTTTGGACAGTTCAAGGGTGTGTTATGGGGGACTTTCATAGCGGTCCAGTGGTTAAGACTGGACTTCAGGTAGTGGAAGCATGGGTTTGATCCCTAGTCAGGGAACTAAGGTCCAGAGTGCTTCACAGTGCAGCAGAAAAAAAATGTGCTATGGAGTGGATTCCCACTGTGCACAGCTGGGGCTCAGCATCTCCTAGGACCCTTGAAGATTGGGCCTCAGCGGGTGGGATTGGTCTACTGGTTTCAGCCCTGTTGGTGAAGGGCTGCCACCCAGATGTTAAGCCCTTGCACTTGCTGTTGGGAATGGCTCGGAGCAGCTTGCCTGGCCGAGAGCCGAGGGGAGAGCTGAGTCCGCACTGAGAGCCGACACCGCATGTGCTGGGCTGACAGACTGTGAAGCGAAGCATAAGAAGTGAACAGCACGCTACAGCCTCAAGGCAGCGACTACCCCACTGTCCCGGACAGAGGCCAGCGGGACCAACCTCTGCCTGGACGGCTTCCCCACCAGCCGTGGGACAGCCTGCTCGCCCGTGCAGCTGCAGGCCCGCGTGAGGCCTGGAAGCCGCTATCCCCCAGAAGCCTCTCTCTGCTGACAGAGCCCCGGCAGGCCGTGCTTGCCAGAGCCTGGGGCTTTGAGGAGCGGCCTTTTGAAGGAAGTCAGTGTAGAGGGTGAGGCCGCTTTATTCAGACCCTTAAGTTTTTTTCCAGGAAGCTTATGAGGTGGTGAGCAGACGCCTGAAGGACACAGGGTGTGTGATTCTGGGGGTCATCTGTCCAAGCTGGGACCGGGCCAGGGTGCCCTCTGCACGATCCCACCTCTGGAAGCTGGCTTGCTTGTCACACCCCTCCGCCAGCTCCTCTGTGGGCCGGTCACCTCCACTGATCTCCGTTATGGGACATTCAATACTTAATGGTCTTCCAAATGGAGAATGAGGTTCCCTGCTCCAGGGCCTTGCTTCCGGCTTGTCCAGCGTTAAGCCTCTTCATCCCGGTTATGGGCCGGGAGCCGCCTCCACACCACCTGCAGGGGAGGCCTGGGCAGGCGGGAGCACATAGGGGGAGGAGGACCTGACTGTGCTCCCCCTGGGGGAGTGTGGAGGGGCTGCCGCTGGCTGGAGGAACTTAGAATTGGGGAAGGACTTCACGAATTACACCACCACCACCTAGCATAGGCCAGGAACTGAGTGTCCCCTCTGAGAGGTTGAACTTGAACCTGTGTGCTTAAGAGCCCAGCCCCCATCCACTCTCCCATCACCTTTCCTTTACCTTCACTTCTCCTAAGGCTTGCTTCCTTGGTGGCTCAGACAGTAAAAAATCCACCAGCAATATGGGAGACCCCATTTCAGCTCCTGGGTTGGGAAGATCCCCTGGAGAAGGGAATGGCCACCCACTCCAGTATCATTGCCTGAAGAATCCCATGGACAGAGGAGCCTGGAGGGCTACCGTCCACAGGGTCACAAAGAATCAGGGGCGACCGAGCGGCTCGCTTTTCACTTTCACACTCCTGGGTATAGATCATGGCTCCTTTCCTCCTGCTTCATTCCAGGGTGATGCATGACCTCCCCACTAGACCCGGGGTCCTCCGCTGGGAGGGGTCCTCGCCTCGGAGGCTGGTGCAGCTCTGTCCCCCAGGTCTGCTTAGGACTGAGGGGTTTCCTGGGATGTGAGAGTTTCAGTGTAAAAGCCAGAAAGTCCGGCAAGTTTTCATGCCGGACTAGACGCTTTCATGTTTGGAGGAGACAATCTCATCAAAAGGCAATTACAGGGGCTTCCCTGGTGATTCAGTGGAATACTAAGACTGAGTTCCCAGAGCACGGTGGGGGGCAGGGGGCAGGGGGGTTGGGGAGAGAGTTGCAGGTTCAATCCCTGGTCCGGCAACTAGATGCCACATACCACAGATGAAGGATCCTTAGTGCCACAACGGAGATCAAAGATCCTGCATGCCCCAACTAAGACTTAGTGCAGCCAAATAAGTACATAAAAATGTTTTTAAAAACCCAGCAGTTACAAGGTGTGCGCTAAGCTCTACTGGACCCCAGAAGCGAAGGCTTCTTGGCAGAAGTGCATCCCGGCTGAGTCTTGTAAGAGGATATAAACCTTTAAAGTGAAGAAGACATGACAAGCAAATGTGGGAGAAGGGATAAATGGGGCAGTAGGCTTTGGGCCCCAGGGATGTGTGTGTCCTGTAGATGCCAGTGATGCAAATCCTCAGGCCAGGCTGTATCCCCTCCCCCAGCTGCACCTCTCCCTAACCCCACCACTAGGGCCCGTCTGGGGTGCCCAGACTTCTGTGTGCTCAGCCCCGACAGAGGCTTACCTGGAATCTGGTGATGAAACACAGTCTTATTCAGAGAAGACCCTGGCTGGGGTGTGGGAGGTGGTCTTTGAAGTGCAGAGCAGGGCAAGAGGCAGAATTGCCCCAGCAGTGGGGATCCTAAGGCCCTGATGGGAAACTGCGCTGTGATGGAGGAGAGGGGGGAAGAGAGAAGTGGGGGAAACAGGAGTCCTGAAAAGTCCCCAGGGACTGGGCTTGGAGACCTCGCTCACCCTGCAGAGACGGGGCTCTAAGGAATGGAATCCTAATCCTTCCATTGCTTGGTGATGTTGGCAGTTGGTGGCACGTAATTAAAGGAAAGTCATCTCTCGGGGGTCCCCAAGGACTTGTAACCATTATTATTCATTCACACATCATCTGTTTCAGGGCAAAATGTCCCAGTACAGACCGCCTTGGCAACATGAACAACTTCTTGAATTCCAGGCCACAGAGTCCTGCCTGAAAAGTTTTAGACCCACTCCTCATGGATGGCCAGTAAGCTCCCAGCTTCTTGGCTGGGACCCAGGAGTCTGCCATTAGTCTGGACACACCAAAGAATAAAGCAAAGGTCAAACCTGGACCTTGGTAAGGATGGGGATGAGTCCTCCTGGAGGTGACTGGTGAGGTAGTGCTCCTGAAAGTCCATCTGAGCCCAAGTGTATCACAGTCTCTAAGGTAGCTCATTGCAAATGCAGTTCCCATGCGGCATCCCAGGAATACTAAATGCTAAGCCTTGGGGGTGGGATATGGGAATCAGCATCTTCAACAGTCACCCTAGGAGAGTCTTCTGCTTAGTATAAAATTCTCTCTTGAGGGGTTAAGTGCTATTTGTTTTAATAAAAGACGAAGTTTTGTGTCAAAGAAATTTGTCTCAAAAAAAAAAAATCTCTGCTATAAAATTTCCAGGATGAGTCTAACGCAGAATTTCTCAGCCTTGGCACAACTGGCATTTTGGACCAGACAATTCTTTGTTCTGGGCACTGTCCTGTGCATTGTAGGATGTTTAAAAACATCCCCCCACACTAGATACCAATAGCATCCTATAGCTGTAACAACCAACCTTTCAAAACAGCTCCAGACACTGCCAGAAGTCCCTTAAGGGAAAAATCCTACCCTCAAAAGAGTCTTTCCTTATGAAATCTGAGCTGAGTTCAGTGCGTTGCCTGTTCTTTACCGTCACTGGAATGACCTCCAGGCCAGGCCCTGCGCACATGGAACCCCCGCCCTCCTCACCACTTTCCAGCTGCAGGTGGAGCTGAAGCCAGTTCACACTGACGTTCTCCTGGTTGTGGTGAAGAGCCAGGCCCTTTAATAGCTCCCTTTCCCCTTCTCCCTTGTGGCTTGTTCCCTGGTGGCTCAGGTGATAAAGTGCAATGTGGGAGACCTGGGTTCGATCCCTGGGTCGGGAAGATCCCCTGGAGAAAGGCGCGGCAATCCACTCCAGTGTTCTTGCCTGGAATACTCCACGGACAGAGGAACTTGGCGGGATAAGTCCATGGGGTCACAAAGAGCTGGACACTACTGAGCGACTAACAGTTTCAGCTTCCCCTTCTCCACCCTTCCTCCTGATGCACCTCCTTTCTGCCACATCTCATGGATGCCTCTGCCGCCTGGCCCCCTCGCTGGCCAGGGAGACAGAAAGCAGGCCAGCAGAGACAAGTGGTGCTAATGAGGCTCTAAGAAATGCCCTGCGGGGAAGAATTCTCCTTTTGTGAAAACAGGAAGTTTATTTTGGTGCTTAAAGTACACACGGCCACAGTAGAAAATCTGACAAGTATAGAACAATATAAAGAAATAAAGGCCACTTGTAATTCCACTGCCCACGAAGCCCCCGCTGACACCTAGGAGGCGTTCCCCTCAGCCACCATGACCTCCCCGCTGGTGTGCAGGCAGGACACCCGGGTGAACAGAACACTTGACCAAGGGTGATGAGAGCCATTCAGCATTCCAGGTGACACACGTGCTCTATTCAGAGCCGGTGGTGACCAGAGGCTGCGAACGCCTGTTTTGCCGGAGATCTTGCGTTGGAGGGTCTCCTCGCCTCGCCTTCCCAGGGCCAAGCTCCTGCCGATCAGAACTCATCCTTTATGTCGAAGTGGGGCTGGTCTTCAGGCTTGAAGTCCAGGTTGGGGCTGCCATCCTCATTGAGGATTCTTCGGGCTGTATAGCCAACGATCGGGTATTTGGCTTTGTACACTCTGGTGAAGACGTCATCCAGTGATTCCAGCTCCTCGGCCGTGAGGCCCGTCTTGGGGAGAAAAGCCCGAGAAACACAGGGTTGGGAATGAATGAATTGGACTTGGCCCCGGCCTCTCACACCTCCTCCCTGCTTTATTCTCCCCATATCCTTCAGGCAAGAAAAAAAAAAAACTCTCTCGAAAATCAAATCGCGGACAGCTGACTCTTTTTGTGTGCTCATGAGTGTTGGCGGGGAGGAGATGGGGGAAGCAGGGGGCCACATCAGGTTTCGGGGTTTGATTGACATGGGAATGAAAGGGTCCAGAGAGCTCCCAGGCGGTGCGGGGGGGCGCCCTGTGCGGCCTGCAGCCACCTCCTCTCTGGAATGACTCTCACCGCTCTCTACCCTCCCCTCATTATAGATCTGCACACCCTCTCCGCTCCACAATTTCTTAATTTGTTTCTGTAATGTTGTCACTCAAGAGTTTGACTCATCTGAGCGACACTGGAGTGAATGCCAGCCTTTCTGTTAGGATGATTGAGATGACCCTGAAATGGTCTTTGTTAAGGCTGTTGTCTCCTTCACAGAAATATGAGCATGGGGGAGCCTCTGCTTCATCCCCTGAGCGACCAGGAGTGGCTTGGGAAGTGGGTCTCAGAGATGAAGAGCAAAGCACCCAGGGGCTAGGGGTGGCAGGGGCAGACTGTAAGGGGGGTGGCACTGCCAAGGCAGGCGGGAGCCAGACTGTGAGGATCACTGAGCTTGATCACAAGTGCCCAAGAGTCTGGCCTTGACTCTGCAGGCAGTGGGGAGCCATGGAGCATTCTTGAGCAGGAACGTTAACAGCGAGATCTCTACTTTAAGAAAACAACCGGCTATCAGAGGGAATGGACTGGAATGTGAACCGACTAGTTAGGAAGCTTTGCTATTGCCCAAGGGTGTGTGTGTCAGGGGGAAGGCCATGGCCAAGGAGGTGGGGCACTCTGACAGAGGCTCAAAATCTGGCTCACGGTGTCATGGGTGAGGTCTGCAGGGTCCAGGGACATCTTGGCCACCCCTCTGGTGGAGTCCTTCCCGGTCAAGGCGTTGTAGGGGGCTCCTCGTCCATAAAACTCTGCAGTGGGGAGGACAGAAGAGGATACGAGCGGGTGTGCACAGAGCAGCTAGGAGGGGGTGTGGGGGGGGCTTCCAATAACCCCCCAATCCTAGAGAGACCCCGGCCTGAGAGGAGGGTCGGCAGTGAGGAGAGGAAGTCCAACAAGCCACCCCAGCCATCTGCTTGAGTCCCACAGTTCAGAATATGGAATAAATCATACATGCTGGGCCGACAGGTAATTTTTTAAAAAATATAAGATGAAAACAATCTCTTAAAAATATCTAAAATGTAAATAAGAGGAATGTTCTATCTGCCTAAATGCTCATGGAAGCCAAGTCTATTTCCATACGTCTTTGGTTTGGTATCAAATAAACAAACAACAAACCATTACAAGACAGCTTCCGTGATACCAGCTATAGTTTCCATCACAGAAAACACGAAAGGGCATTAAAGAGCTCTACAGTGTTCCATGATCTCAACCCTTTGCTAAGTAAAGGGTTTTTGCTAAGGCAAATCATCCAGTTTGACTCTGACTCTAGAGGCAACAGGGAGCCACAGAAGACTTTTGAGCAGGAGCATGACACTGTTAGAGAAACACCGCTGAAGCGCAGAACTGACAAAGGCAATGCGCTCAGGGACTTCCCGGGCAGTCTAGCGAGGGTTTGATCCCTGGTCGGGGAATTGAGATTTTGCAGGCCACACAACACAGCCAAAAAGAAAAAAAAAAAAACAAAACTATGAACTCACTCTGGAGGGAAAGGACCTGCCCGTATTCCCTCTGCTCCCTCACCCCTAGAGCGCCCACTTTGGCCACCACGCCCCCCAGAGGTAAGGGTTCATGAAAGCAAGCCACTTACCCTTTCCAGAAGTGACATCGAACACCACCCCCTTGACTGCCATGTAGATGGGCTCATCTTCCTAGAAAGCAAGAGGGAAGGTATGAGGAGGAAGCAGAGAGCCCTGCTCTTTTGGCTCAAGTTAGTAAAGTCTCTTCCCATCATGGGCAGCGCAGGGGGCGGTGGGTGAAGTTACAAAGCAGCCGCTGTCAGCCAGCCCTCAGCCAGCATATGACCCTACCCACAGAAGCACGCCCACCCACGAAACCTGGGAAAAGTTACGAAGCTTCACGACAAGTCTATGGCAATACCTTTCTTTTAAAGAAAAATCGGGAGCTGAAGCAGCTCTATTCAGATAAAAATTCAAAAGAATATTGAAGCTACTTAAATCGGTTTAAATTTCCTCTCATTTTCACCACACGTGGATGTAATCAGTGCAAATGAGCTATGATATGTTTTGCTTCTTATAGGTAATATTAGTTCATACAAACATTGTCATGTGTTGAAATAACCAAAACAGCTGTCACTTAAACAGCTCTATCGTATTTTAGTTATGCTGTACCTGTTTGTTTACTATTCTTCTATTTTGGCTTATCTGGATGGTTTCCAATTCCTTAGGACCATAATGGCAGCATTACGCATACCTTTCAAGTCACTTTCTAATGTGTTGAGCTATTTCCTTGAGGCCTATTTCAATATATCGAATTCTGGGGCCCAAGTAGATGAACAACATAATCACTTTTTATATTTTACCAGTTTGTCCTTCAAAAAGCCATCTATGGTGCTAGAAATATACAAGCAATGCCGTTTCCTTGCAGCTGTAACCATGGGTTTTACATTTTACTTTTTGCTATATTTATGGGTATTCAAAAGGAAGGACAGAAAATAAAATGTAGTTCCTAAGTGACAGGTAAGGACTCTGGAGGAATTTTAAGTTAAAAACAGATATTGTATATTAACACATATATGTGGAATCTAGAAAAACAGAACATGCTAAGTCTCTTCAGTCGTGTCTGACTCTGCGTCCCTTTGGACTGTAGCCCGCCAGGCTCCTCTGTCCATGAGGATTCTGCAGGCAAGAATACTGGAGTGGGTTGTATGCCCTCCTCCAGGGGATCTTCCTGACCCAGGGATCGAACTGGCATCTCTTGTGTTTCCTGCGCTGGCAGGCCAGTTCTTTACCACTAGTGCCACTTGGGAAGCCCCCAGGACACAGTAGGTTCTGTGAAAGACCCCAGCAGCTGGGACCCCTGTCTTTCGAGATCTCCAATCTGAAGCGTCCACCAAAGATTCTGTGCAGCGCCCTGCCGGGAGTCCGAGCTCTCAGCACAAAGTGCACCGCAGAGTCTGGGACACGAGGGTCTGCCCTGGCTCTCATCCAAAATGACTATCATACAAATGAGACTCATCACTAGATGTTTCAGAGAGACTTGTTTACAAAGTCCACCATCCCACAGCAGAAACTCTTGGGAGTCAGATGTGTTTTGCAATTCAGAATTTGTCAGATTTAGAAAGGTGTCATGAGGCACATACCAGAACACCTACGGGGGTCTGAGGAAGCACCCTGTCATCAAGGATATCAGCATTTCACAGTAAAGCATAAAGGTGAATAGTCACACTAAGTAGGATAAATAAAGTCTATAAATAGACTTGCGTAGCTCCAGCAAGGTTCCATTACGAAAAGCGTTCAGATCAGGCAGGGTTTCGCTGTCAAATGATATTAAAAAAAACCTTCTGCTTTTCAGAGCTCCTTTTCTTCGATTTCTGAACTGCATAAGAGGATTACGGGTCTGTTATACAGCCTCTTGTTTGTATCTTTAATAATAAACTAATAATAATATTAATACCAGCTAAGATTGCCTAAGGTTTACTGTGCTAAGACTACTCCAGGCCTCAGCTAAGCACTTTGCACACCACCATCTCATTTAATTCTCACAAAACCCCCACACAGAATAGGAACTCTTATTATAGCCAATATGATGGCCAGTTTTATGTGTCAATTTGGATCGGTGACAGTATCCTTATTCAGTACTTATCTAGGTATTGTACAGAGGTATTCATGTAGACGCGATTAATATATACAACTGTTGACTTTGTGTACAGAAGATTATCCTGGATAATCTAGGTGAGCCTGATACTATCAGTTGAAAGGCCTTAAGAGCCTTTGAGGCTTCCCTGAGGAGGAAGAAATATACCACCAGTGGACTGCAGGATCTGTTCCTGCCCAGAGGTTTCTCGCCAGCCCTTTCTGACACCCCGACCTACTCAATTCAGACTTACCTAGCCAGCCTGCATGATCACATAAACCAATTCTTGCAATTTAAAAAAAAAAAAAAATATATATATATATATATATATATATATATATATATATATATATATATAGGGACTTCCCTGGTGGTCCAGTGGTTAAGAATCCAAGCTTCCACTGGAGGGGGCATGGATTTGCTCCCTGGTTGGGGAACTAAGATCGTGCATGCCATGTGGTGCAGCCAGTATATACATATTTATACAATAGATACACACACATACATACATAGATAATTTTTTAAACTGGTTCTGTTTCTGATGGAACCCTGACTGATAACAA
Organism: Ovis canadensis; assembly: GCF_042477335.2. NCBI lineage: Eukaryota > Metazoa > Chordata > Mammalia > Artiodactyla > Bovidae > Ovis > Ovis canadensis. The sequence goes on from NC_091256.1 coordinate 82,044,555, forward strand.
GTATCACAGATTAAAAAAAAAAATTGAGACTTTAGCTATTTGCTCAAAGGGACTCAAATCCAGATATGATTCAAACGTCTAATGCTCTAATGAGCATTATACAAAGTTAACACTTCTGAGAGTGAAAGGCGATGCTATTAATAATTATCCCGGGACAATAGGCATAAACCAGAACTACCCAGGGCAAACCTCAGCACAAGGCAGTTAAAACCAGCTGCACTGAACTGCCTCTTTCCCCTCTTACTACAGACATCCTCTGGGCTCCATACCCGAAACAGTTTTTCCCTTAACCTGCTACCATCTCAAGTTTCCCTCTCTCTTTCCCACAGCTGAGCATCCATCAATAATACCTGCATAAAAAACCAAGGGTCTTTATCTTGCAGCCTAGGCATGGCTGCTGGATATGACAGCCACTTAGAACTCCTTCTTCCCTTGGGTTCTGTGCTGGGGGTCCCTAGGATCACCCCTAGATTTGGAGATTCATGAGAAGGACTCAGAGAATTTGGCAGAGTTGGACTCAGAGCTAGTTTATTACAGCAATGTAGCAAGGATACACCGCTGGATCTTAAGGGGAAAGGACACAGAAGGAGCCTAGAGGAATCTACCTGTGGACTTTCTTAGGCTGGCCCTCCCAAGAGGGGGTCAACAGAGCATGTTCTTTCCCTGCAACAAAATGCAGTAACTCATGTATGTTTCTGCCCAGGGAAGCCCTGGAGAGCTTCAGAGCCCAAGGTCTTTACTGGGGGTCCACCATGCATGGTGCAAGCCCTGTCTGCCCAGCACTGTTCAACATGAACACACAGTTTGTACAAAGAGTCCAGACTGAGCCCCCTTCATCTGTTAGGGAAGTGCAGAACACCTTGGAAATCCAGACACCAAGCCAAGAGCCACTCTTGCAAGTGGGCCTATCTAAGGATGGCAGGCCTGCAATGTTAACTCTTCCCTGCACAGATTCCCTGTTGCTCCAAACGGGGGTCCTTTAACATCCTGCCACATCTTCGTCACACTCCTTTCGCATTCTCAGTGACTCAGGCTTCTAACCAACCTCTATGTACAGTGATATCCAAACTAGCACCATTGCCTAGGGCCCAGGTTTCTAAGTCCCTCTTGTGAACCTAGGCCCGCTAAGGCTACTAAACTTGGGGGTTAGGGAGCCCACAGCAGAGGGTTTTAAAGAGAGAATATTAGGTTGCTTCCTTCTTCTACCACTATCTGGTGGCATGCCTCCCTTTGCTCACAGTATAAAAGCAGGAGGTTGATTCCTATCTGCTCTGAAACGCTATCCTTCCCTGATTTCCCCACCTAACTCTTCCCCATCTCCTGACCTAATTCCAGCTCCCATGGTCCTTCTCCTGGGCAGCACCCTGTTCGCAGGCTCCACAGCCATCACACTGGGCCCCACCAACCAGAATGGTCAGGTGACTGTGAGGGGTATCCTGGAGTGCTGACCAGCTGACGGGGTGGGATATCTCTGTTTCTAACCTTGGATCTCCCCCTCTGCCGGCTCCCCCAGCTCTGGTCTAGCCCTAAGAGCACCAGTACTAAAAGCCAGTTTGAGGAGTCCGGGAATAGGGAGGCTGGAAGACAGAAGAGCAGGGAGAGCCTGGAGCAGCCCTGGGCCTGCCCCCACGCCCGCCTAGCCCAGGGGCAGGCCTTGCTGCCCCTTCTCCCTCCCCGGGAGGAGGCAAAACTGTCTGTCCCCAACTGAAGCTCACACTGAAAACAAAAAAGTTTCTCCGTTTACTGTACTGACTGAGAGTCAAAATGCGTCTCAAGGAAACAGCTCCAGGAAAGAGAGAGAGTGAGAGGCGCGGGGTGGCTGTTCCGGCCCGGGAAGCCGGGAGCCAAGCGCCCCGACGGCTGGGGACCTCCCCGTGCCCCCAGGCGGCGATCAGGCCTGGACAGAAGGTCCGGGCAGGCCTCGCGCCCCGCTCGGGGCCGGGACTCCGGGAGGAGGCGCTCCCCGAGGCCTGCGCCTGCCCCCCCGCACCCCGAGGCCTGCGCCTGCCCCCCCGCACCCCGAGATCTCTCCCGCGCTCCGCGGCCTCCCGGGGGGTCTCTGCCCCCCGTCTCCGCTTGGCTAGACTCGGCCCAGTCTCCCGGCCCGCGCTCACCTCCTCCCCGCTGTAGCGGGCCAGCTCCTCCTCCGTGAAGAGCCGCACCGGGGGACCTCGCTCGGCGGGACGCGGCGCCTGCCCGGCCCGGGCTGCGGGGAGCCCCGCGGCCAGCGCCACGACCAGGGCCAGCGCGACCAGCCGCCGCCCGGGCGCGGGGCCCGCCATGGTGAGCGCGCCGAGCCCGGCCAGGGTCGGCCTGGGCGGCGGAGCCCGAGCGCGCCCGCCCCGCGGCCCCGGAGCCCCGCCCCCGCGCGCGCCGGCCCAGTGGCCGGGAGGCCCGCGAGCCTGGAGCCGAGAGCCGGACTCCGTGCCTCCCGCGGGCGGCGTCCCGCGCTCGGCCACCCGGACTGGAAACTTGGAGCTGGGATGCTGGGGTCTACAAACTACAGACTGAAAATTTCGCCAAAGAGTGGCACGTGTCGCAGCAGTCCCTTGTGTTAAGATTACAGGGTTGACTCAGCCCAGCATTCCAGCACCAAGGAAGATGTATTTATAACCTAGGACCCCAACTTTCTAAATTCATTTTTACTTTGGGCTGATTTTTTTCTTCCCAGTTGTGTTTAAATTTCGGGTCTCCAAAGGATTTTTGCAAAGGTGGGGCACATCAAAGACATACCCTGAAATAATAATAGCTAACATGGGAAATAGATGGGGAAACAGTGGAAACAGTGGCAGACTTTATTTTGGGGGGCTCCAAAATCATTGTTGATGGTGATTGCAGCCATGAAATTAAAAGACGCTTACTCCTTGGAAGAAAAGTTATGACCAACCTAGATAGCATATTCAAAAGCAGGGACATTACCTTGCCAACAAATGTCGGTCTAGTCAAGGCTATGGTTTTTCCAGTGGTCATGTATGGATGTGAGAGTTGGACTGTGAAGAAAGCTGAGTGCTGAAGAATTGATGGTTTTGAACTGTGGTATTGGAGAAGACTCTTGAGAGTCCCTTGGACTGCAAGGAGATCCAACCAATCCATCCTAAAGGAGATCAGTCCTGGGTGTTCTTTGGAAGGACTGATGCTGAGGCTGAAACTCCAATACTTTGGCCACCTCATGTGAAGAGTTGACTCATTGGAAAAGACTCTGATGCTGGGAGGGATTGGGGGCAGGAGAATGGGACAACAAAGGATGAGATGGCTGGATGTCATTACTGACTCGATGGACGTGAGTCTGAGTGAACTCTGGGAGTTGGTGATGGACAGGGAGGCCTGGCATGCTGTAGTTTATGGGGTTGCAAAGAGTTGGACACGACTGAGTGACTGAACTGAACTGAACATTTGTGCAAGGGTGTCTTAATTTATTCAGCAAATGCTTTTTGAGGGTTTCCACATACCAGGTCACTGGAGACACATTGCTGAAGAAGGCAGATCCATGCCCAGCAGAGTCTACGTTCTATGGGTGAAATAGACAAAAGTAGTGTGAGGTGGTGATGGATGCTAGAGAGGGGGGAAAAATGGGCAACTGAATAGGGAGCATTGGGAATTGGAATTTTAAATAGGCTGAGGGGGGAAAGCCCCAGGGAAGACAGTATTTGTATAAACGTCTAGAGGACATATGCTCAGATGGTAAAGAATCCACCTGCAATGCAGGAGACCTGGGTTTGATCCCTGGGTGGGGAAAATCCCCTGGCAAGGAAATGGCAACCCCCTCTAGTATCCTTACCTGGAGAATTCCATGGACAGAGGAGCCTGGCAGGCTACAGTCCATGGGGTCACAAAGAGTCGGACACGACTGAGGAACACACATGCGCACTATGGGAAATGAGGGAGGTAGCTCGGGGGCGCGGGGAGCAATCCTTACAAAGGGGAAACTACAGAAATGCTGAGGAAGGAGAGTGTCCTGCTTGTTGGAGGTACAACAAGGAGGGAAGAAGGGTAGATGGTGAGGTTGAGGGGTAAGGGGGTACAGGGAGCTGGAGGCAAGGGGCAGATCTTGTGGGGCCTCACAGCTTTTTTTTTTTTTTTTTTAATGACTTTGGCTTTTAGGCTGAGTGAATGGAACAGAGGAATGAGTTAAAATGTTTATGGAATGACTTTGACTCCTGTGAGGAGAAAAGACAGAAGTGGAAGCTACTGTTAGAATCCAGGCGAGAGATGATGGTGCTTTGGCCCATCAAGGGAGGTGATGAGAAGTGGGTGGATCACGGATTTGTTTTGCATATGTGGCTCACAAGATTTGCTGACAGATGAGACATGGGGTCTGAGAGACAGAGAGGAGCCAAGGATGACCCCAAGGGTTTTTGGCCTGGGCAGCTGAAGGATGGAGTCTCCACTTACTGAGATAAGGAGAGACAGTAGGAGGAGCAGGTTTGGGTGAAGATCAAAATCAGGCTTGTTCACTCTGAGAACACTTAGACAGCCAGGTGGAAGTATCAAATAGACCGTTGGCTGTATGAGTCTGGAATTAGAGGGAGAGCTCAGGCTAGAGAGAGAAAATTTGGAACCCTTGGCATTTAGTTTGTATTTAAAGCCACGGAATGGATGAGATCATCAGGAAGGGCATGTAGATTGAAAAGAGGCAGGAACAAGGACTGAGTTCTTGAGGCTTGCCAACATTTTGTGGTTGGGAGAACCAGCCACCAAAGATGGGCGTGCTGTGCACTAAGCACTTTTACGTGTATTAACTCATTTAATCCTCACTGTAACTCTATGAGGCTCCTCTGTCCATGGGATTTCTCAGGCAAAAATACTAGAGTGAGTTGCCATTTTCTTCTCCAGGGCATCTTCCAGACCCAGGAATCCAACCAGGGTTTCCTGCATTGCAGACAGATTCTTACTGACTGAGCTACGAGGGAATCCTATTCCATGTAGTAAGTAAGAGCTGTTATTATCACCCAGTTTACAAATGATGAAACTTAACTGCACAGACCTTAAGTGCCTTGCTCAATGTCACTCAGTAGGTGGAAGAGCTAAGATTCAAGCACTGGCCCTATGTCCCAGAGTCTGCCCCTGACCACCCGTCTATACTTCCCTTCCCTGATTGTACCAAGTTCTCAGCTCTGTACTTCTTCAACAGAGTGGACTTTGATTACAGAGCAGCCTAAACAAGACCTGTCCACAAACCATCTGAATCTTAATTTCCACATCAGTAACATGCCAGCCTACCTCCTAGATAGGACTGTGCTGAAACTAAAAGTGATGCAGGTGTGAAAAGCTGCATAAGCTGTGCAATATCCACGTTACACCGTGTCACCAGGTCTCCAGGTAGGAAGAGGCCCTGCTAAGCCCTTAGAATATCACCCCTTTCCTGATGCAGCCTGTTCCTTGGCATACAGAGTGCAGCATCTCTACTTGAGCCCTTTTCTCTCCCGACAGTTGTATTGTTAGGAACTGCTTTGGGCCCAAGGAAACTCCCTATAATTTCTACTGATCAGATCTAGCTTCCCCGTCCCAGAGACGCTGAGTGTGAGTCTGTAAGGGAATAGCATGTTCACATGCCCTTGGATTTCTCCAGGCCTCCTCCTGATGGCTCTCCCCAGATTGAAGAGATTTCTACTTGAAATTCAGAGGTTTCTACTTGAACCCAGATTTGTTTTCCCAAACGAATCAGTTACCTTCAAGGAAAACAGAAACTACTCTATGGCTGTGCTGTAGGGAGGTGGTTATACAGGTGATGGAAGAGGCTAAGAAGCAACCCTGAGGGAGCCCAGAGATTAGCAAAACAGGAAGATTGGTAACATCCGGGAGTGTTTTAGAGTTTAGGAGCCTGGGTCACCTGACTGAAGCTAGAACCACACACACACACACAACGTTTGCCTCGGGGCTAGAGCTGTGGAAGGGAAGCTGCTAGGGCAGAGCACAAGGGAGAGAAAAACCGTGGCTTCCCACTTGCCCAGTTCTGCTCCAGGCTTCCAGCAGAGCTTCCTCTTGGCTGAGCCCAGTGGAAACCCAGCCTTCAGGACCAGTCCCTGTAACCCAGAGCAGGAGAGGCAAGAATGGGATCTGAGAGCAAATAAGCCCAGGATCAGCCCAACCCAGCCTCCACCGACCTGGTTTCTACCCGCTCATCTTGTTACCAAGTCCAAGCTCTCTTGGCTCGCCGCACGACAGGCCAGTGAATCTGAGAGACCAGAGATTGAGGCATGGAAGAGACTTTAATCAGGGAGCCAGCAGACGGAGAAGATGGCAGGCTAGCACCTCAAGATAACCATCTTATGGGGGTCTGGATGCCAGGTTCTTTTGTAGATCAGAGAGAAGTGTCAGGTGGGTGTATGCTCCTCAGTTCTGTCTCGTCACAACAAAGATTTGCAGTGACGGAAATTAAAGCCCCCCTCGGCGTGTCACAGCTCTCGGGTCTTGGACAGACTGTGTTATAGCTCTCCGGTCTCAAACGGACCATGTTATGGCTCTTAGACAAATCAGTGTTACAGCTCTATTTTATTTAGATAATAGCAGGAAAATCCATCTTCGAGGCGTGATGGCACGTCGATCCAAAGATGCAAAGAGAAGAACCCTCCAGTGCGCAGGAGAGAGAGAGAAAGAAAAAGTGTATGCACGCGGGGACGGGGTGGGAGTGGGGGGAGAGAGAGCCCTTTGGCTCCTCTTTGTATATGTTTTTTTCTCCCCCCTGGGCCTGCCCTATGCAAATTGGGCTTAGCCAGGAGTGCTGTTCTGCTTGTCCGGTCCTCTGACCTTCCTTTGAGTTTCCTTTGTTCTATTTTCGCAGGCTTTTCCCTTCCTTGTCTTTTAGCCACCGCCATTTTGGACTCCTCCTATTCTAACTACCTAACAGAAAGAAGCAATGAGGAACTAAAGTCAAAAGGCAGAACAGAGAGGGAGAGGCAATGGGGCAGTAAAGTGAAAGGGTCTCAGTTCAGTTCAGTCGCTCAGTCGTGTCCGACTCTTTGCCACCCCATGAATCGCAGCCCACCAGGCCTCCCTGTCCATCACCAACTCCCGGAGTTCACTCACACTCACGTCCATCGAGTCAGTGACGCCATCCAGCCATCTCATCCTCTGTCGTCCCCTTCTCCTCCTGCCCCCAATCACTCCCAGCATCAGAGTCTTTTCCAATGAGTCAACTCTTCCCATGAGGTGGCCAGAGTACTGGAGTTTCAGCTTCAGCATCATTTCCTCCAAAGAAATCCCAGGGCTGATCTCCTTCAGAATGGACTGGTTGGATCTCCTTGCAGTCCAAGGGACTCTCAAGAGTCTTCTCCAACACCACACTTCAAAACCATCAATTCTTGGGTGCTCAGCTTTCTTCACAGTCCAATGCTCACATCCATACATGACCACTGGAAAAACCATAGCCTTGACTAGATGGACCTTTGTTGGAAAACTAATGGCTCTGCTTTTCAATATGCTATCTAGGTTGGTCATAACTTTCCTTCCAAGGAATAAGCATCTCTTAATTTCATGGCTACAGTCACCATCTGCAGTGATTTTGGAGCCCCCCAAAATAAAGTCTGCCACTGTTTCCACTGTTTCCCCATCTATTTACCATGAACTGATGGGACCAGATGCCATGATCTTCGTTTTCTGAATGTTGAGCTTTAAGCCAACTTTTTCACTCTCCTCTTTCACTTTCTTCAAGAGGCTTTGTAGTTCCTCTTCACTTTCTGCCATAGGGGTGGTGTCATCTGCATATCTGAGGTTATTGATATTTCTCCCGGCAATCTTGATTCCAGCTTGTGCTTCTTCCAGCCCAGCATTTCTCATGATGTACTCTGCATAGAAGTTAAATAAGCAGGGTGACAATATACAGCCTTGACGTACTCCTTTTCCTATTTGGAACCAGTCTGTTGTTTCATGTCCACTTCTAACTGTTGCTTCCTGACCTGCATATAGGTTTCTCAAGAGGCAGGTCAGGTGGTCTGGTATTCCCATCTCTTTCAGAATTTTCCACAGTTTCTTGTGATCCACACAGTCAAAGGCTTTGGCATAGTCAATAAAGCAGAAATAGATGTTTTTCTGGAACTCTCTTGCTTTTTCCATGATCCACCAGATGTTGGCAATTTGATCTCTGGTTCCTCTGCCTTTTCTAAAACCAGCTTGAACATCTGGAAGTTCACAGTTCACGTATTGATGAAACCTGGCTTGGAGAATTTTGAGCATTACTTTACTAGCATGTGAGATGAATGCAACTGTGTGGTAGTTTGAGCAGTCTTTGGCATTGCCTTTCTTTGGAATTGGAATGAAAACTGACCTTTTCCAGTCCTGTGGCCACTGCTGAGTTTTCCAAATTTGCTGGCATATTGAGTGCAGCACTTTCACAGCATCATCTTTCAGGATATGAAACAGCTCAACTGGAATTCCATCACCTCCACTAGCTTTGTTCGTAGTGATGCTTTCTAAGGCCCACTTGACTTCACATTCCAGGCTGTCTGGCTCTAGGTGAGTGATCACACCATTGTGATTATCTTGGTCATGAAGATCTTTTTTGTATAGTTCTACTGGGTCTACAGTCTTGCAAAACATCTCCAAGGGAGTGGCCAGCCTTTGGAAGGGGTGTGTTAATCTCTTCTGTTCACAGATGGGCAGGGACAAACCATCACTCCAGGAGCTGAACAAAAGCACTTTAGTTTACAGTCAGGCCGAGGGGGCAGGGTCCTCCAGGAAAGCCAGGAAGTATAATAACAAAAGCAACAAAAAGCAAGTCAAAGAAACAGTTTCCAACACAGGAGTCAGAATCAGCTTCCTTCCTGCAGCCATCTGACTATCTCCTAAGGGCCCCTACATCAGCCCCCTCCAGCAGCCCCCTCCAGCCACACCACCTTCTGTTTGGGTCCCAACCTGGGCCTCTGTACTGGGGTACAAGTCCTCATGGGCTTGGGGCGCAGGTCATCATGACCCTGTTGTCACTCAGGTCTCAACTCACAGGAATCTACCATCTTGAGGCCTTTCTGGACTCCCCATGATCAGCACCTCCTCCCACAGCCACCCTGGCACTCGCTATGCCATCCCATATTCTCTTTTCCTTTATTTAGACCTCTGGTCACTATGTGCAATTACTTTGTTCATTTCTTTATTCAACTACACTGGGTACCAGCAACTGCCAATCATATCCTTGTTGGAGGCCCTGGGATGCAGAAATGAGCCAAACACGTAAGCACCTCATCTTCAAGGAGCTGAAACAGTACAAGGAGGCTGAAAATATTGGTGGCCTAAAAGTTCGTACGGGTTTTTCCGGAAGCTGGTACAGAAAAATTCTGTTGACTTAAAAGTACTCACAACCTAAAAGTTGAGTTATGTTTTATTCAGTGGGGCTTTTTAGGACTTCCAGCCCAGGAGATAGCATCTCAAGTGACCCTGGGATAGCTGCTTTGAGGAGGCGAGGGGAGGAGCCAGGTTATATGGAAGTTTTGCAACAAAGGGCAGGTAGTCTGAACATCAAAAGATGATTGTTAATTAAAGAAAGCCAGATAACCCAATTAAGGAGTATAGCTCTTTTCTATGTATGGGAAGATGCGAGATCTGGGCTCACTGAAATCATTCCTTTCATATGCACCTCAGCTATCTGGGGCAGTTTCGGTATTTTCATGTCCTATGCTTTCTTTCCTCAAGGTTTATCGTAGGAAGAGGCTGCAGTGTGATGGCTGCTAGATGGCAGACATTCTTCTCTTTCCTGAGTTCCCTTAGAGCTTACTGGCTCATTTGGGAGAGCTGGAATGGCTGATGACTATGACATCCTTGTTGTTTACTGATATAGCAGGAAATATTCAATTTTTCAAACCCAATATAAGAAACTCAGAAGGTGGTACATACTAGGGCAAAAAGTAAAGCCGCATAGGGGGATGAGCTGGCAGTGGGGTTCGCTGTTTTAACAGGGTGCTCAGAGGAGGTGATACTGATATAGATAAGGAGATATTGGGAGAAAGACCTGAAGGCAGTGAGGAAGTGAGTCATAGAGCTCCCAGGATTACAGCAGTCCCAGAACAGGGAGGAGCCACTGCCAGTCTCTAATGCTCAGCATGTTAAGATGAGGAGAGAGAGAGTGAGGGGAGGAAAAACAGAACGAGGTAGGCATTGCAGGACAGATCCTATAGTGCCTGATAGGTCCGTGTCAGGACTCTGGCTTTGGAGGAGGCGAAGCAGAGGAGTGACATGATCTGCCTTTGTCTAGCAGGCTCTTCCTGACTGCTGTGTTGGGATGGTTGTAGCCAGGGTGGAAATAGAGAGGGCCAGCTAGGAGGCAACTGAAAATAACCTATGAGAAATGCTAGTGGTTTGTACCACGATGGTGATGACAGAGGTGATGAAAAGGGGCCACATTCTGAATACAGTAGAGCCAGCAGGATTTGCTGATTTAGATGTGGAGTGTAAGAGGAAGAAAAGAACCAAGGATGACTCCAGAGTTTGACCAAAGGAAATGGGAAGATGGAGTTTATGACACTGAGGAAGCCTGAGAGGGGACTGGGTTTGGGATAGGAAGATCAATAGTTCCACTTAAAGCTTGCAGTAACCACTGACACTAATACACCATATCCTTACAGTGTGCCTGGTGGCATTCCAAGCACTTTCCAACTGATGACTCAGTTAATCCTCTCAGAGCTGTAGGGATAGGTATTAATACTCCTAGTTTTCATGGCAGGTAATGGATGCACAGAGAGATTAAATAAAGTTCCCATTCAGTAAGTGGCAGAACCAAGACTTAGAACTAGGCAGTTTGGTCACAGCTACCCTCTGCTGTTGCCAGGTGGACATCCAGTGAAGAAGTTGCTTAGGCACCCGGACGGGTGAGCCTGGGCTCAGGGGATAGCTGGAAGCTGGAGATATGCATTTGAATTCACTTGGAATACAAAATTCACACTAGAATTGTGCTCTGGTCCTAAGGCTGCTATATCAAAATGCCACAGACTTGGTTGCTTAAAATAACAGAAATGTATCCTATCACGATTCCGGAGGCTGCTGCTGCTGCTGCTGGTAAGTCACTTCAGTTGTGTCTGATCCTGTGAGACCCCATAGACGGCAGCCCACCAGGCTCCCCCGTCCCTGGGATTCTCCGGGCAAGAACATTGGAGTGGGTTGCCATTTCCTTCTCCAATGCATGAAAGTGAAAAGTGAAAGTGAAGTCGCTCAGTCATGTCCAACTCTTCCCGACCCCATGGACTGCAGCCTACCAGGCTCCTCCGTCCTTGGGATTTTCCAGGCAAGAGTACTGGAGTGGGTTGCCATTGCCTTCTCCTTATGGAGGCTAGAAGTCCGAAATCAAGGTGTCAGCTAGATCATGCTCCCTCCAAGACTTTAGACAGAATCCTTAATTGTCTCTTCTTAGCCTCTGGTGGTGGAGAAGGAAATGGCAACCCACTCCAGTGTTCTTGCCTGGAGAATCCCAGGGACGGAGGAGCCTGGTAGACTGCCGTCTATGGGGTCGCACAGAGTCGGACATGACTGAAGCGACTTAGCAGCAGCAGCAGCAGCAGCAGCCTCTGGTGGTGGCTGACAATCCTCGGGATACTGCCCATTGCCAGGCTAAGGATGGAGCCTGGCCTCCTGAACCAGCAGGTGAACTACAGCTTACCATGGACTACAGATGCATTGGGCATTCTCCCAGTATGTGTATCTTAATATCCTCTTCCATCATCTTGTAAGGTCATGAGTTATAATAGATGAAGGGATTGCCTTGCTTAGCACGACCTCGTCTTGATTACTGACATCTGCCACAATCCTATTTCCAAGTAAGGTTACATTCTGGGATACCAGGGGTTAGGACTTCCACGTACATTTTGGGAGAACATGACTCAACCCATAACAGGAATTCGCAGGGTATAGGTGGTAATTCAAGCCATGAGACTACAAGAGACCACTTTATTAGTTCCTTGGGAGTGAGAAGGAAGATCAAAGACCTAGCTTGAGGAAGGCCATCCTGTAGAGTTGAGGGGATAAGGAGAAATCAGCATAAAGAAGTCTTGAGAAGGAGCAGCAAGTGAGATGAGAGGCAAAATGGGAGTACGTGGTGTCCTGAAGCCAGAGGAATAAAGTGTACAAGGAGGAGGGTGGAAGAGCTAGGCCAATGTAGTCGATAGATCAAGAGAGAGGAGGATAGGAAAATGGCCATCTGATTTGACAACTCAGAGGTCAAACCTTAATCAGCATCCTTTCAGCAGAGTGGAGAACATAAAAGCCTGATTGGTGTGTGCTCATGTGGAAATGGGAGGAGAGGACTCAGGTGCCAGCGTGAGGAATCCTACCCATGGCAGTGGTATTGAGGAAGGAAGCCAGACAAAACGCAAAGAAGTGATCTAGCTTCAGGGGTTGCCCCTGAGTTTTCCTGAGCATGTACCCCAAAAACCAGAGTCGGCCTGATTTTATTGTTCTGTGCTTTCCACTCTTCTGACACTCTCTGGAAAGAGTTAACTCAGGGCTTCAGGCAACAGTCTCCTGCAAAAGGAGTGTCTCAGCTCAAACCCCTCTGATGGCTCTCTAACTTGCCTGACAGTTAGAGACTTTTACAATTTGTGGATTGTTTACAGCCCCCCAACTACAAGAGGCACAAAGCTTAAAGCATCTTAGGATACAGAGCCTTTTCTAAGAGCTAAAAATCATATTGGTGATGGGTTTTCACTGTTGACTCAATGACTGCTGCCAGGCCTCCATATTCTTTATCTTTTAGACACCTGAAGGATATTAATCAATGTAATAGGGATATAGAAATAGGAATGTAGTAGTTTTGATGTTAGCAACACTAGACTTTTGAGTTAATTACTTTTCTTTGTTATATATCACTGCACTCCTCTTGTGTCCTTGCTATGTAAGAATGTAACTTTATTTAGTGCTTTCTGAGAGTGGCACCAGACTTTGGGAAGAGCAAGACAAGTCTTCTGGTTGACAAACCCTTATGAGAAAAGGGCTGTAAAATGTTAATTGGCCCTCTGGCCAGAAGATGATGTAAATCACCTAAGACTTATGTATACAACTAGGTATGCAAAAAGAAAGCCTGGTTTTGATAAGAGTCAGGGCTGCTGATGCTGCATAATTTTATATTATCCATTGATGTCTATGTACAAAAAAAGGTATAAAAGGCCTTTCTGGACAATAAGGGGTGGGCCAGTTGCTGGACTAGTTTCCCCCGTGTCTCCTCTTTACTCTATTTTCTGGCTGAATTCCCATCTGGGGCATGGAGGCTCGCCATGTCTACTTACTTGCCCTGGCTTCTAAGATCCACACAAGAGGGAGCCCAATGTGGGGCACCCCCCGCTATTCAAGAGGACGCTGGTGGCCTAACGTAGATGGTGCAAGTTTCTTGCCTGAAACTTTATTGGCTTTCCACGTAAACCAAGTTATTCAGCATCTTTTCTCCACTAAATTTTACTGCTACACTATTTCTTCTTAATCTAATCTTATATTTCTAAATAAATAAGCTTTCCTCGCCTATGCTGTTCACGCGTCGAATTCCCTAGATCCACCAGGGCAGGACCCTGGCACTCAGGGACATCAACTATGGAAAATTCCATTTACATGCACATGGTCTGTTTCTTGACTCTAGCATGGAAGAGCCACGAGAGCAAGGACTTTGGAGTACCCTATTCATGTCTATATCCCAGTGCTGACCACACTGTATTTAAACCATGTCAAATATTGTATTCATCAGTATCTCCTTGGACTGCAGGAACCCATCATTTTCCAATTTGGTCATACCAACAGAGTAAAGAGAAATGATAAGGCTGAACTAGACTTCTCTGGTTCTTTCTAGTTCTAAATTTCTATGATTGCATGACTTGTTCTATCAACCCCCCTTGTAGTAATGTAGTAAGGCATTTAATGAATTGTTTATTATTGTCCATTTGTTTTGGTAAGCAACTGTTAAATGAAATGGCTGGAATAAGTGTTCCATTCATAAACTTAACACGTTTTTGCTGATTGCCTATTATGTGTTAGGTGCTATATATATTGTCCCATTTAATAATGTGAGAGGGGAGTTAGTGATGGACAGGAAGCAGGGCGTGCTGCAGTCCATGGGGTCTCAAAGAGTCAGACACAACTAAGTGACTGAACTGAACTGAGAGGGCCTAGGCTGGGATGGAGCGGTCAGAAGAGGTGGTGGAGGCCTCCCACTAGGAATACTCTGGAGATTCAGGGCGCTCTGATGTGGCTGGTGCTACGATGGTTGCCACTGAGGAGGGAAGAGGCCCTGAGTGGCTGCGTGCAGGGGTCTGTAGAGTTGCAGCTGCATGGAACACAGAGCAAGCATTCACCAAGGCATAAGCAACCTCTATCTGCTGCACTGCTGAGTAGCCCAGGGCACCACGCAGAACAGCTGTTCCGGTAGTGGGAGGAGGGGAAGATGTGAGTCCGCCCCGCTACAGGGCAAATACCCAATTTTCCACCACATTCAGGGCAGGAGGCTTTTTCTGCTGCAAACAGCACCTTTGGGTTTTGCTGCATGACCTATTTTGATTCAAAGAAGGCTCTAGGAAGCAGGTAGCATTTAGCAGTTGCATTCTAAGGCGAACAGAGGACAGCTCAGACCTGCGGGATAGGGGCAGAGAGCCAGGATGAGGAGCTAGAAGTCCTGACTCCAAGGGTCTGGCCCAGCAATAATGAAAGAACTGGGTTCTGTCACTTGTCTCTGGGTTAAATAATCTTCATTTGTTCATGGCCTTCTCCCAATCCTTTCCGAAACAAAGTACCTCAGTTTCCTCATCTGTAAAACGGAAAGAAAAATGCCCTCCTTACTGGGTTCCTCCTGGGATAAAAGGCGTAATGGCCGTGAACTTGCTCGGTAACAAATTGCTCTGCAGATATTGACAACAGTTATAAACCACCAGGCTAGGCTTCCTCTTGCAATTATAGATTAGGATCTCCTACCCGTCTGATTTGGCCCCTTTGTTCCACTTTCCACTCATCTTCTCCGTCCTTCCCCCTCCAATAAAGAGAGGAAGTAAGAGATGAGGAAAGCACGTGCGTGGCTCGGGGTAACCCGCAGGCATCGCTGTCCCAGGAAAGCGGAGCGCGGTCCCCTGCATCTGGTTCCATCACTTCATGGCAAATAGACGGGGAAACAATGGAAACAGTGACAGATTTTATTTTGGGGGGCTCCAAATCACTCCAGATAGTGACTGTAGCCAGGAAATTAAAAGACGCTTGCTCCTTGGGAAAAACAGTTATGACCAACCTGCTTTATTAAAAAGCAGAGACATTACTATGCCAACAAAGTTTCGTCTAGTCAAAGTTATAGTTTTTCCAGTAGTCATGTATGGATGTGGGAGTTGGATTATAAAGAAAGCTAAGAGCCGAAGAACTGAGGGTTTTGAACTGGTGTTGGAGAAAACTCTTGAGAGTCCCTTGGACTGCAAGGAGATCCAACCAGTCCATTCTGAAGGAGATCAGTCCTGAATATTCATTGGAAGGACTGATGCTGAGGCAGAAACTCCAATACATTGGCTACCTGTTGCGAAGAGCTGGCTCATTAGGAAAGACCGTGATGCTGGGAAAGATTGAAGGCAGGAGGGGAAGGGGACGACAGAGGATGAGATGATTGGATGGCATCACCAACTCAATGGACATGAGTTTGGATAAACTCTGGGAGTTGATGATGGACAGGGAGGCCTGCTGTGCTGCGGTCGATGGGGTCGCAGAGTCGGACACCACTGAGCGACTGACCAGAACCGTCCTCCGCCCAGAACTACATTTTCCAGCAGGCCTTCCGCGGCTCCGGCTCCCGTGGGGCGCGAGGCGCATGCGCCGAGTGCGGCTCCGCCTTGGTCCCGAAGCCGCTCCTCCCTCCGAACAGGTTTCGCGTCGCCGCCGAGAGCCGGCGGATCTCCGGGCTGCGGCGGCGGTTCTCGGGGAGCTGCCTCTGGCGAACTCGAGCGGGCTCAGCTGTGCCTTAGCTCCGGTCAGGGCCATGATCCGCCAGGAGCTCTCCACATCCTACCAAGAGGTACACGCACGGCAGTGGCGGGGAGGGCGCCACAGCACAGTTTGCCGCGAGGCGAAGCGGGTCTCGAGGGTCCGGGCGTCTTCTGGGGTGCCCGGGGTGGGGGGCTTCCGGGTGGGCAGAGCGCGCCGCCGAGGAGCGGTCGGGGGAGGGGTCCCTCGGCGTGCTGAGCTGCGGCGGAGCAGGAAGGAAGCGGGGCGCGGAGCCTCCTCCGGACGCGGCCGTGGCTGGGCCGAAGGATGGAGCCCCGGGGCCCCGGAGCCGCGACCCGTAACCAGCCGGTGACTGATTAAAAGCCTCGTCCGGACCCGGGCGGCAGCGCGGCCCGCCGGGCAGCACTCCGGGTCGCCTCGAGGACCGTGGGGTTCTTTGCAACAAGTGGAAGAACCCACGCCCTTCTTTCTCCCCGGCCGGAGTAGAGGCTCGCTGGGCGGCAGCTCACTTCCATGCCCAGGGCCTCGTGGCCCCTCAGCTGCTAGCGGTAGCGATCATCACAGCCCGTTCGGATGGCCAGCAGGCTTTGAAAATGTGCTTTCTCCCACAGAGCTGCTTCTCGCTCCGCTCCGTTTCTCTCTCCTGTCTCACCTCCTCCCACGACTGTAACTCTCACTTTCCAGTTCTTTGTCTTTTCTTGCCTGTCCTGAGCTACCGACGAGCGGTTCCATCTCTTCCCCCAGACCAGCTTCTCCTGACTCCAGCTCTCCTGTTCCTCCTCGAGGGTCCCAAACCCTGGTCATCTCCGATGCTCTCCCCTCCCCTGTTCCCCTCACCGTGCCCCCCCTCCCTTGGCAAGTTCAGGCAGCTTACATCTTCCATCCTCAGGTTTGAGTCCCTGATTCTGCCCTGATCACTTCTCCCTGTTTGGTGTCTCCCATACTGTGCACATTTGCTCAGGGTCCTACCTTAATCCTGGGCTTCCCTTGTGGCTCAGCTGGTAAAGAATCTGCCTGCAGTGTGGGAGACCTGGGTTCCATCCGTGGGTTGGGAAGATGCCCTGGAGGAGGGAATGACTACCCACTCCAGTATTCTGGCCTGGAGAATTCCATGGACTGTATGGTCCATGTGGTCTCAGAGAGTCAGATACAACTGGGCGGCTTTCACTTCACTACCCTGATTCCAGAGCATCCCTTTATACGTACACCTGAAGCTGCCACTGGTCTGCCCAGAACGGTCCAGACTTCTTCACAAGCTCTGACAGCCCTGCAGCCCTATCCTGTCATCATCTGCTCACCCGCCTAGGTTCTGACCACACTGGAAACTCACCATTTCAAAATGTGCTCCTGCTATGCTTGTGCTCACACTGCTGCTTCAGGTCCTTTGGTTAAAATTCCCTTATTTTACAAGGAGGGATCTCAGATCTCATGTGTTCCATGCAGTCTGACTTTCCAGACTAGTCTGAAGTTTCTGTCAGTCCCTCTCATGTGAGCTGCTGCTGCCTTGAGCAATACTGATCAATACTCATGTACATTTCACCCTTTGTAAATGATACTGTGTGGAGTCGGTAAAGCAGATGGCTTCGCCCTATAGTAAAAAGGGAAGTCAAGTTGAAAACAGATGATATATTTGCCTGAGGTTTGCCATTTTTTAATGCAGGATCTGAGCTAGAATCTGACTTTGGGACAAATTTCTGTGTTTCTCCTACCATTTCCTTTATCCCAGAGGAGCCTGTTGGATTTTAGCCAGTGCCTGGGATTTTGTGGCCCCTAGATTCTGTACCCAAGACAGTAGAGGAATCCTGGGGAATGAGTTGTGACTTTTCCTGACTGCAAGTTTTCAGGTTTATAGGGAATAGAGCATAATGGATAAATACTACGACTTTAAAATTTTTTGATTTATTTATTTTTGGCTCTGCCGGGTTGTGGATGCGCGGGCTTTCGCTAGTTGCGGTGAGTGGGGGCTACTGCTCATTGCGGTGCACAGGCTTCTCATGCTGGGGCTTCTCTTGCTGCTGGGCACAGGCTCTAGGCCGTGAAGGCGCCTTAGTTGTGGCTCCTGCGCTCTAGAGCACAGGCTCAGCACCTGTGCACGGGCTTAGTTGTTCTTGGCCTGTGGAATCTTCTCCAACCAGGGGTCGTACCCGTGCATTGGCAGATATATACTTCACCACTGAGCCACCAGGGAATCCCCAAATACTAGGACTTTTAAGTCAAAAAGCCTGAGTTCCTATCCTTGCCTCACCTCTTGCCATTTGTGTGGCTTTTGTCAAGTCACTTCTCTGAGCCTCTGGTTCATCTGTAAAATGAAGCTAATGGTAGTCCTTATCTCATGGGGCTGTGAGGATTAGCTGAGTTGGTATGTAGGGTGCTTAGCTCAGTGCCTGGCAGTAGTGGCCCCTCAGTGAGTGCTAGTTCTTGTTAACAGGGTGTGGGCAGCTCCTGCTTCTGGGAAGCATTGGGGTCCTGGTTTACAGGACCCTGTCCCTCATCTGCACATAAACTCTACCGTCCTCTTCTCAAGCAGGGCTCCTAACACGTTTGCTAAAACATAGGCAGTTATCCTGCTTGCAGGGTCAAGGCCAAGGGTGGATTCAGTTTCTGTTTCCCCATGTTGGGAGATACTGGAAGGACCCCTCCCCTTGCCTTCCTCAGTGGCCCATTCTGAAGGTCCTGTCTCTCACCTTCAGAAGACTGCGGCCTCCTGACTCTTTCTTGCAGGCGTCATGCTGCAGAACTTGGCCAGGGCCGGGCAAGGAGGTGGGTTTATTATGGCTTCAGGTAGTCAGGAGGGGAGCTGGGTTAGGACCCTGTTAGGGTTATAGGCTGAACCTGTGTGAAGCTTGGATCCGAGAGTGCTGGGCCTTTCCAGGACTTGTACCTCCCTTTCCCTTTGGCCAGCGAGAGCCCTGGGGCCCTCTTGGTCTGTGTTCCCACTGGGGTCCTGGCTCTTGTGGTGTTCTTTAAGCTCCTAGCCCTCTTTCACGTGTTGGTTTTCCTTTTCTTTTGGGCTTGGAAGACTTTAAACTAGAAGTTTTCCCTGATTCTAAAAGGTCAGGCGTGGAGGAGGAGATGGAAGAGTATTAGGTACATAGAAGCTTTATTTTAGCTCAAGGCTCCTAGAAATGAATTTTTAATGAAAATGTCTTGAGGGACTTTCCTGGTGGTCCAGAGTTTAAGAATCCACGTGCCAATGCAGGAGACACAGGTTGAGTCCTTGGTCTGGGAGGATCTCACATGCCAGGAAGCAGCTAAGCCCACGCACGGCAAGTACTGAGCCAGCGCGCCTGGAGCCTGTGATCTGGAACAAGCAAAGCCACCGCGATGAGGAGCCCCCACTTGTTTCAACTAGAGAAAAAGCCTGAGCAGCAGTGAAGTCCCAGCACAGCCAGAAATAAGTAAAATTATTTTTGAAAAAATGAGAAAAATATTAAAAAAGCAGAAAAAATCTTGAGACCTTGAGTGTTGACACTGGGAACCTAAGAAAATACTGGGAAAATCTATCCCTGCCCCCACCCTTCCAATCCAGGGGACTGCTGGCTGCCACCTGGAGTGAGACACTCTGGTCCTGGTGTTTCTTGCTCTTCTTAATACTGTGGAGCCTTGTTGGTTACCACTGTTCATTGTCCCCATTTGACAGGTGAGAACACTGAGGAAGTGAGGTGGAGGTTGCCTGCTATTAGGCTGCTAATTAGCACCTGTCTCTGGGGTGGCCTGCCCTCCCCACTTTGTTCTGCATTTGCAGCCTGAGTTGGTGGACTTTAGCTCTGACGCCAACTTCACTGTTCCATCGTCTGCCTGAGCAGACGCTAAGCTTGCATTTCCTCCTCTTCCGGAAAGTGACTAAGAGCGTGGGTTTTGGAACTAGACTAACTTGGATTTGGCTCCTGTCTCTGTGGCCATGGAAAGTCTTGTGAGTTGAATTGTGTTTCCTGAAAAGATACATCGACATCCTCACCCCCAGCACCTCAGAGAGTGACCTTATTTGGAAAGAGGGTTATTGCAGATGTACTTAGTTAAGACGAGGTTGTACTGGAGGAGAATGGCCCTTCATCAGCCTGCTCGGTGTTCTTATTAGAAGCATGACCGTGTGGAGACACAGACTCCATGTAAAGGTAGAGACGGCCTGGAGAGCGGGTGCACCTAAAAGCCAGGAAGCACGCGGAGTTGCTGGCATCACCTGGAGCTGGAAGAGAGGCGTGGGAGAGGTTCTCCGCCTCAGCCTTCAGAAGGAACCAGCCCTGCGACCACCTTGACTTCAGCTTGCTAGCCTCCATAACTATGAGGGGATAAATTAATTCCTGTTGTTTTCAGCCAGCTAGTTTGTGGTACTTTGCTGTGGTAGCCCTGGAAGACTAACATATAAGAAGTTATTTGAAATTCCTGAACTTCATTGTGTTCATCTGTAGAGCTGGTATAACATACCCTGCATCATGGGCTTCCCCGGTGGTGTTAGTGGTAAAGAACCCACCTGCCCGATCAGGAGACGTAAAGAGACATGGTTCTATTCCTGGGTATGCAGGAGACATAAAGAGACACGGTTCGATCTTTGGGATGGGAAGGTCCCCTAGCGGAGGGCCTGGCAACCTACTGCAGTATTCTTGCCTGGAAAATCCCATGGACAGAGGAGCTCGTCCATGGGGTTGCAGAGAGTCAGATAGGACTGAAGCGACTTCACGTGCATGCATGCACATAGCCTGCAATGTATGATTTTTTTTTTTTTGATAAGTGAGAAGCAGCCTCTGCTTTCTTGTTTTAGTCTAGAAAGGCAAAGCTGATGTAGCTGACTTCTTTGTGCTCTTTGTTCCTCCTTTTAGCTGAGTGAGGAGTTGGATCAGGTGGTTGAGAACTCAGAGCAAGCGGACGAGCGGGACAAGGAGACGGTCAAGGTCCAGGGTCCAGGAATCTTACCAGGTGAGTGGACTCAGCGCTGGGGGTGGACGTGCCTGGTGCTGAGCCATTGCTGCAGCTGCAGGCCCCAGTCCAGCCAGACACCTGTGTCAGAGGGGTGGTCCTGCCTGGTGTTGGATCTCCAGTATCACCGTCGTTTTGCAGCCATGCATATTGGATACAATGGCAGGGACTTTGGGTCTTTGCTTTTCTGTTTCTTTTTCCCTGGGAAGCTGTCGGCAGTTGAGCCTCTGATACCTGGGTCACTTCCCAGGGCCCTCTGGGAGATTATCTGGTAGGCTCATGTCTCTGACAAGAGGCCTCTTCAGTTTCGTTGCCCAGCTAGCTGGTCTCATCAGTAAAGTGGCATCCTGCAGAGCCTGGCAGTGACAACCTCTGGTACCTCCACCACCTCTTCCTCCTGCCTACGCTCTGCTCCCTTAGCTTCCATAACGTGACCCTGTGCTTCTCAGACCACTCCTTGCAGCCTCTTTTGCAGTCACCCTCCCGCTCTTGGGTGTTAAATATTCGTCAGAGGCCTCCTTCTCGCAGTCTCTGGTGGGTGGCCTCGCCCAGGCCCCCTCCCCTGCCTCAGTCACTGTTTGCACACACGTGTCTGCTGTGGTTTTATCTCTGGCCTAGAGGTACCTTTTTACATATGCTGTGTACCCTGATTCCCAGGAGATGGCTCTGCCGAGATGTCCCAAAGTTCCCCCGAACTCCACATGTCCAAAATTGACCTCATGGTTTTCCCACTGCCAGCTTGACCCTCTCCCAGTGTTTCCTGTTTCCAGGAACAATGCCATCACCACCCAGTTGGACCTGAGAGTCATTCTTTTTTCCTTCCTTCCCCGCTTCCCCGCTTTCACTGCCCCTTGACCCTACTGACGTTTTTCTTCAGGCCTCGCTCCGGGCTTTTTGGTTGTTTTATTCCTCTGCCTGGAGTTCTCTTCTGTCTGTCATTTAGTTAATGCATAATCATCTTTCAGCTGTCAGCTCACTCTTTTTTTTTCCTGCAAAGCCTTGTCTGACTGCCTGGCTAGATCACATCCACTGTGACTGGTAACCTCTGCGTCTCTGGGCTTGGAACTGTGGCTGATGGAATGGTGTAGGAGTTTGCCTGACTGTTGGGTTAATGTCTGTGTAGTCTACTAGACTATAAACCCCACCAAGGTGGAGACCAGTCCCTTTTGCTTCCCCATTCAGCTCTGGCCGTGCAATAAGGATTTGTCGAATGAATGCCTGAGTGAGTGAGTGAGTGGAGTCCTGCCTGACTCCAGCTTCTTGGGTGGATTGAGGGGGGTGGGGCTCTGCTCCTCTGGATTCCCATATTTGGAGGGGAGGGGATGGGATTGGAAATTCTGTGATTGTGCCTAATCCTTAGAGAAGACTTTGTAGAAGGAAAGAGGCAGGAAGGGTGGCTAACATTTACTGCTTCCCCTGGGCCAGGCTCTGTCATCCCCATGGCCCATCTAATTCTCATGACAGCCCTGTGAGGCGGTCATCCTCTTGATTCCACTTGAGGCCCTAAGGCTCAGGGAGATTAAGTGCATTGTGGGAGAATCTTGACGCTGGCCTGCAGACTGACTGCATCAGGTGCTGTCTGACCCCAGATGCTTTCTACTGCACCTGTGATTTAAAAAAAAATAACTTATGAATCCTTCTGTTAAAGTCCAGTGTGCTAAAGCTTGTAGCAGGACTGCCCCGACTCTGACTCTGGACATTGCCTCCGAGGGAGACAATGCCCTGAGGTCCTAGGGAGAAGGTTTTGAAAGCCTTGTGTATTAGTTTCTATCTTTTCTGTAACAAATTACCACAAACATAGTGACTTAAAACAGCTTAGTTTTGAGTTTATCTGACAGTCCTGGAGGTCAGAAGTCCAAAATGAGTCTCCCTAGGCTAAAGTTAAGGTGTCAGCAGGCCGCAATGCCTTTCTGGAGGCTCCAGAGAAGAATCTGTTTCAGTGCCTTTTCCAGCATCTCAGGGCTGCCTGCCTTTCTCAGCTCATGTCCCTTCTTCCACCTTCAGGTCTTTCTCAGATTTGCTCGTTCTGACACTGACTTCTGCCTCCCTCTTCCATGTTTAAAGGGCCCTTGTGATTATACTGGGCTCATCCAGGTAATACAGAATCATTTCCCTGTTGTTGTTTTTTTTAATTAGTTATCTGTGCGTTTTTTGGTTGTGCTGGGTGTTTGTTGCTGCGTGTGGACTTTGTCTAGTTGTGGCGAGTAGGGGCTACTGTTCACTGCACTGACAGGCTGACGCTGCGGCTTCTCTCGTGTTTGAGCATGGGCTCTAGGTGCATGAGCTTTCGTAGTTGGCGGCTTGCGGAGCCCAGAGCACATGGGCTTCAGTAGTTGTGGCGCACAGGCTCAGTTGCCCCAAGGCATGTGGGTTCTTCCTGGACCAGGGATTGAACCCATGTCCCCTGCATCGGCAGGTGGACTCTTAGCCACTGAATGGAAAGTCCCTTTTCCCTGTTTTAAGGTCAGATAATCAGCAACTATAATCGCATCTTTGCCCTGTAACTTGCCGTAATTATAGGTTCCGAGCTTGAGGACATGGACACCTGTGGTGGGTCATTATTTTGCCTGCTGCACCCTGCACGGCCCTCTTGCCCCGAGGCTGAAGAGGATGGATGGAGGCAGCAGGAAGAGGATGGAGGCCAGACTTGGAAGGCGAAGTTTCCTGTTGTGTTTCCTTTCAGAGATAAATGCCAGGCAAATGAGGACATGGCCATGATGACCTTCAACCTTAGCAGCCTCTCTTTCTGCCTCAGATTCCTGGGGCCTCAAAGCCCGAGATGAGGCAGAGCAGGAAGCCAGCCCCCAGGCAGAGCGGATTTTGGGTAGTTTGTTGGCCAGCAAGAGCCTTCCCTGATTTTGGGAAACTCGGCTGGATGCGTGTCCTGTTTAGACTGTAGACAGCCCAGCGCTCAGAAGTCCCTTCAGCCGGTCTCAGCAGTGACTTTGACGATGTGGGGTATAACTTTCCGAGCCCGTACTGTAGCCTCTGAGTCCCCTCACGGTAATAAAACTGATGGTACTGATGATAGCAGCCACACCTGCTGGGTGCTTTCCTGTTCCAGCCCTGGGCAGGGCTTTCTGTATAGACTGTACCCCTGCTTTATAATCCTCCTAGCCACGTTCTGAGGGAGATGTTTAGTCCCAGTTGATAGACAGACGGGCACAGAGAGGCACTGTGCTCCGACTGAATGAATGGCAGGACTCCTGATGAACCCGGGCCTGTCCCTCTGAATGTACTCTGACTCTGGCTCAGTTGTTCCTGGATGAGGGGCTTTCTTGTCCCAAACTCCTGCCTGACATCCACCAGTCCATCCATCACGGACTTCTTCATCTTTGCACCAAATGCCAAAACCGCAAAGAAGGGGAGTGAGACGTGGCCTGCTTCCAAGAGCTCAGGCCACGTGGAGAGAGAAGGCAGGCTACCCCGAGAAGGACTTAACCCTCCTGCAGAGCCTGCCCTGAACAGCCGAATGGGGTCTGTTTCTCCCTGTCGCCTGCGTTCCTAGCGTTCATTACTCTTCTTTTGTAGCATTTAGCACAGCTGAGAGGGCACGTCTATCGACTGTAATTCTTCAGTTGTGTCAACCCCTTGGGCCTGCCCCGGAGTTCTGAGGCACGAAGGTCTGTCTCGTCTCTACTCCCGCTGTAATTCCAGTGCTTAGTAGCCTGGCCCTGTCTAGGAGCCCCGTGTATATCAGTGCTCTGGGAGAGGGAGGTGGGGCTTTAGAGCAGGAGAGCACCATATCTAAACCAACTTGGATGAATGAGTTAACAAAAGCCAAAGAAATGGTAGAGACAGGGGCTTCAGGAATGAATGAGCAAGGGATAGTTGGTGAAGGAAGTGGGATTAATCCAAAGGAAGGGTGATGTATGGGTGGAAAAGAAGGGCTGGCCAGGGAGGAGGGGTGGCATGTGCGAACACATAGAGGTGGGAATGAAAATAGGACATTTCAGAATCAGTGGGAAGCACGGCGGTTGGAACAGAGGGTTGGTGAGAGAAGCAGAGGGAGGTGAGGTAGGAAAGCCAGGCTGGGCCAGACTGGGGGTGCGGTTTCAGCATTGGCGGTTTGGCCTTTCTCTAGAGAGCAGCAGTATTTAAAGGAATTAGAACAGAACAGTAAGGAATGAAGTGGGCATTTAAGGAAGGTGAGTGTGGCAGGGTGTGGGGCTGGATTAAGTTGAAGCAATCCAACTGGAAAATTCTGAAAGAGATGGGAATACCAGACCACATTACCTGCCTCCTGAGAAATCTATATGCAGGTCAAGAAGCAACAGTTAGAACTGGACATGGAACAACAGACTGGCTCAAAATTGGGGAAGGAGTCCATCAAGGCTATTTATTTTCACCCTCCTTATTTAACTTATATGCAGAGTATATCATGGGAAATGCTGGGCTGCCTGAAGCACAGCTGGAATCAAGATTGCTGGGAAAAATATCAGTAACCTCAGATATGCAGATGGCACCACCCTTATGGCGGAAAGTGAAGAGGAACTAAAGAGCCTTTTGATGAAAGTGAAAGAGGAGAGTGAAAAAGTTGGCTTAAAACTCAACATTCAGAAAACGAAGATCATGGCATCTGGTCCCATCACTTCATGGCAAATAGATGGGGAAACAATGGAAACAGTGAGAGACTTTATTTTGGGGGCTCCAAAATCACTGCAGATGATGACTGTAGCCATGAAATTAAAAGATGCTTGCTTCTTGGAAGAAAAGTTATGACCAACCTAGACAGCATATTAAAAAGCAAGACATTACTTTGCCAACAAAGGTCCATCTAGTCAAAGCTATGGTTTTTCCTGTGGTCATGTATGGATGTGAGAGTTGGACTATAAAGAAAGGTGAGTGCCAAAGAATTGATGCTTTTGAACTGTGGTGTTGAAGAAGACTCTTAAGAATCACTTGGGCCTCAAGGATATCAAACCAGTCAATCCTAAAGGAAATCAGTCCTTGAATTTTCATTGGAAAGACTGATGCTGAAGCTGAAACTCCAATACTTTGGCCACCTGATGGGAAGGACTGACTCCTTGGAAAAGAGGCTGATGCTGGGAAAGATTGAAGGCAGGAGGAGAAGGGGATGACAGAGGGAGAGATGATTGGATGGCATCACTGACTCAATGGACATGAGTTTGAGCAAGCTGAGGGAGTTGATGATGGATAGGGAAGCCTGCTGTGCTGCAGTTCATGCGGTCAGACTTGACTGAGCAACTGAACTGAACTGAAGGCAACTGTGCCATGTCAGAGGCAGGAGGCTGATATGATAGCCTGTTTTGATGTGGGGGAGAGGGAGAAGGAAGAATCAAAGAAGATTCTGAGGTTTGAAGCCAAGTGGCTGGATGAGAAGACAAGCTTCAGTGGGTGTGGTGTCTGGGTGGAGTTGGCCCAGAGGCAGTGAGGACTGACAGGAGAGAGTTGAGGACTGGACCCATAGCGGGAGGTTTAGGGGCCTGGAAGAAAGCCAGGGACACAGAATGTGGAATAAGCAGGGAAGGGCCATGAGCTTGGGAAGCGTCCTCATTTGGAGGCCAGAAGAGGAGGTGGGCTGGAGCTCTGGGTAGCAAGACAGGAAGACAGTACAGAGCAGCCGAGGTTCGAGTTAAGCACCTGGTGTTCAGGATTGTATTCCCAGTGTTACTCTCTGAGGGAAGCAATTTGATGCCATAATGTGGTTAAAGCCTCAGTCTGTTCATTTCCTCTCTATCGGGGAAGCACAACTGCTTATTATTCTTTTCAAAGGAAAAGATGAGACCGGACATGCTAATTGAATAAGCAGTTTATTGTATTAGGGATGTAATCAAATTGAGAACATTTGGTTAGTTAGTTCTCCACAGAAACAACTGTATATTAATAGAACAGACAAAGATAAGCAACCAAAGAAAAAGTAAATTGAACCTCATTAAAATGAAAAACTTGCACACCAAAGGATATTATCACAAAAGTGAAAAGATAGCCCACAGGATGGGAGAAATTTTCAAATCATATATCTGATAAAGGACTTGTATTTAGCAATTATAAAGAACTCTTATAACTCAGTAATAAAAGACAACCCAGTTAAAAGTGGACAAAGAATGTGAATAATGTTTCTCTAAAGAAGGTATACAAATGACAGATAAACACATGAATAGATTCTCAACATTGTTAGTCTTTAGGGAAATGCAAATCTAAACCACAATGAGGTGTAATTTCATACCTACCAGGATGACTACAATCAAAAAGATGATGATAAGCAAGTTTTGGTGAGGATGTAGAGAAATTAGAAACCCCAGATGTTGCTGATGAAAATGTATTAATAAAATGGTACAGCTACTGTGGAAAATAGTCTGGCAGTTCCTCAAAAGGTTTAAATATAGAGTTACCATATGACCCAGTGGTTCCACTCTTAGTTATATATCCAAGGGAAATGAAAACTGTTATGTCCACACAAAAACTTGTAATGAATGCTTATAGCAGGATCGTAATAGACAAAAAGTAGAAACCACACGAATGTCCATACACTGATGAGTGGATAAATGCTGTGTTCACGCAATGGAATATTATTGTGCAATAAATAGGAATGAAGGACGGATACATGTTACAACATGGATGAATCTTCAAAACATTGTCACGTGAAAGAAGTCAGACACAAAAGGTCACATACAGTATGACTCCATTTATGAGACTTGCCTGGAATAGGTAAGTCCATAGCAACGGAAAGTAGACTGTTGGTTGCCAGGGACTAAGATAAAGATGGAGTGACTGCTAATGGGTATAGAGTTTCTTTTTGGGTAATGACAATGTTCTGTAATTAGATAGTGGTTGTGACTGTACACTTTGTGAATATTTTAAAAACTACTATATTCACTTTATAAAGGTCTGTTTTATGGAATATAAATTATATCTCAAAAAAAAAACAAAATGAAATTAAAACAAGAAACCCATCACATCACTAAAAAGAAGAAAAGGATAAACAAAGAATTCATTTCTTCTTCTCAATCTGAATGCATCTTAGCCCAGTGCTGTCTGCAAGGTAGAGTTTTGCAGGGTTATGGTAGTCAGCCAGTTTCCTTTCCTGTGAATAAAGGTCTCAGCGATGTTTTCAGAAGTTGAGTTGCTCATCACACATCTTCTTAATGGACTGACTTACCAGTACATTCTGGGGCATGTTTGGTTTTTGAAACAGTTCTGTTATGGGTTTTACAAAACTCATAAATTAATTTTCTCAAGAAAGTCTCGTACATTCTTTTTGTCTTTCTCATACTGTGAGTTTGCGTATATATGAAGGATGCATGGGCTCCCCAGGTGGTGCTAGTGGTAAAGAACCCACCTGCCAGTGCAGGAGACCTAAGAGGCATGGGTTCAATCCCTGGGTCAGGAAGATCCCATGGAGGAGGGCATGGCAACCCACTCCAGTACTCTTGCCTGGAGAATCCAGGCAAGAGGAGCCAGACAGGCTACAGTCCATAGCATCACAGAGTTGGGCATGACTGAAGCAACTTACCACAGGCACACATACTTTTGAAAAGCATTCATCCAATTTGCCACAGAATAGCCAGTGTTTGGTTTTTCTGACTGAAGAGTACATGGGACATTTTATCAAATATCTAGCACCTTTTAAAAATAATGGTAAAATGTAACAGTGTCTACTTCTAGCATTCAGTGAGTTCAGTCACTCAGTTGTGTCCGACTCTTTGCAATCCCATGGACTGGAGCACACCAAGCTTCCTTGTCCATCACCAACTCCCAGAGCTTGCTCAGGCTCTTTTTTTTTTTTTTTTTCAGGTTTTAAAACTTTATTTGCATATTAAAAAAATTGTGCATTCCAATAATTAAAATCATTTGAACAACAAAAAAAATGGCACTCTGATTAAACTGCATTTTACAGCCCGCAGAACACCTTGGACCAGCTTTTTACTCTAGATTTCACTGTCCTCCTTCACCAACATGCAAGTTCTTTTCCTTCCCTGCCAGCCACACAGGCAGATGGGAGAGGCAGGCGTGGCCTACGTTGTCAGTAGTTCTCCATTCTTTGATGTGAAAAGGGGTAGCACAGTCATTTAAACTCGATCCAACCTCTTTGCATCTTACAAAGTTAAACAGCTAAAAGAAGTAAAATAAGAAGGCAATGCTTGTGGAATGTACAGTGCATACTGGCGGCACACGCTGCATTACGACTCGCCTGCTTGCTTCTCCTGTTCAATCGTTTCTTTCGAAGGCAGTGGATTTTTCTCTTGCGTTTCCGTTTTCTTCAATTTCGACTTATCGAACTTCTCAATCTCAGCCATATCGGGTTTGTCAGACATGGTTGCAGAGGGCGCGGAGCGAACTGCGAGCGAGTGAAGTCGGGTCTGCGCTGTGGCCGCCGCCGAGTGCCCGCTCAGGCTCTTGTCCATTGAGTCGGTGATGCCATCCAACCACCTCATTCTCTGTTGTCCCCTGCACGTGCCTTCAATCTTTCCCAGCATCAGGCTCTTTTCTAATGAGTCAGCTCTTCGCATCAGGTGGCCTAAGTATTGGAGCTTCAGCATCAGTCCTTCCAATGAATATTCAGAACTGATCTCCTTTAGGATGGACTCGTGTGATCTCCTCGCCAGTCCAAGGGACTCTCAAGAGTCTTCTCCAAGACCACAGTTCGAAAGCATCAATTCTTTGGCGCTCAGCTTTCTTTATGGTCCAACTCTCATATCCATGAAAATAGCTTTGACTATGCGGACCTTTGCTGCAAAGTAATGTCTCTGCTTTTTAATATGCTGTCTAGATGGGTTATAACTTTTCTTCCAAGGAGCAAGCGTCTTTTAATTTCATGGCTGCAGTCACCATCTGCGGTGATTTGGAGCCCAAGAAAATAGTCTGTCACTGTTTCCATTGTTTCCCCATCTGTTTGCCATGAAGTGATGAGATTGGACGCTACCATCTTAGTTTTTTGAATATTGAGTTTTAAGCCAGCTTTTTCACTCTTCTCTTTCACTTTCATCAAGAATGACAATCACTTTCACTTTATCACTTTCATCAGGATGAACTTTAGTTCCTCTTCGCTTTCTGCCATAAGGGTGGTGTTATCTGCATATCTGAGGTTGTTATTTTTCCTGGCAATCTTGATTCCAGCTTGTGCTTCATCCAGCCTGGCATTTTGTATGAAATACTCTGCATATAAGTTAAATAAACAGAGTGACAGTATACAGCCTTGACGTACTCCTTTCCCAGTTTGGAACCAGTCCGTTGTTCCATGTCTGGTTCTAACTGTTGCTTCCTGACCAGCATACAGATTTCTCAGGAGGCATTGGAGTGTCACACATAGCATGTGTGGATGATAAACAGTTCCATGGTTTTTTATTTACATTACATGCCAATCTGTAGATCAATGAAAGCCCTGTAAAGAAGTTAAATTTGGAGTCTAGGAGTCAGTATTCCAGGACCCTCATCCGATGTCCATTGATGACTGCGGGGCCAGGATCGCTGCACAAAGTATGGAGTTGGACCAGATGGCCTTTTAGGTCCCTAACAACTCTTAGAAGATTCTGTTCAGATGTTATTATGCACCAATTCAGTCATTCAGAGTTCCTTCCCTCTCATCTTGTGATCTTAGGATATAGCACCCTGATTGCCTGTTGCCACCGCAGTTATGAGCCACTCAGACAGTGAGTGTGCTTTTAGCTGCCTTGTTCTGAAGTGAACCTGTGGTCCCACATGGACCGTAGGGGCTGGGGGTGCCTTCCAAGCAAAACGGCTGCGGGCAGGCCCCTGTGCACAGACCACCGTACTTCCGGCGACCGATCAGGGACCAGCACCTGAGCGAAAGGAAGCCATCTGCAGTTGAGTGTGAAGAAGGGCCGTGTCTGTGACATGCCCAATGGGGAACCCTTTCCTATACACGATACTCTTCAGGAGAAGGTCTGGATGCGAGACTGAGAGAAAGACTTTTGAGAGTAAAATGGAGCAGAGTTACGAGAGAGGCATGGCGAGAAGGCAGGTTGCAAAGCTGTGAGGGAGGAGAACTGACACAGTCCCTCGTAACAGGAAGCAGCAGCAGTAGACTCAGAGGCAACAGAAGTTGAGAGCAGGAGTTGCCTTAATTCCTTTCGGAGAACTGGAGCTGCTCTGTGCCTTGGCTTCACTCTCAGCTACCCAAGGGGTTTCCTTGGGGCTTCCTGCTTCCTCTTAAAACATCCATTGGCTAGAGTAACCTGCTCTTCACGACCTGAAGGAACCACACAAACCCTTCTGCGAATTGGCATTCCTGTAAAGGAAGAATTTTTTAAACTTTTTGCCATTAATAGTAAGGCACATCAATTGGTTTCTAGTTCTGTTTGCCTGAAATGTACTGACCAGTTGAGAGGTAGCTAAGTTGGCATTGCACAACTTAATTCATCTGTTTTTTGGGCTGTTCATCCATTTAACAGACATGAAAACAATACATGCCTATTATGTGAAACACTGTATTCTGTCCCACCTCCATTTTATCTTCTTGTATTTTTTCTCATTAATTATTATGAGATGGTTGTTTCATGGTCTTCATCTTTGTTATCTTCATCGCTGAGGGCTTCATTTTTTGAGGGGTAGAGGGTACATTCTCTCTCTCCAGTGACAGTAATTCATGGGGCAGGTACTCTGTCAGGCATTTGAAGCAAATTTGTCATTTGCTTCTCAGAAATGCTAGAAAACTGAAATGATTTCCTTTTCACAGGCAGCAGGTGAGCCCTAGGAGTGCCAGATAGCTTGCTGTGGGCCACAGAGCGGTCATAGTCAGCAGCAGAGCTGGGTTTGCAGCCCATGCTGCTGCTGTGCCTCTGGGCTAGAGAGCTGGTCTTCAGTTCACCAAACACGTGAATAGTGAACAGCAGATGATGCCTTCCTCAGAAGCCTCCTGGGGTTTTAGTCCCAGAGCTAACACAGCCTCCTCCACAAAGCCTCTGCTGACCTCTGCCCTGCTCCCTGACTCCCTTTCATCCCTCTGAGGAAAGGAAATCTCACAGTGTCCACCTGCAGGGCCTTCAGAGTTCTGTTGCGCTTGGAGCACAAACCATCGATCCTTCTTCCCTGGGTCCTCTCTCGGTATCTCCCTGAAGCCCGCAGCACAAAGTGTTGCACGTAAAGCTGGTGCTCGATGTTGGATTGTGGGCGTAGAGTGAATGATTTCCTTCTTTCTGACCAGCTAGGGCCCTTTGTAGTTCTGTGCCCCTCTTGCTTTTGTGCTTTCTAAATAAAAGAAAATGAGATAGTTACAAGCAAATACTCTTGTGTCTTTGTATTTAAAGTCCATCTCTTAATTACGGCATTTGGTTGAGTCTTGGGTTTAATCCAGACTGGTGGTAGTCTCTGCCTTTCCACTGGTATCCAGTCTGTTTACTGCAGGTGCTGGTGCGGTCGCCTGTGGCTCCACCGTTTTATTGTTCTCTGTTTGTCTCATAGGTTTGTTGTTTCTCTGTTGCTTCTTTCCTGAAAGTTAGAAAATTTGCAGTATTGTTGTATAATTTTTGCATTAGATAGCCTTAAGTTTTTAAAATTATATAAGTGGCTTTTTATATTTACCCACATAGTTAACATTTCCAGGGATCTTTATTGCTTCGTATACATCTGGGAGTTGCCATCTAGTGTCATTTCAGAGTTTTCTTTAGCATGCATTCTAGTGCAGATCTATTGGTAATGAATTCTCTCTGCTTTTGTGTTTGAAAATACCTTTATGTCCCCTTCATTTTTAAAGGTTAGTTTGCTGGAATTTAAACATTCTTGAGTTGATGGAATTTTTTTTTATTTCAATACTTTAAAGATGTTCCCTTGTCTTGTAGTAGTGGTGTCAGTTGCTCAGTCGTGTCTGACTTTGCAACCCCGTGGACTCTAGCCCACCAGGCTCCTCTGTCCATGGGATTCTCCAGGCAAGAAGACTGGAGTGGGTTGCCATTCCCTTGTCCAGGGGATCATCCTAGCCTGGGGATCGAACCTGGGTCTCCTGCATTGCAGGCAGATTCTTTACCATCTGAGCTACAGGGAAGCCCCCATTGTCTTTTGGCCTTCATTACTTCTGATTAAACATTAACCTGTTGTTAGATTTAATTTCCTGTATGTAATATGCTCCCCACCCGCCTCCATTTTCTCCTGGGTGCCTTCAAGATTTTTTTTCTCTTTGCATTGGCAGTTTCAGGATGATTTGCCCAGAATTGGTTTATTACTTATCCTGCTTGGCATGTATTGAGCTTCTTGAATCTATAAATTGATATTTTTTTCTCCAGTTTTTGGGAAGTTTGGGCCATTCTTTTTTCAGATATTTTTTGCGATCTATTTTCTCTCTTCAGTTACCTTTTGTTAGACTGCTAGATGTTGTCCCACAGTTATCTAGGCTCTGTTAGATGTTTCTTCAATCTTTCTTTTTTTAGATTGGATGATTTCTGTTCATTTAACTTCAACTACGCTGTTTTTTTGTTGTTTGTTTGTTTGTTTTCTGCCATCTTTTGCTGTTAAAGACTACATAGTGAGTTTTTCATTTTATTTATTTTTCTTTTCAGCTCTAGAATCCCCATTGGTTCTTTTTTTATAGTTTCTATACTTCTCCTCTGTTCATTCCTTATCCATACATTTTCTTTTAAGTCCTTTAGGTGCTGTAAAATTCCTGTCTGTGAATTGCAACATTTGGGGTCATCTTGGTGCTGGTTTGTATGTACTACTTTTTTCCTCAAGTGTGGGTCACATTTTCTTGTTTCTTTGCATGTCTAATGAGTTATTTTATTGAACACTAGACATTTTCAGTGACATTATAGAGGTTCTGAATTCTCTTATGATCCTGTGGGAGAAAAAATTTTTTTTTAAAGTATAGCTTCCATTTTATTGTCTTTTCAGAGAAACCAATATTTCTTCAGTCTTTAAGGACTTGGATCCTTACATGGGCTTGGGTGGAGGACGTGGGGCAGCACCCGCAGGCCTAAATCAGGGTGGAGGTGTTCGGTCCTTCCGGGCTTCCCGAGAGTGATTCCTGACCACCTTGCTGTGAATCGCACAACTCACCCAGTAAGGTAGTTTCACATACAGCTTGGGAAGCACATGGGCGTCGAAAACACTCGCTTCAGAAATGTCCCTGATGGCTGCGGCCTCTACGATGTTCCTAACGATGAACTTCTTAATGGCCTTCTCCTTGGGCACGCATGGGCACAGTTGGTACAGTGAGTAGGCTGCATGTGGCAGCGGCCCTTTTTGGCACGACTGTTGTTCCTTCTTTTCTTGGTCATCTTGGAAGCACTGAGGTGAGAGAGCCTCTGAAGAATTTTTTTTTAGCAAGTAGATAAAATAGCAAGACTCAAGTTCTAATCGCCTATATTCCTTGCATGAAGAGCAGCTGAACTCTATTCTCAATCTTGCGGTTTCCAGCTGCTGCTTTTTCCTGGCCCTCCTGGGGTCTTCAGTGAGAACTGGAGCATGTTTTGTTTGCAGCTTTGGGAGTTCATTCGCCCATGTAGCTCCCTCCCTTTCAGAGTTTTCCCCTAACTTTCTGGCTGCTTCCCCAGCCTTGGACTTTGTCCACTGTCTCCCTGCACCACACCTTACAGAGACTGTTCAGAGCCCTCAGGCCAAAAGCTGCAAGTTTACAAATCTCACCGGACGCAGTTTATTTTTTTCCAAAGGGGTAGATTCTCTTTTAGTTTCAGCTTGCTTTTGATCATTTTCCAGCGCCTTCAAATAATTTTAAATTATTTCGTCCAAGTTTGTAATTGTGTTCTGTAGAAGGGTGATGTGACTGCGCAGCCTTGTCACTGTTGGAAGCCAGAAGCCAAGCTCGTGCCTTCTGGGGCTTCCATTCCGACCCCGCTTCCTCCTCAGCCTGGTGCTCAGCTGCTGGGGAGGAGACAGGCTTTTCCTCAGGGAGCCCATGGTTTCAGGAGCAGAGACCCTCCAGGAGCACTGTGGGAGTGTCTCAGCTCGGCCTGTCCTCAGCAAGTACCTCAGGCTGGTGGCTGAAGCAACAGAAATGTTTTTCCCGGTTACGGAGGCTGGAAGTTCAGGGCCCCGGCGTCGGCAGGTTTGAAGTCTCCCGAGGCCCCTTTCCTTTGGCTTTCAGTCGGTGCGTTCTCATGTGTGACTTTTTCTCTGAGTGTCTGCACCTTCTTGTCTCTCCCTCTTCAAAGTATGGTTAATTTACCGTGTTTTGTTAGTTTCAAGCATACAGCAAAGTGAATCAGCTATGCATATATGTTCTTTTTCAGAGTCTTTTCCAGTGTAGGTTGTTCCCTGGTGCCAAGTACAGGTCCCTGTGCTATGCAGCAGGGCCTTGCTGTTCACCTAGTTTTTTTACAGTAGTGTGTATATGTTAATCCTCTCTCTCCACACCCCCTCCTGCTCTCTCCTTTGGTATAAATTTGTTTTCTAAGTGTGTGAGTCTATTTCTGTTTTGTGAGTAAGTTCATTTGTATCTTTTTTTTTTTTAGATTCCACATATTAATTATGATTGTCTTTCTCTGTCTGACTGATTTCACTTAATATGATCATCTGTGTGTCCATCCACGTTGCTGGAAATGGCATTGTTTCATCCTTTTTAATGGATGAGCCGTGTTCCACTGTGCGCGTGTGCCTCGTCTTCCCTGTGCATTCACCTGTTGGTAGACTCAGGTTGCTTCCATGTCTTGGCTGTTACAAACAGCGCTGCAGTGAGTACTGGGCTCCATGTTATCTTTTCGAATCGGAGTTTTCTCCAGATGCGGGCCCAGGAGTAGGATTGCAGGATCGTATAGAATTCTGTTTTTAGTTTTCTGAGGACCCTCTGTAGTGTTCTCCATGGTGGCTGTACCAGTTTACATTCCTACCAGTAGTATGCTGCTAAGTCGCTTCAGTCGTGTCCAACTCTGTGCGAACCCATAGACGGCAGCCCACCAGGCTCTGCCGTCCCTGGGATTCTCCAGGCAATTGCCATTGCCTTCTCCAATGCATGAAAGTGAAAAAAGAAAGTGAAGTCGCTCAGTTGTGTCCGACTCTTAGCGACCCCATGGACCGCAGCCTACCAGGCTCCTCCGTCCATGGGATTTTCCAGGCAAGAGTACTGGAGTGGGGTGCCATTGCCCATAGGCCCTCCCTTTTCTCCACACCCTCTCCAGCATTTATTATTTGTAGACCTCTTACAATGATGGTCATTCTGTACAGGTGAGAGGTGATTATGTTGTTGTGGTTTGATCTGTGTTACTCTAATATCCCCTGAAGAAGGAAATGGCACCCCACTCCAGTATTCTTGCTTGGAAAATTCCATGAACAGAGGAGCCTGGTAGGCTACAGTCCATGGGGTTGCAAAGAGTCAGACACGACTGAGCGACTTCACTTCACTTCACTCTAATAGTTAGCGATATTGAACATCTTTTCATGTGTCTTCTGGCCATCTGTATGTCTTCTTTGGAAAAATGTCTGTTTAGGTCTTTTGCCCATTTTT